>NC_061797.1:49410781-49710781 GCF_021462225.1 Girardinichthys multiradiatus | reverse complement strand
TAATGGCAGGTTGAGTGGAAGGAAAAAGTGTGGTTAAAAAAAAAGTTGCACAAGCAATAGAGATAACTGCAACCTTGAGAGGATTGTGAAACAGGGGTTTAAGGTAATTTCACAATGCGTGGGCTGCAGCTGGAGTCAGAGCTTCAGGAGCCACCAAACACACCACACTTCTCCAGGACCTCTCTAGAAACAGAGACTAACGTCTGACAGTAAGATCAGCCCTCAACCAGGAAACCTTAGAGCCCTTTATGCCTCCTTCTGCTGGAAATCTGAATGGAGACGCTGATTTGTAAATTTGTATATTCTGTAATGCAAAAACAGAACAAAAGAGCAAAGTGTACCGGAGGCAAATTCCTTGTTTGTGTGTACGAACTTGGCAATAAAGCTGATTCTGATTCTGATTTCATTTTCCAGCAGGACTTGGTGCTGACCCACAATGCCAGAAGTATCAATAGTTTAATCACCATGGTAACAACAACAAAGTGGTCTGATCCAAATTCCACAATCTATGAGCTGTTGTGAAGAGGAAGAGGAGAGAGACCAGAACCAACAACGTTGATGAGCTGAGAGTCACTATTAGAGTAAGTTGGGCTTCCTGAACACCTCAGCAGAACCACAGGCCAGAAAACTCCATGCCAGGCTGTGCTGTTGCAGTGATACGAGCAAAAGGAGCCCAGACCAAGTAATAAATGGCCGTACTGTACAGTACATGGAGATGCTGTTCAGCAGGGCCACATTTCTGTCTTAAAAATGTTTTTTATTGGTCTTAGGCAATATTTTTTACTTTTACCTAGAAACTAGATTTTAGTTTTTCATTAGCTGTAAGTCAGAATCAACAGAAACAAACACCTGAAATCAGTGTGTGTTTAATCAACACATTAGTTTCGCTTTTTGAAAAAAATGACTGAACCCAATCAACTTTTCCATGATCATTTTTCTTCTCTAAGCTGCATCTATAGAGATGCGTGTCTCTGAGAACGACAGTCATTGGTGTCCCCTGCTCTCGGGTACGGACACATTAGTTCCTGTTTCTCCTTCCGGTCCGGTTATTGTTGCATCAGCATCTCATTCAGCCCTGTGGCAATGTCGATCTCGGCAGAGACAGGTACAGCTTTTACTCTTTTTACCTGTTTATTACTATCGCTACTTGCTCAGATATGAAGCCGATGAGAAGCAGAGAAAAGCTCCGTTTAATGTTTCAGGGGCTGTCAGTTGAAATTAGCCGCTAATAGCGAGCAGCTCCGCTAAAGCAGCAGAACTCCATAGAAAAAGCGACCATTTAAGATTCTCCATGGCAGCGTTTAACTTCTGTAACACATAGAGATTAACAGATTAGACATTTTCAAGCATTAACTCAATATTTTCATTCGGCATATTTTATTAAACTAAAATAACTTCAATAAAACCAAAATGTATGGTGTTCTTGTATGAGCATTCACGTCAGTGCATTCAGAAGCTGATTGAAATTTAAAATTGACACTTAATGTGTTTTCTTTAACAAATGAATGGTTATAGTATCAGTTATCTGTTTAAATCTGATAATGATATTAATCCAACAAAGCATGTATCTGTCATTTTAGTCACATTTGTTTCATCATTAAAAATATAAGCATCTCCTGTAACCTGCATGATTAAAGCAACATTTAAAATCACTTTTTCACCACTTTGTGTTTCACCATCCTTCATCTCCATGTGTGGCTCTGTTTACTTGTAGTTTCCCTTTCATTTGTTCTGCTCTTGATCTTCCATCCTGTGTGACCTCTGGTCTGTTTATGGAAAATCCCTGGTTTAATTTCACTTTCATGTTCCTGGTGTGTTCTGTTCTGTTCTGTTCTGTTCTGTGAATAAATAAAAAATAACACACTTAGTAAACCAGAAGGAACCGTCCAAGTTGGATTTAATTTGGTGCATATACAGAGCAGTGATGAGGATGTGAATGATTGGATTTCACACCAGAAGGAGTCAGCAGGCAGTTACCAGAGCGTCTGACAGTCGAAGCAGTGAGTGAAGGTCAGCAGATGCAGAGGAGACTCATTCGGCAGTACTTGAAAAAAATTCAGATGGTTTAAATTATAGCTGGACAATATACAGCTTCTAAGTCATCATATCAGTTTCATTCAATTCAATATTAGAATTATAAAACGAAAAGCTCTTAGCTGAAATTTATATTAGAGATGGTCCAGAGGCTCAGGGGTTAAAACTGGGCCTGTGGTTCTTAAACCGAGTCCGCTTTAGATACCGAACACAACAAACAAAGTAACGGTATCACAAACCAGAAGCTGTATCTAGTGTAGGATAATCTAGTGCTGGTTGCACAGGTCTAAGAGTCAGAAATGTTGAAATCAAGCTGATCAAAGTTTGTCCAGATGACAGAAAAGAGTGAAGTAGCCCTTTACCACACTGGCCAATCAGAAGCCAGCTTCAGCATTGTGTTGTTTCAGGATCTCTGATAGAAATTTCCAGAAAAGTTTGGAAGATTTGTTGGAAGCCTGGTTTTAGGTGGATGAGGGTGTAGATAGAAGACACTTCAGCAACTGTTCTGACGGACTGTCAGCTGGTCCAGGAACTGCCTGAAAACCCAACCTCTGCGTGCTGATTTAATTATGTGCAGTAGGGACAGATGGAGATGGTAAAGACCTCTGAGCATTTTAGATCTGATTGGCTTCCTGTTTTGAACTATGGAGCTAAATTGGGGCCATAAAGTTTGTTCAAACGAAAAAAATTTGAACCTGAAAAATAATTTTGAACCTCCCCCCAAAAAATTTGAAAACTGGAAAAAAAGTTTTACAACTGAAAAAAACTGATGTGAAACTGGAAAAAAAAAAGTTCAAAACTACTTTTCAGATTCAAGTTTTTTTTTTCAAACTTGCAGATTTTTTTTCCGGCTCCAAACTTCCGGCCCTGTTTTTGGCGTGGGGGGCGGGGCCTCAGATCACATGACTGACAGCTCAACACAGCGGCTGAACAACATATTCCCAGCTGTTGCATTCAGGGACCGCGGGAACTGGAATTATCTGTAATACATCATCGATATTCTATATATATGTGATTGGTTTTGAAAGATAACTTGCTTCATCGATAGAAGCAGCTTACGTGAAAACACGACGCGCATCTCAGAGGAGAAAATATGATCTTGACAGATTTGCACAGCATTTTGGAGATTTCCCATCCTCTCAACATCTAGCAAAAGAAAGTAAAAGAATATGTTGTTCAGCCGCTGTGTTGAGCTGTCAGTCATGATTTGCACCCCCGTGATCTGAGGCCCCGCCCCCCCCACGCCAAAACAGGGCCAGAAGTTTGAAGCCGGAAATAAAATCTGCAAGTTTGAAAAAAAAAAACTTGAATCTGAAAAGTAGTTTTGAACTTTTTTTTTTAGTTGCAAAACTTTTTTTTCAGTTTTCACATTTTTTTGGGGGGAGGTTCAAAATAATTTTTCAGATTCAAATGTTTTTCTTTTGAACAAACTTTATGACCCCAATTTAGCTCCATATTGAACTCTGTTCTTTTTAGTTGTTTTAATGCATCTTATTAGAATCCAGCTGATGGCTTCAGTTAAATCCAACAAGAGGCAGAGACGTCTGCAGGCTTCTCTCATCCTAAGCTGTCAGGATATTCCTCTTTGCATCGTCAGCATGAAATGAAACAAAACGCAACTCAGCCATTATTTTTAATTGTCCTCTTTCATGGAAAATCTCACCGTTCTGGGATTGGCCCTCATTTCTTAAATTGGTTGAGTTGAAGGAGCTGAATTTGTAGTAAAACTTTAGAACAGCCTAAGATGCATTGATCTGGAGGTTTTGCTCTGATGATTTGAGAGGATAAGGACATCTAGCAGCAAATGAACCTTTTCTATTTATAAAGGAAGAGTCAGTATTTTGTAGAACATAAAGTGATGGATTTCTGATGAGCTTTGCTGACTTCTTAGACCGTTGCTGCTGCTTGGCAGGTAACTCTGTGCGAACATCTGCCTCTTGTTTCTGCAGCCTTTGAGTTTGGCTTCTTGCTGCAGATTAACGAGGAGGCGGCCCTGACAGCGGCCCTGAACGACTACCTCACCTCACGCAGCTACCTGGCGGGGTTTGGCCCCTCCCAGGCCGACTTGAGAGCCTTTAGGCTCCTCCCCCAACCCCCCGACCCACAGCATGTCCACGCTCTGCGCTGGTACAGACACATTTCTGCCCTGCAGCAGGACCTCGCCGCAGACCGCAGCAGTGAGTAGATAGTTGATGGTGTGTGAAGGTGGAGGCCAGTGTGCGATCCTGAAGCAGGTGTCCTCCACCTCTCTGCAGAGATGCATGAACCAGAGCTCCTCTGGAGGTGTTTCAGTTGTTTCAGTTGAAGCTTCGTACAGTTAATCGCAACGCCGGCCTGTGTGTGACGCCCTGTAGCTGAGCAGTTGAAACAGCAGCTCAGGGTTAGTTTTGGTTGCATGCTCAGCTGGAGAACATCACCGCTGTCTGAAAACGAATTCATGTGGAGTTGCAGTAAAAGTTAAACTGATGTTTGAATGAGTCCACTCACTGCATGTTGTCTTCATGGTGATTCCCTGAACCGGTTTCCTTCCTGTGATCCAGACTTCCCTCTGATCTTTTAAAGTGGTCTTGATCTCCAGGCTTTCTGGAAGGTTTTTCCTCACTTTGTTTTAGTCGGATGCAGCAGCTGGTAAAGACGTGTAAAAACTCTTAAAATAATGTAGTTTGTTTTAGTAAAAAGCTCAGGAAAAATGCAGCTTTGGGTTGTGAAAAGAAAAGCTGACATTAAGAAAGAGAGCATGCTGTTCAAGGCTGATGTGTGCTGATCTTCATAAGTCAGGACATTTCTGTGGCCTAAACGTTGAATAATTAAACGGTCTAAACCAGCTGGAGCTGTGAGGAACTCACTGGATGAGGAGCCAGGTTTATCTTCTCCCCAGTAGAGTTTATTAACTGGACCTGTGAGCTCTGGGGAGATGAGACAGACTGAGCTTTTCAGCAGCTACCTCTCCAGGTAAAAGTAAGGATGAATATCAGGTAAAGCACCACAGATGCTCCACTGTTAAATACAGTGGAGCATCTGTGGTGCTGTGGGCCTCTGTCCTCCAGAGGCCATGAGATCCTGGTTAGAGTTCCCGGTATCGTGAGCTCTTTGTAATACCGGGACGTTTGAAATAAAACGGGTCCTTTTGGGTCTAAAATGTTCAGTGTGACATTTTCAAGGCTTTTTACTCCAATTTACCAGGACATCAATAATCATGAAGGCTACTTTAACTACCACTCAACCCAAGAGGAGAACTCATTTTAAATAGAATAATAAAATAAAAATAAAATAAAAGTTTTCATTTCGTTAATAAATGTTGTGTTTTCTTCTCCCTCTTAGTTACGCAGACACTACATATAAAATATGATTAATATGAAACATTAAGACCTTTTTTCACACCTGAGAAGATATTAAATATTAGAATAAACAGAGATAAACTTTGTGTTTTATCTTTTTATCATGTATAAATATTTCACAACCCTCTGAAAACAAAAATAACACAAAATCAAATTTGAACTGAAAGTCTGTAAAGGGTTAATGAGTAAAACTAATTGGAGGTGCAGTTTAGCAGCAGAGATGATTTGTGGTGTTTTAAACCTGTTGGTCTGTTTCTGTTTGCGTTCCTTGTTTTTTCCCAGTGAAAGGGAAGCGGGTCCAGCCTCCATGGTCTCCACCAGCTGGAACAGAAGTCCCTCAGCTGTGGCTCTACAACAGCCTGACCAGAACCAAGGTACGGCTGTGAAAAGCATAAACGAATCTGGTGTCAGTGAGAGAGAACTGGCCACTTTGGGCTGCAGAACTGAAGCTCACGAGCAGCCAGACGTCTCTGAACCTTCAGCTTGTAGGAGTTTAGGTGATAAAACCTCAGGATGTTGATCTGCTCCAGCTTGTTTCTGGAAATCCGTAGGTTGGATAAAGCTACAGGATGGAGCCGTTCACACAAATCAACACAGAGCCGATTCTGATTCTGACTGGAGGAAACTCTTCTGCAACCTGGAAGCTAAACATTGTCCAAATCAGAATGAAGTCTCCTATGATTAAACCTGATGTGTTCAGGCTCCTCCTGTTTGACAGAATTGACTGAGCTTCTACTGTAACTAACTCTATGTTCTCTCTTTCAGACTCTAACCTTGAAAACTGGCTCAGAGTTTATCTGTTCTTTCTTTCTAGATGAAACGACTAAAGGAGCTACATCCATTAACATTTACTTTTCCTTCCCATAGAAAGTACTCCTGGATCAGTGCTTCTTTGTTCTCTTTGTGTCTCTGCTCTGTTCTCTCAAACCTCCAGTCGGTCGTGGCAGATGGCCGCTCACACTGAGCCTGGTTCTGGTTCTGCTGGAGGTTTCTTCCTGTTAAAAGGGAGTTTTTCCTCTCTACTGTCGCTACATGCATGCTCAGTATGAGGGATTGCTGCAAAGTCAACACCAGTGACTGTCCACTGTCTCTACATGCTCATCCAGGAGGAGTGAATGCTGCAAGTCACTGACTGGATGCAATCTGCTGGGTTTCCTTAGATAGAAAAACTTTTTATCCAATTTGAATAAATAACTGAATCTAACTGAACTGTTCAATGGTTAGTTATTAATTGGAATGTATGAACCTGACTTTGTGAAGAACCTTGAGACGACATGTGTTGTGAATTGGTGCTATATAAATAAACTGAATTGAATTGAAGTTAAAAACATCTGTTACAACCAATAAATGAGAGTCTAGGAGTAGCACGGTGTGGCACAAAACTAATGCAGTAAATTTATAAACTAACAAACTTAAAACTACTGGACAAAACTCAACTCATCATAAAAGAAAGGATTTATTTCCTCAAAGTTCAAACTGGACATTAATATTTGGGAAGCAATAAACGTCAGGGTCTCCAAGGTCCAAACAACAAACAAAAATAACCCTTCTGGCTAATAAATAAAAGCAGGTCTGATCTAACCAAACAAAAGGACAAATGGAGAACCCCTACCAAACTTCCATCTAACATAAGATCTCTAACACCCAACAATCCACCAGAACAAGAAGATTAACCCCAGCATTATCGGAAGAGAGCCCCCTATAGGCCAGTGGACGTAACAACATCACAGCTTCTAGCCGACTACAGTTTAGAAGAACCATTCTAACTGAGATGTTACCTAAAACATTGAATAAAGTCCTTGTCAACAACTTGATGTTTGGACCTTTCCCTGTCAGAGCCACTGAGCCAGTACAGTTAAATAGAGTTCTGGTTCTGGGAGGAAACTCACATTCAGCACATTTATAGATTTTCGTTTTTAGGACTAAAAGTTTGGGCCCATCATCTCATTTCTGTTTAAACACGTCTTCCTGTTCCAGGAGCCGTTTGTTCCCCAGAAGGGCAACAAGGTGACGTGGTACTGCTGCGGGCCCACAGTGTATGATGCTTCCCACATGGGACACGCCAGGTAAACGGATCAGCATTAACAGTTAATCACTGATCCTGTCTTCCTGCCAGAGATGAGCTGCTCCGCCTCTTTTTCCAGGTCCTACATTTCCTTCGACATCCTGCGGCGAATCCTGAGGGACTACTTCAAGTACGACGTGCTCTACTGCATGAACATCACAGACATCGACGATAAAGTGAGACGTAGATCAGTCTCTGACCCAAACATAAATTAACTGGTTCTTAAATGGTCTGTTTGTTTATTGAATCCTTGCAGATAATTTTTTGAAATGTGCAACATCAAGGTCAGGTTATCACCGTTGATAGTAGGAAAGTTTAAAACCTGTTGGTGTCTGTAGGAAGAACGTCTGTCACTCTGTGTCCCTCTACCTGAAGGTCCAACACGCTGCCGAGAATCCAAAAATATTCCACTAGTTGAGATTAAAGTTTAATTTGCTGCACCAACCTCTGATTGCAGATTATTGCTCGCCTGCTTGCTGGGTTTCACACGTTTTCCACTAGTGTCATTACAATGACAATATAAGCATTCATGTATTCATTTGTTCCTGCAGACAGTAATGATTCTGCTCATGTAAAATGGATTAAAGATAGCACAAATACAGCTGCAGGAGAACACAAATGGATCAGCATGAGAGAAAAGTTTAGTTTTGGTCATTTTTGTACTCATGGAACTCGTCTTCGCTCGCTTTCTGGTCAAATTTAAGCTAAAACTGGTTTGGAAAAAGCTTTCGACCACAAACACTGTTAGAAAACATGGAAATCAGCACTCATTTAAACATGAAAAAAAGATTTCTATGAAAAACAAACAATATGTTACTCATTCATCACTCAGAAATTTGTTTGAAAATACAAACATCCCACACTGGAAAGATTCAAATTCATGAAGGTTGGCATTTTATTGTTCTTCTTCTACTCGTTTAATTCGTGAACAAAACAGAAGAGAAGATTGTTGATTATTTTCCCCTCTGCAGAGAAATTCACTTAGTATCATCAGCAACATAAAAAACAGTAATAATAGAAACA
Source organism: Girardinichthys multiradiatus (assembly GCF_021462225.1). Classification (NCBI taxonomy): domain Eukaryota; kingdom Metazoa; phylum Chordata; class Actinopteri; order Cyprinodontiformes; family Goodeidae; genus Girardinichthys; species Girardinichthys multiradiatus. The sequence continues at coordinate 49,702,321 of NC_061797.1, read as the reverse complement.
AAAACTGTCAATATGTGTACAAAAAATATTGGTGTTTGCTGCATTTTTACAGCTGAAAATAGTGAATGAAATGAGGCGTCTCTGCAGCAGAACTTCAAGGCTTTAGGTTTGTATTTTCCTCCGGTTTCAGATCATTAAAAGGGCCCGACAGAACTACCTTCTGGACCAGTACAGAGAGAAGCAACCAAAGCCAGCTGAGATCCTGCAGGACGTCTTGAGGGCACGAGTGGTGAGTCACGGATCAGATCAGAACCGATGTGAAGGTCCGATCCTGTCACAGTGTTCTGCAGCAGTAAAATCCTAAAAGCCCGGCTGAAACTGTTTCCTCCTCCATGTTTTTCAGCCCTTCCAGGAGCAGCTGGCGTCCACCACAGACCCAGACAAGAAGCAGATGTTGGAGCGCCTGGATGCCGCCGTCACCTCCGCTCTGAAGCCCCTGCAGGGGGCGGTAGAGAGCACAGCAGCAGATGAAGTCCTCCAAGCTCTGGCTCAGGTGAGACTGACCAGAGATGCTGCTGAATTCAGATGTTTGCTGATAGTCTCCTCAGTTTCTTGTTGTTTCAGTTTCTTTTGAAGGAAGTCAGGTTTTTATTTTGCTGAATTTGCTTCTAACCAGCATTTCCACCTTATTTTAGAAACGTCAAACCAGTTAAATATCATTTATGTTCAGGCAATGTTGTTTGTTATAATTATTTTACTTTATATTCCAAGGTGTTGTTGGAGAAATCAAAGGACTTGCTGTCCGACTGGTTGGACAAACAGTCTGGAAGTGAAGTCACAGAGAACTCCATCTTCTCCGTCCTTCCCAAGTACTGGGAGGGAGAGTTCCACAAAGACATGGAGGCCCTGAGCGTAAGCGATCTCCTCTCCTGATCAGTCAGAGCTGCAGGCTTTTAGAAGCTGCCCCCGAACTATATTTAGGTCTGAAAGAACAATGTTACCAGTGCGCATCATTTCTGTCTCCATATCCCTCAGGTTCTTCCTGCTGATGTTCTAACTCGAGTCAGTGAGTATGTACCAGAGATTGTGGAGTTTGTGAGGAAGATCATCTCAAACGGTTACGGGTGAGGAAATAAACCATTTGTAATGTTCTCCACCAGCTGCAGCAGGTTTCTTTGAGTCATTCGGTTCTCGGATGTTTGCAGGTACGAGTCCAACGGTTCTGTCTACTTTGATACCCAGAAGTTTGATTCCAGTCCGCAGCACTCGTACGCCAAACTGGTCCCAGAGGCTGTGGGAGATCAGAAAGCTTTGCAGGAGGGAGAAGGTACGTGTATACAGGCAGATGTCTCATTTTGATGGTGTCTTACCTGATGCTGCCATGTGATGCATTGAATCTGTAAAAGTTTGGAGTTCAGAGATGGAAAATGTGCAGGAACGCTGTGATTTACGTTTCCTGAATTTCCGTGACGTTTCTATTTCCTGTCATTTATCAGACTGTTTGCTGCTTACTTCTGTTGTCCCAGTTTTAATGTTGAGGTTATTTGCATGTAGTTTAAACTCAGACCCGTCAGCGCTGAAAAACACTCCCAGCCTGAGCAGGGACAGCAGGATGAACCAGAGAGAGAGAATCTCTCTGTTCAGATTAATGCTTGTCCTATTTCACTGTTCCTGCCTTTTGATTTGGACAGGAGAGGCTTACAGATCTGCTGTTTAAAACCCTGTCTTCATCCCGTGTCTCTGCAGGCGATCTGAGCATTTCTGCAGACAGGCTGAGTGAGAAAAAGTCCCAAAACGACTTTGCTTTGTGGAAAGCTTCGAAGCCAGGAGAGCCTTCCTGGGAATCTCCATGGGGGAAGGTGAGCCGTCTCGCTGAGCCTGAACATGAGCGAAAACCTGGTGTTGCTTCAAACCTTCAGCTGCATTTAAGTTTTTTTTTATTCTCAGGTTAATAAATCTGACCTGCAGCTGGATAAATGAGTCTGAAATGTTTCTGCTCCTCGTGTTTGAGCCTCTCTGTTGGAATAAAACTAAACTGGTGCAAGTTCAGATTTAATGACTGAGTGTCTTTGTTCTCCGGGATGCTGTAACAGGGACGGCCGGGTTGGCACATCGAGTGTTCAGCCATGGCTGGCTCCATCTTAGGAGAGTCGATGGACATCCATGGGGGAGGGTTTGATCTCCGGTTCCCCCATCATGACAACGAGCTGGCCCAGTCTGAGGTCCAGTTTCTGACACTCAATTCTTAGTTCTTTATGTTCTGCTTCCAATGCCTCAAAGAATAATTAAAAAAAAACCTTTCCCTCATAGGAACATAATTTTATCTGACCTTGGCTGGTTTTTTCCTTCCCAGGCATTCTTTGAGAACGATTACTGGGTTCGTTACTTCCTGCACACCGGTCACCTGACCATCGCCGGCTGCAAGATGTCCAAATCGCTCAAAAACTTCATCACCATAAAAGACGCTTTGGCAAAGAACACTGGTGAGAGTCTGCTGCTGCTTGGTGAACATGCTCCCCAGCTTCTCTAAAGGTTACATGAAATATTCCTCCTGTAGCTCGTCAGCTCCGCCTGGCCTTCCTGATGCATTCCTGGAAAGACACCCTCGACTATTCCTCCAACACCATGGAGTCGGCCGTGCAGTACGAGAAGTTCATGAACGTAGGTGTCGGTATGAGTTAACGTCAGTCCTCACGGCCTCCTCTACATGTTTTAAACGGCTGCTTTTATTTTTCTTCACCAGGAGTTCTTTCTGAACGTCAAGGACATCCTGCGAGCACCCACAGATCTGACCGGTCGCTTCGAGAAGTGGGAGGCTGCAGAGGTGGAGCTGAACAACAGGTGAGGCAGTAATGATGCTTCAGTCTAAACAAACTAGTTTTACCTACAGAACCGTGCAGAAGTCAAACATCTTGACCTTCATCTTGACCCTTGTTCCAGCCCAAGATTCAGCGTCGTTTATGGGTTTACTGGGCAGTTGGATGGAAAGGATATATGGTCTTAAAACGTTTTACTTATAGAAATGTGCATTTGTATTCACCCCCTTTACTCTGAATACTCTAAATCAAATCCAGCGCAACCTCCAGAAGTCAGTTTACCATAAGCAACGCAGGAAACACAGCAAACATGTGGAAGAAGGTGCTCTGGTCATATGAGACCTGTGGGGGAAAGCTAACACTGCACATTACCCTGAACACCTTCTCCACAGTGAAACATAGTGGGGGCAGCGTCATGCTGTGGGACAGAGAAACTGGTCAGAGTTGATGGGATAATGGATAAAGTTAAACCAGGGATAAACCTGGAGAAGAACCTGTTGGATGCTGCAAAAGACCTGAGACTGGGGTGGAGGTTCACATTCCAGCAGGAGAACCACCCTAAACCTACAGCCAGAGATACAATGTATGGTTTAGATCAAAGCAGATTCATGAGTAGAATGACCTAGTCAAAGTCCAGACCTAAAGCCTAGACAGAGAATCTGTGACAAGAGTTGACAAATGATGTTCTCCATCCAGTCTGACAGTACGAAGAAGAAAGGGCAAAACTTTCATTCTGTAGATGTTCAAAGCTGCTGGAGAAAAACTTCAAAATACCTGCAGCTGGACCTGCAGCCTGAGGTGGTTCTACAGAGTTCTGACTCAAGGGGGCTGAATAAAAAAGCACTCCACACTTCATATAAAATCCTAAAGTTATAATGAGACAAAATGTGGAAACGTTTATGGGGTGTGAATACTTTAGGTTAATAAATAACACATTTTTGGCTTTTTAAATGTTTCTGCACTTACAACCTTTAAGTTGTAAAGAAAACATAAGTTCAGGTCTGCTTCAGCGGTGTTTAAAAAGGCAGAAGGTTCTAACTAAACTGAGCCTCGTGGTCACTGCTCCACATGCTGCCTCGAATCATGGAAAACAGGAGCATCTTCCAGCTTCTGAAAGATCAGACTGAGGTTCTGACAACTTCTGGACAGCCTGCAGGAACGCTGTTCTTCAGACTAAGAGTCTCTCTGTGTGGTTCAGTTTCTACAACAGGAAGTCGGCCGTGCACAAGGCCCTGTGTGACAACGTGGACACCCGCACCGCCGTGGAGGAGATGAGGGTTCTGGTCAGCCACAGCAACAGCTACATCGCCGGCAGGAAGAGCTCCAAGCTGAGGCCCAACCGCCTGCTGCTGGAAAGCATCGCCACATACCTCACCAACATGCTGAAGGTGAGCTGTTAAAATAAAAACAGACATTCAGTAAAAATGATTTCCAGACTTAAATATATAAATATTTTTCTTCTTGTTCTCATGATTTTTGCTACTTTTATTCCTTATTTCATGTTTTCCTTCCGTTAACTTTCATGATGGAAGAAAGGAACGTCTTCAGCTGAATTATTGCACTGACATGAAGCTTTTCGCTGTCATTCAGATATTTGGAGCGATCGAAGGATCGGATCCCATCGGTTTTCCTGTTGGAGGGCAAACTGTGGATGTAAGTAAGCAGCTGTACCATCTGTTGTAGTAACAGAACCTGAAGAAGAGCCTCCAGTCACCTCGTCTTTGTCCGATCGCTGCAGCTGGAGAGCACAGTGATGCCGTACCTGGCGGTGCTGTCGGACTTCAGAGAGAACGTCCGGAAAATCGCCCGAGAGCAGAAAGGTGAGGATGAAACCCAACGTCCCTGAGTCCATCAGAGGGCAACACGTCCTCAGGCTCCTGAACTGATTCTGTTTTTCCAAACTATCCAGTGACGCCGCTGCTGCAGCTCTGTGACGTCATTCGGGACGATACGTTGCCGGAGCTGGGAGTCCGGCTGGAGGATTATGAAGGTGTCGCAGCATTATAAACGGGCAGAACCTGTTCTGCAAACCAAACCAAACCAAAAGTCCAGTGATGATTCAGAAAAAGAGACAGAACCTTATGAAAAGTCTGGGGGCAGCTCTCGGTTCCCTATATTTTATTTCAGATTTGTTTTGAAAGCTATTGTAACAGTTTGCAGGAAATTCAGAATGTATGGAAGGAAAATGGGAAAAACTGAGGTTGGATTTAGAGTTTTATTCAATGAAAGCCAACAGGTGACTTGTTTATCTCAAACTTCAGCTGATTAACTGAGCTGTGTTGCAGGTCAGCCCACTGTGGTGAAACTGGTGGATAAGGAGACATTACTGAAGGAGAAAGAGGAGAAGAAGAAGGTAAGATGTCAATGATTCCACTGTTAGAACCAACAAAAAGAAACTGGGAGTTTTGGGTTATTCAGTTAACAATGAATCTGACGAAACACCAACTTTCCAAGGGAATCAGTTAAGTTTGAACTGAAGATGATGGTGCTGAGATTAAACCAAAGAGAAACTCCTAAAAGAGACCATTTTCCTTCTTCTACAGATGGAAGAGGAGAAGAAACGGAAGAAGGAAGAAGCTGCCAGGAAGAAACAGGAGCAGGAGGTCAGTCTGATGTTCGCTGTCATCGTTTAATGTCATTTGGTTGTCGACACGTTTGCCCAACCACTGCTTCTCTTTCTCAGATGGCTAAACTCGCCAAGATGAAGATCCCTCCATGTGAGATGTTTCGCTCTGAACCAGACAAGTATTCCAGATTTGACGAGACGGTAAGTGGAGGATTCGGATCCATTGTTCTGTAGTTGACCCAGTTTCGACCAAGCTTCAGCTGTTGGACTCCAGAATAATTTGGTAAACAGATGAGATCATGGTCCACTCAGTGGCTGCAAGGTGCAGAACAAGCCCAAATCATCAGCCCTCCACCACCATGCTTGGCAGCTGTCCATTATGGTCAAACATCTCAGCTTTGGTCTCATCTTTCCAGAGGACATTGTCCCAGAAGTCTTGTCCTTACTTGAGATGCAGCTTTGGAGTCCTGTTGCCATCTTGTTTTTAGAGAGAAGAGCTTTCTCCTCTGTCCTCCAAACAGCCATACTGTGACTCTGACCTTGGACTGAATCTGGGAGGTCCTCTCCTGGAAAGACTGGCAGCTGTCTGAGACGTTTTCCTCTCGAGAATAATCTTGCTCTCTGTAGAATGATGGACTTCAGATGGTTTGGGGATGACCTTTTACCCCTTCCCAGGTTCATGGGCAGCAACAGTTGCTTCTCTAAGGTCATTGCTGATGTCTTTCCAATCTGACATTGTGTTAGCGCACCTGTATGCTCCAAACCTCTGCTTGTATTGAGGTGCTCACAGTGCAGATGATCAGGGGATAAGTGGATCTGATCAGCAGCTTCTGGCTGAAGACTTTCCTCTCAAGGAAGCCGTAAACTTGGACTTTCTTCTGCAGTTTGGCTTCATTTTACTCCAATAAATTAGGAAGTTCTTGTTTGATAAACAGATCCGTCAGAATTCTTGTTCATCCTGGGTTGAAACCTGAAACTTGATTCCTGTTTTTCTCTCCTCAGGGTTTCCCAACTCATGATGCTGAAGGAAAGGAGCTCAGCAAAGGTCAAGCCAAGAAGCTGCGGAAGCTCTACGAGGCTCAGGAAAAGCTTCACAACGAGTATCTTCAGATGAACCAGAACGGCAACTGAGCTGTGCTGGTCATTCGACACATTAAAACAGAAAGTCCGCAGGGAGCGTGTGGCCTTCTGTCTTCTGTTCATCATGTTTCAGAAAACAAAGGGTCCGGTTTTTATTTTCGTAAACATGGTTAAATCAACTCCAGAAACGTGTGAATTGTTTTGCATTGATGAGGTAAAAAGGACTTCCTGTTGTGAGTTTTCTTGATCAGAAGAAACAACCTGTGTCTCCGTTTTACCATTGTTTCCAGGCTGGCTGCAGCCCTGTGGATCAACGCAGACTCAGAGATGTTCCTGTGTCTTTAGAATGTTGGATCTACTCATAAAACAAGATCTGTGAAGCTTTTCCATCATGCATTCCTTGTAAAATCAGTCGGTCATATTTCCTTGATTGAATTCACTGTGTTTGTAGCAGAGATTAGATTCCTGGAAACATCAGGGTGTGATTTTATCAATCATTCAGCTTCATACAGTCACACAGAAACACTGGAATCACAGAACCTCCTAGTATCTGCAGGAAAGCTTCGAGGTTTTCATCAGCTTGGTTATTTCCTTTTATGTTAGTTTTGGTAAACTTTTCCCAGGATAGAATCATTTAATAAAGATGTTAGGAACATCTGCCAAACAGAACCGGCTGGATCATAAAATGTTTCCACATGTTCACGTCCATTCTTATCCATTCCTAATCCCAGTGATGTCTTTGTAAAATGATCCTGCCAGTAACTTCCAGGATAAGATAAAACACAAGCCGCCTCAACTCCAAAGAGCTGCTTTCCTCTTTTTACGGTTTCTGCAAAATATGAAGGAATATGATGTTTGATGTTGTTGAGGAATCTGAGTAAATTCCTGAGAAGTTAAGAAGGTTACGTTTCATGGCTGGAAAATAGTCCTAAAAGAGGAGAGCTTTTTAATCAATCATCCATCCATTACACTTTGTATTTTTCTACTGATTTATTAGAAAACTGTGGTTCTGTGAAGGCGTGGCTGCAGGTTGTGGTTTGTGAAGAAGATGCTTTAATAAAGAGGAGTCAGAGATACAGATGGTGTCTTTATTTCTGTGTTTTTTTGTTAGATCTGAAACATTTTGTTCAGTTTGTCTAAAGATCAGAACAGAACCCGAGAGATGCATTCCCTTCAGCCTGCTCCAGAAGGAATGATCATATCTAGATGGGTTTTCCTCTTAAATGGAGGGCAACGTGTTTGTTGGTGGGAGAACATCATTAAATGTGGACCTTCTGAATGATGCACATTTAAAGTCACTGACGTTCTTTGACCATTTAAACTTAATGAGTGCTGGTAATGCTGTCTAACGCTTCATGAAGGAATCGGATGATCTGACTGTCGGATGCTCCAGGAACTGCCTGATCCCACCACTGATTCCCTCTGGTTCTAGTTTTGTAGGAAAATCACATCTGAATCCAGTGGATCTGACTGGTTTCACCATCTATTTGCTGGTCTGCCCCAAAGTTCCCTCAATCGTCTTCAACTAATATAAACAGTGCAGCTAGAGTTCTCACAGGATCAAATATCAGCGTTCCTGTTCTGTCCTCATTGCAATGCCTACCTGTGGTTTTTAGAATCCATTTGAAAATGTTTGTTTGTAAATCCCTGAATGGTCTTCCTCCATCACATCTCCCTGAGCTTCTTCCCCCCCTACACCCCCACTCATATTCTCAGATCCTCAAATCAGCTTTTACTTTCCACTCCCAGAGCTCAACTGGAGACCAAGGGAGGAAGAGCTTTTATGGCCAGGGCTCCCAGTTTGTGGAACGCTCTTCCACTAAATATTTCGCAGGCCTCTTCGTTGTCATCTTTTAAATTGTTGGTTAAAACTTAGTTTTATAAGAAGGCTTTTAATATTTTCATTTATCTTGTCTTGTTTTATTATTGTTGCATTTTGTCTTTTATTTATTTATCTTTATATTTTATATCATTGATTTGGCATATATTGTTTTTTATTGCATTATTTATGATGTTTTCATTGATTTTTTGAATGTAAAGCACTTTGTAACTGTTTAAAAGGTCACTGCAGGCTAACCTGCAGAAGTCGTGCAGCTCGAGTGGTGAACCTGGGTTCAAATGGAGGAATGGGTTAAACTGGGCCTGACCAGATTTTAAGGTTAAAATGTCACTTTTATATTCAGAGATGCAGGATGCTGAAGCTCCAGATTCAAGGAAATGTCTTCACCTTCACACCTGATTGATCATGAAGAAGCAAAACCTTCTTAGGCTCCATATTAGACACATCAGACCATAATGAACTCATAATGAGCTCATCAGTAAAGTCTGACAAAGTTCTGGTCCAGCTGTAAATGAAATAAGATTGTTCATCACTTAATATATAAATGTTTAAGACATCTACAATTAATTGTTTAATTATTAAAAAATGTTCATCAAACGTGAATTCGATTGTTTTTAAGGAATATTTGGTGCAAACAGGAAGTCATTAACGGCACGCAGTGAAGATGTTCCTTTAGGAGTAGTTTTACTAGAGACCTCTTGTTTCTACACAAGCTTTGTTCTAATGTTATTCTTCTTCTGCTGAGCCTGATGAGCCATTTGGAGGTCAAGTGAATTTACAGTAAACAGTGGATATTCTCATTGGGACGTATTTGCACAGTTCTAACTTATATACATTACCTAGTTAATTAGTAATTTAATAATAACTCAATAATAAGACTGCTGCATCCTAGATGCACAAAGGAGCGTTATCACAGGTCCTTCCTCCCAGCAGTTGTTAGACTTTATAACCATCACTGCTCTCAATAATCTCAAAAAGTGTAAACATCCCTGCTGCTTTTGCAGTTTTTTCACTTGCAAAAAGTATTTTGTTGTTTTTTATGCACAATTATATATTTTTATAATAAGATAATATGTTTTACTTTTGTGTTAATCTGAATGCTTCCATTTGCCTTCCACTTTGCTTCTGGTATACTTAAGTTTCCCCGCTGTGGGACAATAAAGGATATTTCTATTCACTTAAAACTGTGCACTTATATTTATATTATATTGTAGATATGTTTGTACTGTTTAATTTGTATTGTATTGCACTGACTACGCCAAAACAAATTCCTTGTATGTCCAAAAACGTACTTGGCAATAAAGCTTTTCTGATTCTGATTCTGATTCTGTTCTATTTTATTGCTGTCAAATGCTTTATGTAATAAAAACTGATTTGAAAATGTTAGTTTTTTTTGCCTAAGTTTGTAATTTTGTATTGATGTGATTTATTGATATTTGTTTTATTTTATTATTTAAAATACCAGAATATGCACTTAATTTCAAAAAAAATTTCTGTCAGATTACATCGTTTTTACAAATTAAATCAGATTAAATAGTAATACTCAGTACTGAAGTAGTGTTTTTACCAGTATAAAAAGAGGATTATTTTGGATATCATACTTATTATTATTATTATTGTTGCTTAAATGTAAATATAATATATCGCATATTATTTGTAAATATGTAGATAGTATTGAAAGTAAAATATAGGTCGTAGCACATCATTAAAATGTTTTCTTAATGTAACCAGAAACACATCAGTGTAAAAGTGAGTCTGATGAAGGGGTGGTTCATTCCTTATATATGTTCACCATAAACATATATAAAGATATAAATGTTTTATATAATGTACGCCATTTTTGTCCAACATGTCACCATTTTTTATTTTCTTGTTCTTTTTTTATCTTGTGTATGCAATTACATATTCAATGCTAAATATATAAATAATTAAAAAAATACTCTTACTCGAGTAATTTGAGTAATTGGAGAACTACATTTTACTTTTTCAGTAAAATTATACTGAAGAAGAGCTACTCTTGGGTACAGTAGCTACTTCATGTTTCTATGGCGTTGTTTACCTTTTCTGACCTTGAATTCCGGTTCTCAGCCAATCAGCGGCCTCCCTGCCTCAGCTGTAGCCAATCAGGTTGCCCGCAGCGCTATTTGAATGTCGCTGTTTGGCAGCTGCTTCCTCGCTGTCTGAATCGTGTTGTCTTGTGGTTTTAGCTGCTACAGATGATCTGAGGTTCTGTTCGCTTGTTTCCTGCGTCTTTCTTCTCGTCATGTCCGCTGTGGAGGTTCGAGCTGCGGTGAGTCAACAGCTCATCTGTCTCTGTCTCTCTGTCTCCATGTTGTCCAACGTGTCTCGGTGTGTTGCAGCCGCTGCAGGCCGCAGAGGAGCCTCTAAAGAAGGGGAAAAGCTCCGCGGCGGTTCCGAGGAGAGCTGCTCTCGGAGAGATCACCAACTTTACCGGAGCAGCGACCAACATCAAGGTAACAGCTGCACACCTGGACCACCTGTCCACACCCGGTTCTGGGGTTGAACGGGGCTGTTCTGGATTCAAACCACACAGACCGAGTTTGGATCTTAGTCACAGCGGCAGTAAACGGCTGGTTCAGTTTTTACAATCTGGGCCACCTTTGATCATCTCTAGTAGGTCTCTGGTTCTGATGTAACCTTCAGCTTCAGCTTCATTCTGCAAACTTCAGCTCAGTTGGAGAACTCCAACACAAACAACCATTTTATATTTCTGCAGTCTAGATTAAAGAACCCAGCAGAAACACAACTGGTTACAGTTGTTGGTTCTGGTTACAGTTGCTGGTTCTGGTCCAGTTGCTGGTTCTCTGTCCAACATCTAATCCAGTTCCAATGATGTTTCCGCAGAGGATGGGAGCTTCAAAGAAGTCCTCCAAAGGATCCTGCTCCCAGAAACCTAAACTGGTCCAGGAAGATGCTGTAGTGGTCCAGGTGGTCCCAGCTGCTGCAGATCCGCTCCCTGCTCTTCCAGAGGAGTTGTCTGACGTGTCCATGAAGGAGGAGCTGGAGCTGTGCCGGGCGTTCTCCGAGACGCTGCTGCCGGTGCAGGATGTGGACGAGCAGGACGCAGAAGAGCCTCAGCTCTGCTCTCAATACGTCAAAGATATCTACACCTACCTGCACCTCCTGGAGGTAACTTCCTTCGTGCTCCAGCTCAGCTGCTTTGGCCGCTGCCAGCTCTGACCTCTGACCTCGGCGTGTCTCCTCAGGTACAGCAGGCCGTACGGGCCGACTACATGAAGGGGTCAGAGATCACTGCTAACATGAGGGCGATCCTCATCGACTGGCTGATCCAGGTCCACTCCCGCTTCCAGCTGCTGCAGGAGACCCTGTACCTCACAGTGGCCATCCTGGACCGCTTCCTGCAGGTGAGCTGGACCAGAACGTTCTCCTCTTCCCGTGTTCAGCTGGAAATGACCCTCTGCTGCTGCACCGCAGGTCCAGCCAGTATCCCGGAGGAAGCTGCAGCTGGTCGGGGTCACCGCCATGCTGGTGGCCTGTAAGTACGAGGAGATGTACTGTCCGGAGGTCGGAGACTTCTCCTACATCACGGACAACGCCTTCACCAAGCCTCAGATCCTGGAGATGGAGCAGGTGGTCCTGAGGAAGCTCAATTTCCAGCTGGGACGTCCGCTGCCGTTGCACTTCCTCCGACGAGCCTCCAAGGTGGCCAACGTGAGTCTGAAGCTGCAGGACAGATGGGAAGGATGTTCCTGGGAATGATGCTGTGAGAAAACTCCTGATCCATCCCTTAGTTCCCTGCAAGCTGCCAGACTTGAACTCCTTTAAAGTGGTTTGGATCCAAAATTCTCCAGGTTTCCTGAAGGTTTTGTCTGCTTGGACGTGAACCGTGACTGTGGGCTGGATCAGGAGTTTTCCACAGCTCTGGGATTGTTTTTTGGAAGCAGTGAGGTTGATTGGACCTGATTGGATGTTTGTGTCTCAGGCTGACGTAGAGAAACACACTCTGGCCAAGTATCTGATGGAGCTGACCCTCCTGGACTATGAGCTGGTCCACTACCGGCCTTCTGAGATCGCCGCTGCTTCGCTGTGTCTCTCCCAGCTGCTGCTGGACGGGCTGCCGTGGGTGAGTTGTCCTTTCTGTCCGGGTCTCTGCTGCTGCTGCTGGTTAGCTGAAGACTTCTCCTCTTCCTCAGTCACCCACGCAGCAGCACTACTCCACCTACGACGAGGCCCACCTGAGGCCCATCATGCAGCATGTGGCCAAGAATGTGGTGATGGTGAACGAGGGGAAGACCAAGTTCCAGGTGAGTCTCTGAGACGGCCGAACTTCTCCTGGTGTGTGGATGACCTGTATATGTTGATGTTCCCGCAGGCCGTGAAGAAGAAATACTCCAGCAGCAAACTGATGAAGATCAGCCTCCTTCCTCAGCTGAGGTCCTCCATCATCCAGAAGCTGGCGGCTCCTCTCATCAATGATCCCTGAGATGAGCTAAAACATCTTGGACTTTTCACTTGCACTCTATATTTAGATTTGTTTTCTACCCTTGGAGTTTTTATTAAAATGTTTTTATTCGTTTCCATCCAAGCTTCGTTGTTTCGTCAGAATCTTTTGTCAGTGGACCTTGAACTGCATTGTGTGGAAGAAGATGAGCTTCAGAAGTTTGTCTACAAACAGCTTCTGTGGAACAAAGACTACCTCGGAAATAAGACCAGTTTTCTTGCTGATTTAAAACCTTTTTGAATCATATTAATGCCGTGCATCAACATGCTGGGTTTATATTTTTGTGCATCAAATGAAATAAAACCTGTTCAGAAACTCAAGTTTGCTGAAATTTTATGTAGCTTCAATCTAAAACTGGTTGTGAGGTGCAGGAAATGGGCCCATTGCTGAAACTGTTCTCATCCTCGGAACATTTCTGGTTTATTTCCGATCAACCAAATGTGAATATCCTGTTTGGCTTTCAGCATTGGAAAATAGTTTTTAAATGACTTTGAGGGGGTAAATACATTTCTCCAGCCCTGTATGTGGTTCAGACTGTTCAGATTTAAAAACTAAAGCACTCATGCCAATGCAGAACAATTCTGATTTAAAACTTGGTTTCCTGCATCACTGTAGACTTTCTTCCCTAGCAGACCTCTAATCTCCAACGATAAGATCTGAACAGTTCAGTCAGTTTTTTATGTAAGAAATTCAATGTTTTGTTTCGGTAATTCTTGCATTTTTATCCATTAACTACTGATTGCTGAATGTAAATCTATATATAAATGTTATGTATGTTGTTTAATTATATTCAAATGATTTGTAAGATTTAGATTTAAGATGTAGATAGAAATATAACATTTATAGATATCTGATTTGGAAATACATTTAACATATAAATATAGATGTATTTATAATGTATTTAATATTTAGATTTAGTATTTCCCAATAAATGCAAGACAAATTCAATAAATGTGAAGAAATTATTATTATTTAGGGCACCTAAATAACTGAAAAGTGAATTTTTACATTCAGCACCCCATAATTTACACATCCTGATTCATTTGTTTTATTTCCAACATGCATGTCTCATTTTACTTTTCAGCCCTGCTGATCTTAAACCTTAAGAATTTGTGGCAAATATAAAGATTTTTCTGCATTAAGTTTGAAATTTTGACCCATCAGTAAACTGAAGACATGCTCTGTAAATAGGACTGTGGTCATGTGACAGAAATGAGACTATATTATGATAGGAGATTTTTGTCACGGTTGAAAAGCATGTAAATTTAGAATAGACGTGGTCTGAGAATAAGGCCTTGAGGAACACCACATGTGATCCTTTGCTCAGATTTCTTATTGGCAAGTAAAAAAGCAGTGTTTGTTTGAGTAAAATTTGCTCCAATTTTTAGGGCAGAATTTCAAGAATTTGAGGCTATAAACAGTTTCTGTTAGAGAGGAATAACCAAAGGGTTCATCTCCTTACAATATAAAATCTGTCCAATAAATAGACAAAATCAGTTTATTACTAAAATAGTCTTTATTTTCTATGTAAAGCTGACAGGCTCCAATAGTGCTCATTGTTGGGTGAAGGTTCTTGTTTAGTTGAATCGGACTCGGCGCATGGAGCCCACGGTGCTGTTCTGGCTGCCCCAGTCTGAGAAGTTGTTATAGTCCCGTTTCTCCAGGATGTAATGCGGCCCCCTGTAGTTGGGCTCCTGATAGACCACCCAGCTGTAACAGCAGAACGTTGGTCATATCAGTCAGGGAGCTCAGTTATAGAACAACAGTGAGAGGTTGTTTCAAGCTTTCCTTGGAGCTCCACAGGGTTCTGTGCTTGGACCAAAACCTTCATCAATTGATCTGCTTCATTACGTCCAGGTGTTCCAGTCCTGGTCTGATCTATCTATATAAAGATATATCTATATATATGTGAAATATTGCCAAGCTATATATAATAATAACAGTTAAGCCTTCAACACTGTAGAGAGATCATTGCCCAAGATATGTTCTTTAACTTGTGGGCCAAAATGTTTCTTGGACCTTCTTCTGTCAGTGAAACAGGAAACAACCTTTCTAAGAAGGTCGACTAAACTAAACTGGATGAAATGCTTCATTTAGGGCAACCTCTATATTTATTGGCCACACTCTTAAAGATGTGTAAAAACCCTGAAAAATTCGTCTTCCATTACAATCACAAAGAAAAATCATTAATTCAATATTGAATTCATACCTTCATTAAGTTTAAGTGTTTGGAAAGTTAGGACTATGAATTTAATACTTCCTGTTTTGTTGTGACCCATCTTAATGACCCAACTCTCCACACCAACCTTTGAAAACAATTTTTATCTCAGTGTGTGGAGTTAGTTAACCTCTAGCGGGACTTTAACTGAAGCTTGTCAACAACAACCATTCCTGTTGGGTCTGCTGTGAAGCAAAGGATGATTATGTGGGAAAAGCAACTTATGTCCACTGTTAAAAAAAGTGGATGATGTTGATGCTGTTGGTTTTAAGAATGCATGACATCTTTTTGTATAACCAGGACATACAAAGTAAAATCTGGTGGTCTCTGGCATAGAACTGAAGATGGGTTGTCACTGCGTCTTTCAGCAGGATAAATCTACACAGAAATGATTCAAATCAACCTTATTGACCATCTCTGCCTGTCAGATCTAAAGATTGTGGAAAACCTGTGAGGTGAGCTGAAGAGAAGAGAACATCAGTGAGGACCCAGGAAGCTGGATAGAGTGGTCAAAGGTCCCTCTAGGATTTCATTACTCATTAATAAATCTCTGTTATTAGTAAAACCGAACCATTGTGTGAAAGGAATAGAAAGAAAGCCTCTCCTGATGAAATTCATATCTCCATAGCACTAAACCCTAAACTCTACCTGATAGGATAGTGAACTTACGCTCCTCCGAGGACACGGATGGACGCCACTCTGTTGAGGTTATAGCGGTTCAACAGATTGGGAATGTCATCTTGGATCTCCATTTTCTTTCCAGAGAAACCGGCTCGCTCAAATAGCTGAGCTCTGGGAGGATTGTTGTCCTGAGAATCAGAGACACAGCAGATGCCAAGCAATCTATTTTAACCAGGTAACAGGAAAGATTTGAATGATTCGTCTGGAGCCTCAGCAGATATGGGTGGCCAAGGTGTTACCAACTTACAGCTCTTTAATTCACTAGTCAGTTGGTAGGACGGTATTGTGTTGCAGCAGGTAAACTGGCGACAAAGTGCACATTTACACCAACTGGTCGAACATTTTAGACACCCTTTCTCGTTTAATGGTTTTGTTTATGTTTATGACTAATTATATTGCTCATAGATTCTCACTGGATGCATCAAAACAGTGAATGAACACATAGGGAATTATGTAGCAAACAAAAAATTCTAAAATAACTTTAAATTAGTTTTATATGTTAGATTCCTTAAAGTAGCCGCCCTTTGCTGTGATGACTGAAATATTAACCTTTGGCCGTCTCTTTATGAACCTGGGAAGTTCTTTCAAGAACCACTTGAGGCGACCACCTCATGCAGATCATGGAGAGAACGCCAAGAGAGGAAAGCAGTCATCAAAGCAAAGGGAGGCTATTTGGAAGAATCTAAAATATAAAAATGTTTATTGTTATTTCACACTTTTTCTTTACCACATAACTCCATGTGTGTTCATTCACAGCTTTTTTTGGAGGTTCTACAGGCTGCTGGATCAAGAGGCAAACCCAGTTTAATGTAAACCCATGTTCTGTATCATTACTGCATGTCTGTACAGAACATTTCCTGCCTCCTCCCTGATGATTACCAGTGTCGATGGATCTCACCTGTTTGACGGAGCGGACCGAGGAGACATGGTCAACCTGAGCGCCCCACTTGTCGTAGCAGTTGTACTCCCCCCGGTCGGACATGTCCCACAGGTACTGGCGGCCCCGGTAGTTCTCATGCTCGAAACCGACCCATCTGCCAGAAAGGTCAGAGATGGACCCAAATAGGACAGAGACAGAAAAATATAATAAGAAATGGAAACATGTTCCTCAGTTCTGCTGTACTTCTGCTTCACTTTCTGTCCAAATGGATGACAAGAGAATTCTGAATTTTGGATCTTGATTTTGTTGACTGAGAAGAATCTAAAACTAACTGATCCAAGCTTCAAACTTTATTAACGTTTATTTTTAGGAGATAGAAACAGTTTCATTTTCATGGTCTATAGTTCTTCCTAGTGTTAACCTCTGGGAGGATCTCATTTACACGAAGTCTCCACCATGTTCTCACTGGATGCAGGATTCTTCTCCAAATTACTAGAATCTGAAGGTTCTCCTAATATTTCAGTTTCTGCTTAACACCTTCTAGAGGCAGCAACCAGCAGCAGTGACCCTTCAGCTTAGTTAAACGGACTTTAAAGGTGAACTTACGCTCCGCTGTCCACCTGAACAGAGTTACATCTCTCTGGGAAGTTCTTGTCACTGACCCTGGGACAGTCGGAGTTCAGGTCCAGTCGTCTGCCAGCGAAATTTCGCTGCTCGAAAAGGGTCACCTGGGTCAGCAAAGAAAGGTCCAGTATTAGGCCCAAATAAAGCTTTTAAAACCTTCAGAGCCTGTATGACAGTTAAACAGTGAATGTGTTTCATCTTTGGTCATTAATCATTTAGTTTAATGGATTAACAATGGAAGAAAACATCTCTCATTTCTTTTGGGGTTCCTTCCAAGCAGCTGAAATGTTCTTTCTCTTACAAAGTGGTCTGGATCAGTGGTTCTTCAGACTTTCTGGATCTCTTTCAGATTCTCCTCATATTAGTGTTTCTTATTAAAGTTAGAGATAACATGTTAAAGTTGTTTAGTTTAACCTGCAAAGAACATCCTCCTGAAAATCTTCTGAAGGTGAAACAAAAAGCCAAGGTCCAGTAAAAAACTCTGATAGACCTCCGGAAAGCCTGCAGAACTGGACCACTTTTGAAAGATTACAGGAAACTCTGACTGACTGGACTGAAAATGTAAAGAAATTAAGGTAAACCATCCAATCAGAATTAGCAGGAGCCTACAAAAGCTGTATGGATAGAATAGCGCCACCCGCAGGGCTGAACCTCATTAGAGATGAAGATGGAGGAACCTGCAGGTTTTATTCATTCTGGTTTTACCCTTTGACCTCTGCTTTTTGTGAGGCTCATCCCTGTTAGAGAGAACGCCACAAATGACTGAGCAACAGTTGGGTCCAAATGCGTCCGACCCAAACTGATAATCTAAGTGGTGTTAACTACATGTGCTTCACAAACCTGGAGACAAACAGATTTCATCCATTTTGCAAACCAAAACCTAACATTTTAAAACCTCCAGTAAATCAGATGTGATCCGTTCCCTGAATGTGTCATTCAGACTCCAAATCAGTAATGTGCCGGTTCCTCGGTGAAAAGGCTGCTCAGGTTCTAGACAATCTAACCGATGTCCTGAGGACTCATCTGAGAAAATAATCTAAAATTTCCAGTGAGGGAACGAGTCGCTCCAGCATGTAAAATACTTTCTGCAGGATGAGGTTCAAATTTCCAAATGTTTAACAAAATAATCTTCTTTGAACAACATCACTCAGTTTTCTTCCACTTCAGATTTTAAAGTTGCACATTTGCCCCTTTGAATCATGAAAGCAAGCAGCAGATGTTTCCTCTGACACATTGGTTCAGGATGAAGGTTGGACTCACCCTCCCAGTGGACCCGTAGAAGGCACGTTGGAGCACAGACCCCAGCTTGCTGCAGATACAGAAGCATTTTCAATAGACAAACTCAGAAATTATTTTATTCATTAAAACAACTGAATAATAAACCCTCTGCTCTGGAGCCAAACTGAAGGTTTTAAACTAAAACTTCCTGTTTTTATGTCAACAAGCAGCTCAGGTTTCATTTCCAGAATCTAGAAATCGTGCTCATTTAGAAATTTTCATTTATTTTCCTCTCATTTAGCATTTAAAACCTAAACTCTGGTTGCATCCTACAACCGCCATCCCTCTCTGAGTGATTTGGGGGAAACTGGGCGTTGGAAGTCTCACACCGGCGGAAGGAGACCCCCCCCTCAGGCCCGGATCTGCAGGCCCCGGCCTTCTGAACGTACCTGGTTTGTTGGGTTAATCCTGGGACCTTCGTAAAGATGTTCATGTCAGCTCTGCGAGGCAGCAAGAAAGTGCCTTAAATATGGCGAGTTGATGCAACGGAGAGCTACCAGAAAGCTCAGAGGGTTTCTGCTGCAGTTACCAGGGCCCTCAGGGCCTTTGATATGCTAAACACAAACTCATGTTGCCCCCGTTGTCACAGGACGCACATTGGTGAATGAAACATACAAACACAGAGTGCAGCGCCAACAGTTTGGATTTCAGCATTTTCAGCATTTTCTCTGCAACAAAGCTCTGAAAACAGAAGTGATAACGCTGCAGGGGCCACTCCTGTGTTCACAGGAAGGACGGAGAACTCCAGAGGACACCCTGACTGTACAAATCCTGACTGTAGTTACACTGTAGCTGAATGAAGTCTGATTGGATTTAATCATTAACTGCAAATATACATGATCGTAAGAAGAGGGGCACAGGAGGGGGGCCCCAACAGGGTGCCTTTCATGCAAGAACCACCTCTGACTCTAACCTCTAAGACATCCCACATCAGTTAGTTTCTGTTTCTGTTACAGTCGTGTTTAAAACTCCTGCTCCAGCCTTCATTCCTGCCTGTTTTCCTTCCAAGCATCCAGACTCTCCTGTCATCTATTAAAGTGGCCTGAAGCAACATCTCTCCAGGGTTTCTGAAGGTCTTACAGGTTGTCAGCACAGGGTGTTTGAGCGTAAATGTTTCAGAAATAAGTATTCAGAAATAAATATCTATAAATATAACACACCTGCAACCCCTGCTGGTAAATATTTGTGGCTACAGTGTCCTGTTAGCAAATATGGGTCAAGCTTCAAATAATCTCTCATTTGCCCCTACTAGTGCATTTCAATAAATTAGAAATATCTTGAAAGAGTTAGTTTAATTCAGTAATTTAACTAAAAAAGTGAAGCTTTTATATTATACAGGTAATTAGAGACAGAGTGGTGTATTTTCATATGTAATTCGCTCACAATAATTGGTATGACTTGACAGTTGTACAGCAGGCATTCAACGACACCCTCCATAGGGAGAGCAAGTCACATTGCCAGAGAAGCTTTCACATTGTTCTTTATTCAAGAATATTAAAGGAAAGTTAAGTGGAAGGAAAAACTGTGGCAGAAAAGGGGTCACAAGCAACAGCTTTAACCACAGAATTGTGTGGATTGTGAACCAAAGCCCATGGAGGCAAAGCATCCTTGGCATCTTTAACACCTCAGCAGGACCATAGGCTGATCACCTCCATGCCATGTCCCCCATATGCAGTAATTCACAAAAAGAGGAACCACAACCAAATACCTTGACTGATTGGCTGTGTTTGGTTTTATCCAAAGATGATGCTGTGTCTTATGTCCAAACAGATTTACTTTTGTCTAATCTGTCGAGAGGACATTGTTGTGTCAGATGCAGCTTTGCTAACCTAAGTCCTGCTGCCAAGTTATTTCTAGGGAAAAAAAAAACATTCTCCTTCAATCCTTCCAAGCAGCCATATTTGTTCAATGTTTTTCTTATCGTCCTGTCATGACCTTTAACCTCCTAACTGAAGCCTGTAGATTCTGAGATGAGTTTTTGGTCATTTCTTTGAGCTTCACCCTCTGACCTTGGGCTAAATCTTCTAGGACGTCCACTCCTGGGAAGAATGGCAGCTGTCTCAGATATTTCCCTCTTGGAAATGATCTTTCTCTCTGTAGAATGATGGACTTCAGATAGTTTGGAGTTGAACTTATAACCATTTATAGATCTATGAGAGGCAACAGTTGCTTCTCTGGGGTTATTGCTGGTATCTTCCCATCATTGTGTCGACACACACCTGCTTTAATAGAGTTGCTCAAACTCATGATGATAAATGAATCAATGCTTCTCATCAGCAGCACCTAGCTGTTACTTTCCCATGTTAATAACATGGAAGTAGCAAGGGTGTACTTAGTTTATTGCTCATAGGTTTTTCAGTTTGGTATATTTTGTTAAATAATAATAAACAATGACAACATTCAATTGGACTTGAGGTCAGATTGAATAACTTTAAAACCGAGTAATGATCACATGATTTCTATGTAGAAATGGAAGAGGGTGTACTTTCTTTCCTCCATGTCTGTAGAGTATGAAGCCATGTTGAATGAGCCACAGTAACGTTAAAATCCCTCCATTCTCCCACAGATCTGTTTGTCCAGCAGATTTACTGTCACACTCCACTGGCTTTAAAAGATACGGCATTTAGAGTGTGTGTGTGTGTGTGTGTGTGTGTGTGTGTGTGTGTGTGTGTGTGTGTTTGTGTGTGTTGGGGGGGGGGCACTCAGTATGGGCTGATGAATAGCAGAAAATGTCCTGGATGCTTCACTCTGTTTTGTTTTTGTTGCACTGGCAGGGAACCAGCCAGGAACGTGGCCCAGAAGCTTCAGGGTTTTTCCGGCATCCTGGAGGCAGCTGAGACAAATGCAGCAGGTCAGACGTCTGTGTGTGGTTCTGAGTTTGGTGGTGGCGGCTGAGACTCTAGGGAGACTCATTCCAATTCCTGTCTTTTAATTAGATTTGAGAGCACTGAAGAGCCCTGGCACCCTGAAATGTCTCTCATCATCACCGTGCTGAACAAGCTGTCCTACTTTCTGTCTCTGATCGCGTTTTGTGTCAGTGTGTCTCACAGCTGGCTCAAATAAAGCTGCTCCTCTGTTAGATCCATGAGTTCAGTGGCTGAGCGTTTATTCTGTGGAGATCTGGGAAGTGATGCTGAGATTTGAGGTGAAATTAAGATGTTTTCATTTAAAACTTGTGGACAGCTGATACCTGACCGTGAGTTTATCTTTGGCTCAGTTCAACAGGGTAGAGGTGCGGTTCTTTTGGAGGTTTTGGATGCAGAGATGTTAAATCAGGCTAATTACCTGTTCTGCAGGTGTGAATGAAGTAAGCAAGGACGATGCCGCGGAGAGGAATCCTGAAGCTGGTCCATCTTCTAGCCCTGGTGGTGTGTGTTTCAGCTGTTGGAGACTTTGACTGGACGAGGAACGAGAAAACCTCTTTCTACTACGGCACCTTCCCAACTGGTACAAACCTTCAGTAACATATTTTTAACTGGTATTATGGAAAAAATGTCCTGCACTGTATAACTTTGATGAGTTACATTTCTGTTTAACAAAATGTATTCTAATTCAGTCCAAACATTTTATTTAGACCCAAAAATTCCAGAGATTTGCAACATTTTATGTTATTTTTTTACCCAACCTGTCCTGTCGCAGTGTCTCAGGGGCAGCTAAAAAAAGCAATTGTTGCATTTGTGTTATACTAGATCAAGTTATTTTAATTGTCATTATGTCTCTTTTGCTTTTTTTCTGAAACATTCCTGCAAAACATTCCAGTAAAAGTAGTTTCATTCATTTATTTTGCCACTTTGCACAGATCTCATTCCTCAAAAAGTCATTCTGGCATCAAGGAAACCCAACTTTTAAGAATCCTAGGCATACCTTTCTCTGTGTTTTCTGCAAGCAAGTGTAAGGTTGTCCAATGGTATGGGGTCATTTCCTATAATCTCCTCTGGGGACAGGTCAAGACTGCAGCTGTACCCTCCTCCTCCACAGTCAGGCCTTTGGAATGTGGTTTTTCATTGTCTGAGTGAAGCATGCATGGGCTTTCCTGGAGAAGATGTGGTCTTGAAGGGCAGCAGATGCTGCTCTAAAATCTCTGCTGGACGTTTCTGCATTATTGCTGCTATCGGTTCTGTGGAAATTAAAATTTCTAATGACACTAATACAAGCCCATACCATGATACAACCTCCTTTTGCTCATTGTGCCGTTTATTTCAACGAACATCTAGAATACTGATCTATCTGACCAGTGATTTCTCTGAGCCCAGAGAAGCTGACTCCTCCTCTGAGGTTAACATGAGGCTTCTTCTCTGCACAGTGAAATTTGTGGATTTAGCTCACTATGAAAAGCTGGACAACATTTTCCCAAAGTAAATCTTGCTCCAAGTGGTTCTAGCTGGTTGATAAATGATGGTTCTTGATGCAGAAACATCTGAGAGATCAGAGATCACAGCGGTCCAGCTGAAGGTTTTTCTAGATTCCTTGAATAAGAAATGTCTCAGTCCTTTCCAATCTTTCAGAGGAACTTTGATTGTAATCTGATCATTTTCTGATAAACATTTGGTGTTCTTTTATGAATACCTTGGAGTAATTCTGGCTTGGAATTATCTGTAGATGTCAGCTTCTTGAGATACCTTTACCTAATTATATGTTTTTAGCTCCATGTCCAGGTCCAGTTTATCTTAGAAAATCTTTCTGAGTAACAGAAAAAAACGAAATGATGACTCCTCTGTATTATTTAGTGTTGTATCGCTGCTCTGGAACATTATTTAATCTTCTTTAATTAGCAGCCAAAGTTTAACCTGGCTTATTTTTCATCAGTACTCAGGTGATTTCCATGTCTTACAGTGGAGAAAGTCCAGTTAGCATCTGGCCTGTGGTGTTTCTCTGCAGGTTTCCTGTGGGGAGTCGGCAGCTCGGCCTATCAGACTGAAGGAGCTTGGAATAAAGATGGAAAAGGAATGAGCATCTGGGATGTTTTTGCTCACAAAAAGGGAAAAATCTCCTCAAATGAAACAGGAGACTCTTCATGTGATGGCTACTACAAGTTCAAGGTGGTTTACGATTAACATAATTCTCCAAATGTTTAATGTTTATCATTATTATTTCTGAATTGTGCATCATTAGTTGAGTATAATCCGTTCAATTCTTAATGCCTGAAAGTACCTGTAGAACATTACACATCTCTAGACAAATCTTTAGAAAATGTTAATTTTCAGGTAAAAAAAATCCGACTACAGTCCTTTACATTCCACTGAATCAAAACTCTTGCCTCAAAAACCGAGGTACTGAAGGTGGATGAGTTTAAGTGCCTAATATGAACATACCTTCATACCTGGATCCATCATTCGAAACAACAGACAAAGTATCAGAAAGGTAAAGAAGAAGAAGAAAAGTTCAGGCAGAGTGGACTGGATGGAGACAAGTCAGGGATGATCTGTGACAGAGGAGCATGCTAGGAGTACAGCAAAATGGAAGCAGAGAATCTACTCTGGCGCCACCTGGAGGAAGCTTCCAGAAAGAAAGGAAGTTGCCCCCTGACGATATTTAAATTAGCTTGAGATAAAAACTGGTAACTAAAAAAGGGAAAAACTGTTAACAGGTCTATAAAATGATGGCTTTTTGTATCCACAATATATAAAATAAAAGTAACTGTATAACATTTAAAATGGGACGTATCATGCAAAATCCACTTTTTTACACACTGTTTTAGTGTGCTGCTTTTGGCTCCTTGAGGACATACAGTAACCGTACTGCATGTTTTAAATGATATCATTACATTAACAGTTTAGCATTGATTTTGCCGTTTTTGTCTTGTTTCCGCGCCTCTAGATTATTGTATCTCTACTATCAAACTACAAAAATGGCAGAACAGGGAGGAGTGGATCGCTCTTTGACCTGGAGGGGGGTGCGGTGTGAGTGCCTCAGTAGCATCTAAAGACGAGTTGCTCTCAGACGCACCTCAGAACAGGTAAAAGAGGAGCCTGTGGAGCTACAAGAACAAGGAGTTCAGACCAAAGCATTGAGGTTCCACTTTATATAGACCACAGCTGGATGATTTCAGTGTGAAGAGGGAGGATTTAAAAGCATGATATGTCCCCTTTAAAAGCAGCTTTTAAAGTTGAACTTGCTTGTTTTATGTCAGCAAATTAATTTAAAATGATGTTTGTTTCTGTTCCTGTTTGTGTTTAAGGATGATATCAGCTTGATGAAGGAGATGAAGCTGAATCATTATCGATTCTCCATTTCCTGGCCAAGGATTTTACCCAGCGGATTAAAAAGTAAAAACACAAACATTTATGCCCCATCTCACTTTGGCCTCTTTACCGCATGAAAGTAAAATGTTGATTTCTACAATAAGTTTTCTTAACTAGCATTTGATGCAACAGAAACCAAAACGCTGCAAAGAGCCCCAAAACTTCTCCAATCAGCAGAATTAGTGGTGACAGGTGAGGGTGTCAGGACTGGATATGAAAGCATCATCTGGCATAGGTTTGATGTTTCCAGGATGGCTTTTGGTTCCTCACACTCACAAACAAATTTTCATCAGTCTGTCTCCTTACAAACTTACCAACAGTTAAAGTTTTCAGCAACATTCAGTAAATGAAAGTATGTCTGTTGGAGGACCTTTAAGCCTTGGTGTCTCTGTGATGAATAAACATCTACATGGAATAAGGAGTGGAACGCCATCATCACTCAGCACAGTCAGCCCCTGATCCAGAAATAGCTGAAGCTGTATTCCACAAGGAGGAAGCAGAGGGTGAGCTCCACATAGAAACATGGCAAAGTTCTCTGGACTCGATAGAAAAACGAGTCCTCATTGCAGGTGGACATCTAAAACAATCTGAAAAGTGTGGCACGGCTCTTAATTTAGCCTTTCCGAGTGAATATATTGTAGAACTTTGGTTGCAGTCTTTGGAGTATTTCGCTACCAGCTTTGCACATCTTGCCACAGATTCTCAGTGAGAATTATGTCTGGACTTTGACTAGGCCATTTCAAGATATGAATCTGCTTTGATCTAAAACAGCTATTGTATGTCTGGTTGTATATCCAAGGTGGGTTTCCTGCTGGAAGTTGAACCTCCACCCCAGACTCAAATCTTCTGCAGCCTCTAACAGGTCTTCTTCCAGGATTGTCCTGGATTAAGCTCCATCCATCTTCCCACCAACTCTGATCAGCTTCCCCATTCCTACTGAAGAAAAACATCCCCACCGCATACTTCTGCCACTACCATCTACTGTAGGGAGAGTGTGTTCAGGCTGATGTGCAGTCCAAAGGTCAATGGATTTGAATGCTTTTGCAAGGCACTGTACTTCCATCAAAGTAGAGTCCTTCCCTGGGTCTCATTTGCATGATTCCCAGCTGCTTGGCTTCAGAGATAAAGGGTGTGAACAGACAGGTCAGATGCGACTCCAGCTGAACAGCTTGGAGGATCATGAAGGGGACAATCAGACAACAGCAAACATAGGAGGTCTGAGTTGCAGAAATCAAGGATACAGGAAGAAAATAATATGATTGCTCTGGAAAACTGCATCTCCTTAGGTCCCTGATAGCTTTAAGTGTCATGATCTGCACCTGTTTGTGTTTCTGTTATTTGCACTCCCCAGTTTTTCATGCATTTCTTTACATCTGGGTTGTATTTAAGTTCCTGGATGCTGTGCCTTTGTGGCATAATTCTTTGTTAACTTGCTCATGTCTTGGTTCTTGTCCTCAATTCTGTCAGTCGTCATCCTCTTCATTACAATATCCATTTACCACCATCCGTCCACCAATGTCCTGTTGCTGCTTTGGTCCTCCACAAACCTCAATCCTGACAATAAGGAAGATGATGGAACGCTGACACTCTGACCTGTCATCAGTTTGTCTGCAGGTTGGAGAATATTCCAGAAAAAAAATTGATTTTATATACTAGAAACTTGTTTTGGCTTTTTGGGTGGCTCTTGGCTGTTTGTTTGTTTTCTTCCATCAAATTAGTTTGTTCAGTCAGTGAAGGCAATGAACATTGTGCTTGCAAGAGTTAAATGAATGCATAAATAAATGATCAAAGAGGACAAACTGTGACTGCTCTTTTTAGTGCTGGAGAATAGAAGTAATTTTCTAGTGAATCCTGCAGGTGAGCACATTAACGAGAAAGGAATTAAATATTATAACGACCTGATCGACTTGCTCCTGGACAATACGATAACACCTGTGGTCACTTTGTATCACTGGGATTTACCTCAGGTGAGTTTCTGCTGCAGATCTGAGGTGTTAGTGTGGATAGAATGACAATGTGGCTCTTCTCCACGTTCCCACAGGTGCTGCAGGAAAAATATGGCGGCTGGCAGAACGAGAGCATGGTCAGTTACTTTAACGACTTTGGCGACTTGTGTTTTGAAAGGTTTGGGAACAGAGTGAAGCACTGGATCACCTTCAACAACCCCTGGGTGAGTAAGGGTGAGACGTAACGGTGCATTTACTGACAGCTAGAACGTCTGGATTATGAAGCACACAGTGAGGGTCTGGTTCTTTTATTTTTTTAGTCAATTTCTGTAGAAGGATACGAAACAGGAGAACATGCCCCAGGACTGAAGCTGAGGGGAACTGGAGCTTACAAAGCGGCCCACCACATCATCAAGGTAAGTCTGTCTGCTGTTCAGTCCAAAGCTGGCAACCAACAGGCTCCAAAAGCTGCCTCATCAACAGTCATTAGATAGTTAATTAAACAACAAACGCTGATGTATTTTTATGGTCGAACACAACTTTTTATATATAACTGAGATCTTGGAAAAAAATGTTAACAGTTTGTTATAACATAAGGTTCTGTTGTAATGGTGATCCTGAAAGAATCCTGGTAAGGGTGAGAGGTAGAGTACACTCTGGAGGCCCAATGCATCTCCTTTGAACTCCTCCAGATGAGTCCATAGATGAAGCTCATTTCAGCCTATATCAGGATCTGGTTCTAATCAAACATGGGAACAATTAAAGAAAAACTCTCAGGGCTTTACTCTAAGGCTGTTGAGCTGTCCTTTTACGCTGTTTGACCTTTAACACATAAGCTTTGAATGTTTGATCATTTATTGCAATTTTGTCTTCAGGTAGGTTTTACAGAGATGGCGACTCAAGTTTCAGACTCGGACCCCAAAGTTGGGGTCATTCATTTTGGTCTGACAGACCGACTAGGCTGCGCAGTTCGGCGTGCAGCTCAACAGACATCGCAGCTTTGACGTCAACCAGGATTATAAAACCCGCGTCAAATAAATGTTCGTTGCCATTTCCAGCGTGTCTCACGGGACGACGCAACGGAGGCGCATATCTGGAGAGACAAAAACTTTTCCTCCACACGGCCGTTAAGAGCTTGAAAGCTGGAAATCTGTCTGATATAAGAAGGTCAGAATATTCATATACCGATCTAAGACCACGCCAACACCCAGCGCAGATGGAAACCCACAGAGGTTTTATGTCCAAGGAGACCCCCTGTTGATTCAGTTGGCTGCAACGGTTCTTCATATTTTCCCCGTTTTGGATGGATGAGAAGTTTACCTTTTTTTTTTTTAGTTCTTCACGGATGCGTGAGCCGCTCCCCCTCGTTTTCTTCAGACCTGACCCATCCTCAAACCGGTGGAGAGAAGAAATCAAGGCCAAAGTAATTTCGTTCTTTTTATATTAAATTGGATAGGTGCATTTAGATGTCTGGGCAGGATGAGGCATAGTTAAGGTGATTTAGAATCACCAGTAGTTAATCCAAGGTATCAACTTGTTGCATGCAATACTGATTGAAGCGTTTTATGCTGAGTGTTTGATTTGCTGTGCAAGTGGTGCTGAATCACGGAGCGCGGATGCGATCAGCAAGGTGTGTGTTCATGTTTTTGTCTGGCTGATCCCAAATCAGCCAGGAGTTAGAAGTTGGACTTTTCCATTCAAAGCAGCTGCGGTCTGGGCCTCGCCTGACCACTCCTTTCTCCCAGTTTCATTACTGGAGTTTTTCCGCTGAGTTCCTGCCTCAGAGTTTTATGACCCTTTGTTCAAGATTGGGGGCAATCAGCTGTTAGTGGCTAAAGGTGCAGCTCACCAACTACCCGCTGATCGCTGAAAATCAAGACATCAGCACCAGGAGGGCTTCTCTTTCCATTTAACCCACATTGCACATTTTGTCCATAAAACTGCTGGTTTTATCTTCATAGATATTCAATGTGCATATATTTTAGGTTGTCATTTTTATTCCCTTTGTGTAAAATAGTGCTTGTTAGTTAGGCAAAGGTTTTTGGACCAGAATGGTGGGATATCAGGGCTACATGGTTTCAAATCATTTTTACATATATAATTAAGAGAAGCATTTGTGTTTATTTCGTGCAGGAGTGATTTATCTGTAAAAATAAGGTTGAAGTTCCCCCACCTTTGGTGAAGCGGTTGATTAAACAGTGACATCTAGTGTGGTTTTGGTTAATAATTATCATTTATTAATAATAATTTACTAATTGTAATTATTAAAGAGCTTTGAGCCCATAATCACAACACCAGAGGACATCTCTGATTTCTGTTCGTAAGTAATGATTTTAGTTAAGAAATTATTTTTAAGAATTATGATTTTTAATTATAATTTTTTATAAATATTACTTAATCAATAATCATAATCCTTACACCAGTCGCACTTAATCCACAAATATAAAAGACTTTAGACTCAACTTGACTCGTGTCCAAGCGACCGGAGAAAAGACATCTCTGGCATTTTGCTGAAGTCTAATGTTGTCCATTAACAGAAGTGCTTTGGGCTTTGGGTGTCTCCTTGCTGAAAAGCGCTATATAAATAACCTTACCTTACCTGACCTGACCTGACCTGACCTGACCTGACCTGACCTGACCTGACCTGACCTGACCTGACCTGACCTGACCTGACCCGACCTTACCTTTTGGGGGACACGACCTTTAGGATGTCCTACCATTAAACACTGGAAGAAGTGACAGGAAAATGAGTTCGGAGATGATTATAGAGATATTTATTCCTAGATATGTTGAAGGACCACAGGAAGAAAATGTGATGTTTAAATATTAGCATAATAATAAATACATCTTTATTTTTGTTTATCCTTTCAAGTAACTATGAAAAGACTTCCTGTTGATACTTGCTTTCATTTCTACCACAGGCCCACGCCAAGGTTTGGCATACGTATGACAGGAAGTGGAGAAGCAAACAAAAAGGTGATGGAGACAGGTTTGTTTTGGGTTTTTTTTCAGTATATAACTTTTTTTTTTAACTTGGTCTAGGTCTGATTGGGATCTCCCTGACTGCTGACTGGGGAGAACCAGTGGACATGTCCAACCAGAGGGACATCGAAGCAGCAGAGAGGTACATTCACTTCTACCTTGGCTGGTTTGCCACGCCGCTCTTCCATGGAGACTACCCGCAGGTTATGAAGGAATACGTTGGTATGTTTCGGTCAGATGTTCAGTCATTATAGTTATATTGTTTCTTTAAATACAAACTGCATGGTTTAAAACTCTTGACCCAGCACTCTTGTCTTTATATTTTATATATTTATGAGACATTGGGCGCTACCTTTGAGATAAAGACAGGAGTAGAGCTGCTGCTCCTACATTTTCAAAAGAGTCGGCTGAGGTGGTTCCCCTGATGAGGATATTTATATATAACACTTTGGAAAAGCTGGAGAGGGTCTCTAGGATTAGGGATGTTAAGACCTCCTGGATGGATGGATGGATGTTTTTTTTTCCTATTTCTGCATCAGAAATACAATATTTGAGACTCATTCTATAAAACAGAAAATAATCCAGCAAAATCTTGACACAGGACATCAAGTGAACTGTTTTTAGCGATTCCTAATGAGTCAGCAAACATTCCATAGTCAGGTTAATGATGCAAAAGTCCGAAATAAAACTCTATTACTTCTAGATAGCCTGGAAAAGTACTAATCCCTCAAACTTGTCTGGAAGGAAAATGGGAAAAAAAAAAGGTTTCTGGATTCAGCATGACTTTAGTCAGCTGACAGTTCCGCAACTCTGTTTTTTCAGGAAGGAAAAGCGGTCAGCAGGGTCTGGGGGCTTCACGGCTGCCTGTTTTCTCACCTCAGGAGAAGAGTTACATACGAGGAACTGTCGACTTCCTGGGCCTCGGACATTACACCACCCGCTACGTTACCGAGAAGAACTACCCGTCAGGTTTTGGGGACAATTATTTTGCAGATCGGGACCTTGCTGAGCTGGTGGACCCACAGTGGCCCGACCCTGGCTCTGAGTGGCTCTATTCAGTCCCCTGGGGGTTCCGGCGCTTGTTGAACTTTGTAAAGGTAAAGCAACAAAATTGGCAAACTATCCTGACTTCCAGTAAATGAAGTTTTCAATGTTGTGAGTGGATTGGTATGAAAGATGTATATTATGCAATGTGTTGCTGTAGCGAGAAAGAGGAAGTTACTCTTACCATATCAGCTTTTTCGATTTCAACACTTATTGATCACCTTATCATCTTGGGATGAAAAATCCACATGTTCACAGCAAATGACCCCTGACCCCCACCAACGTGTTCACATATTAACTAGGATAATTAATCATAAAATAAGGCTAGGGGTTTGAAACTTCATCAGTGCAGACTGAGCTACTGCATTGCTTAGCAGGACAGCAAGTTAATTACATTTATTTTACAGTAATGTGTGTTATGTATGTACATTTTGATGCAGTGACGCATTTGCAGTGATGCATCTCTAATGTTACAGAATGTTTCTGCATGATGAAAAAATCTTTGTCAGCAGAGTTTAGCTAAAGATGCTTACATATGTGATGCTGGAAAGTTAAAGCTTAAAGCTGCTCATCCTGTTCTTTGTGTTGTGTAATTTGCCAGTTTATAGCACTCAGACTTTATTAGGTTTTTGTAATTTGAAAAAACATCAAAATATTTAGCAAAAAATAAACAACAAAATTGTGACAGAAGATAAAAAAATAAATAAACCTTTTATCATATGTGTGGCATTTATTACACTAAAAGATTGAATGTAGGCAATGTACAAAAACACAAAATAATTCAAATGACTTTTATCTATTTTATTTGTTTTTATATTAAAAATATAAATATGTATTAGGCTCAAATTCTCCTGTTCTTTTAAAATTCTCAAAATTTGTTTTATTTTTCTTAAATAATGAAATGTGTCTTTTTATTCATTCGTCACTCTGTTTGTTCAACAGAACATTTATTTATAAGACAAATTTGTGTTAGAAATAACAACTGCTTATTACTCTGCAAATGTCCTGCACAAAATCCCAAATAAAACCTAGTTTGATGAACAGAAAATAGGATTTAACCTCAACAAGATCACAAAAGGAGCTGAATAATGATTCCTCTTCCAGGTCTTGGTTGGACGTTTTCATTCAGACAGTCTGGAGAACTGTTGATCAAACCCACTTTAAATAGTCCACAAACCTGTTTGTTACTTTGGGGGGAAAGAGGACTGGGTCAGGAATTTCTGTGGTTCTGGACAAGCAGATCTGACACCCTGAATTTAATGTGTGATCTTACTGACAGAGCCAGTATGGAAACCCGATGATCTATGTGACAGAGAACGGAGTCTCAGAGAAAATGCTCTGCACAGACCTGTGTGATGACTGGAGGATGCAGTACTTCAGGGAATACATCAACGAAATGCTGAAAGGTGACAGTTTTTCCCTGAGTGGAACGCTGTGGAACAGGGAGCTGCTTTGATTGGTTAAACATCTCACTCTATTTGGACCCTCAGCCATTAAAGACGGCGTCAATGTGAAGGGTTACACCGCCTGGTCTCTCCTGGACAGCTTCGAGTGGGATGAAGGGTTCTCGGAGAGGTTCGGCCTCTACTTTGTGGACTTCACGAACAAAGACAAACCACGTTACCCAAAAGCTTCGGTCCAGTTCTATAAACGCATCATCAGCTCCAACGGCTTTCCCAACCAGAGAGAGGTAAACTCCACCAGGAGAGTCAGCTTTAAACCCAGTTTCAGTTTGACTCTGATCTGTTTGGTCTCTGCAGGTGGAAAGCTGGAAGAGGAAAGCTGTGGAGACCTGCTCCTCTAGTAACCAGCTGCTGGCTGCAGGTCAGTATGATGAAGCTCTAAATGAAGCTGTGGAAATCAGGTATAATCCATATCAGGGTTTTCCTTTGTTCCTCCACCAGCTGAAGAAAATCCCAGATAGATCAGGAGGATGCAGGAATGAAAAAGCTTTGGCCGTTAACTGATGTTTAAGTGCAGATGATGAACTGTCGCTGCTCCAAAATCATTATTGTACTTTTGATATAAATGCTGAAAAACAAACCTTCTCCACTGCAGTCCTGGAAAAGTTTAGGACCAGGTTTGAATGTTTAATGGAATGCTGTTGATGTCTGGGCCTGCGGTGATCTGATCACAGGATGTGTATCCTTCTTCTTGCCCCTCTTCCATAAAGATCATGTTTGTTGAGTGCACAACCAATAGTTGTTGTGTGGATAGATTCTTCCCACCTGAGCTGTGACTTTATGCAGCTCCTCCAGAGTTACCATGATCATCTTGGCTGCTTCTTTGATTAATGCTCTCCTGTCAGTCTAGGTGGATGTCCGTGTCTTGGTAGGTTTTGCAGGTGGTCCATCCTCTCTCCATGTTCAGATGATGGACTGAACCGAGCTCTGGGAGATGTTTAAATCTTGGGATATTGTTGTAGAAACTAACCCTGCTTTGAACTACTCCAGAACTTCATCCCTGACCTGCCTGTTGTGTTTCTTGGTCTTCATTATGCTGTTTGTTCTCTAATGTTCTCTAAAGAACACAAACAGAACATCTGCAGTTAGACTGAGACTAAATCACTTGCAGCTGGTTACAGATTAAGGGACTTCTGAAGGAAGTTGGTTGGACTGGATTTCATGTAGGTGTATCGGAGTTAAGGGGCTGCCTTTTATTCTTGGAAACTGTGAACAGGAGGCAGTTTTGCTTCCAGTTAACAGAGATGCACTACTTGAACTACTACTACTAATACTACTTGACGTGTCGGTCAGTCATATAAAATCCTAACAAAATGCATTAAAGTTTCTGGTTGCAATGTGACAAAATGTGAACACGTTGATTTCATATTTCATACAAATATTTACCGGTATACCACAATATACCGCATCCAGTTTCAGTCCAGGTTCTGACTGCTTTCAGGGTATCGTTTTTATGTTTTATCCAGTTCACTTTGACCTGTGAGTCATTTAGGAGGAAAAAGTTCCTAAAGCTAAAGTAGAGCAAAAGAACCATGGGATGTTCTGTGCTGATGAAAATACTGATGATGAAGACAGTGGAGGAGACTCCTCCTGGCTGTTGTGTCTGGAAGCGAAGATACTGAAGGTTCTGTTTGGTGTGTTGCAGATCCGTTGATCGGCCACATGGAGATGGTCACAGAGATCGTTGTTCCCACTGTGTGCACACTCTGCATCCTCCTTAGTGCAGTTTTCTTCATGTTTCTGCTGCGGCGACGCCTCTGAGGAACATCTCACCTGTTTCCATGCAAGCAGGGCCCAGCAGCCCTGGAGCTGAAGGAGCCAATCAGAGCTCATCCTGTCCTGCTGTTCTGTTTCCTTCAGGTTGTCAATAAACGGTCAAAACAAGCAGACTAATTGTTAAATCTATTAATGATTTCATAGTGAAGAGGCTGACCTGGAGGTTTTGGTTTACTGTTAAACTAATAAATAAAAATGATAATGAGCTGAACTGTTGCCATCTGTAGATCAGTGAAGTCTGCCTCTGGTTTGGATTTATACTGAATGAATGCTGAAGACCAGCAGAGTCCAACATCTGGAGTCACTGTCATGTTTCAGTTGGTTTCTCATATCTGAACACAATAATTAACAAACCTAATAGATAAAATCAGAACTGTGGTTGGTTAACAACTTTGTTTTTACTCTGACTGTGAGTTTAATTATATTTTGGCATTATTTGGGTTTTGTATTTTTAACTTTAATATAACAATGTATCAAAGTGGTTTAAATGTACATAATTAACCTGAGAATTATTTAGAAGATTTGTGTTATATATAACCCAGTAAAACTATCTTTTCTAAGATTATGCCTTAACTTTATGCTCTAACTCTTGCTTTAAAGATGTGCTTAATCAATGCTTTGGATCAGCAGCACCTGTCAGCTACTTTTCTTTTAATAGCAGTAAGTGTGTACTTAT
This sequence comes from Girardinichthys multiradiatus, assembly GCF_021462225.1. Taxonomy (NCBI): domain Eukaryota; kingdom Metazoa; phylum Chordata; class Actinopteri; order Cyprinodontiformes; family Goodeidae; genus Girardinichthys; species Girardinichthys multiradiatus. The sequence goes on along the minus strand of NC_061797.1, from coordinate 49,667,786 downwards.
TTTATTTTTTTTTCTACAAACAGCTTTTTCCATTTTGGCTCCATCTCTGTATAATAAACAACGACAGGCTGGACTCTGGTGTGCGTTTTTGTATGCTTGAGGTTAGATTTAAATAGTTTGAAAACATGGTAAAGATCAGGTCATGTAAAACCTTATGAATCCAGTGGGGGGCAGTAATGCAGCTCCTCGGATGTGAGCTTCAGGAGAAGAAGAAGAAGAAGAAGACGCACTAGTGGCGGTTTCTTTGACGCTGCAGCTCATCAACAGGTACATTAAAGTTTGATTTAACGGACTTTTAGTCGTATAAAGACTCTTCTTTGGGTAAAGACTGGGGTGTTTATTAGTTTCAGATCTTCTCTGGCAGCCGCTGGTTCTCATTTCAGCTAATTTATCCGCAGTTAGTTTATAGCTCACTGTCAGGTTCGTTCAGCAGACAAACGAAGAAGTCTTTATAAAACCTTAAGGTCCTCTATAATGCCAATAATTGAACCCGACCCAATAAATAGGTTGAGTCCAGATAACCTGCTAGTTTTTGTTTTCAGAGTTTACCGCCTTTATTGTTGCTTCTTCTGGAGACTCTCCGGATGCTTGTTGCTGCCCTCTAAAGTCTAGAAAGTGTAATACAGTTTAAAAGCATCAGATTCTAGGTAAATTTAGCACTAATTAGGGGGCGATTTTGACATTTCAGTTGTCAACAGAGATTGACAGAGTTTTACCCATAAAAATACCCCTCTCACCACATGCACTGCATTGGATTAAGATATTTTGTCATTGATATGAGGTGGAATATTGCTGCCATATTTTCCAGTTTTCATGACTCTTAATAGGTGAACTTCTAGGAGGAGGGATTGCTCCAAGTCAATGATGCGATGCAATAAGTTTAGAAGCTTTTTACCAGCTTTGTATTATAAACTGAATTTAACTGCATTGTTTCAGCTGTTCCAGCTGAAATCAGGTTTTGTTGAATCTCTGTGATCTGTAGCCTCCGTTTCCTGCTCTGAACTGACAGGAGTGGCACAAGGTGTGGTTTTCTGCTGCTGTAGCCCATCTGCTCCGAAGTTTCACATGTCGTGATTTCAGAAGTGGTATTCTGCTTGCCTTGGTTAAAACCAGTAGTTATTTGAGCTGCTGTTGCCGTTCCGTCACCTTTAACCAGTCAGCTTACCTCTGAAGCAGGGAAATCCACCCATTACACCTGAAATATCCCACCAAATACTGCATCCAGGTAGTTTTTAATGATTGAGGATTTCAGCTGTGAACTTTTAACAGGTTGCAGTCAAATCAAAGATCTAGATTTAAAGAATAAATGTTCCAGCCATGAGCAGCAGGATCAGACCCGTTTGGATCAGTACAATCCTGTTGGGTTATAATCCAGGCACTCCTAAATCTGATGGTGGCTGTTTGTTTTCTTGCAGGATTCAGTGGCCATGTATGACCCACAGGAAGACGGCATGAGCGACGATCCCGACCTTGACAATATGGAGGACGAAGCTTTCCCTCCTCTCCCTCCTCCGCACTCTCCTGGAGAGGGAGGTGCTCAGACACACGGAGACCCTTTTGGAGATGGTGAGGGGCCGTCAGGAATATTTCTCACTTTATTCCTTAAAATATCACAGGAGATAAACGATACGACCTGATGAAGCTGACCTGTTGTTGCGATGCGGTGTGTTTGATGCAGCTGAGGAAGGTGAGGTGTCCAAACTGGCTGACGTTCCTGCTGCTAAAAGGAAAGTAGTGAAGAGGCCACAGCCGAAGCTGGACTCCCAGAGGTGCCTTGGATATTTTTACACGATAAAATTCGGTCTCATCTGTCAATGCCTGAATAATCTAGTCGCTCATGTTTGACGTTGTTGTCTCTCAGGCTGATTTCAGAAAGAGGACTGCCGGCTCTCCGCACTCTGTTCGATAACGTTCGTTTCAAAGGCAAAGGACACGAGGTGGAAACTCAGGTTTTATTTACTGTGTCATCATTAAAAGTTTTACCTTTTAGTACAAAAAAGATGAACTTTTGTTCTCTTGCAGGGCAAAAACTAATCTAAGTCCAACTGTTTTTGTTCTGATCTATACAATTTTCAAACCGATAAACGGCTCTGCTTTCCTTTTGATAATTTTGGATCATATCTGCTTGACTGAACGTTTGAAACCAACTCTGTAATCAGGCTGAGGACCTGCGGCTGCTCATGCAGAAGATGGAGAACTGGGCCCACAGGCTGTATCCAAAACTGCAGTTTGAAGACTTTGTGGAAAGGGTGGAAAAGCTCGGCAGTAAGAAGGAGGTTCAGGTGGGATGAAACAGCTGAGTTCTTCTGTGCAGAACCTCCACAGAACCGTTTTTAATGGTTTTCCTCTGTGGCGCAGACCTGCCTGAAACGGATCCGACTGGACATGCCCATGACCTATGAAGACTTCATGGATAAAGAAGGTAAGACGGACAGGACAAAAAAAAATGATGCAAAGCTGGTGCCTGAAGGATAACGTTTCCGAATCTGCAGATCAGATCTGCAAACCTGGTCACTGCAGTTTTATCTAAACCTGCTGCTGTGGAGAGGCTGAACCTTCAGGACCGTTAGATTCACGCTCAACTGAAGAATAGTTTATGGTCATTGCAGATATTTATCCACTGGATATAAAACGGTGTCAAAACCTCTGTTAAATAATTTCTCTTTAATATGGGATCTTATATTGAGAGCCAGAAGTGCCCCGATCCACAAAATAATTCATGTTTGTTACATCTTTTTATATGTAATAAAAATATAAACGCATTAAAGTAATAAGCTCCACAGCACCCAGCTGCCGACCAATCACCTGGTCTACAGGGCTGTAGCTTACCAAAAGAAACTCTTTAATTATAGATATTTAACGTATAATAAAAATATTTTCAGCTTCATGTATTTAAAAGATGTTTTAAACGAACAAATCACTAAATGTGTCTATTTAAAGTAGTCATTGAATTATCTTATGATTATTAGATGTATTAAATTTAAACTGCTGCTCTTGTCTTTTCATTCAGTTCCAGCAGTCAGTCACCTTCTGTTCAGAAGTTCTTGGTATCTCAGATTGTGAGGACATGCGTTGTCCTCAGCCTTCTTCAGGTGACCGCTCAGGTCTTCTGTCAGATGTAGTTCTGGACTCTGGCTGGGCCAATCCAAACCGTTGTTCAGTGGATGGGGACTTACGTTTAGACTCACTGTGATGAGAATTTAAACCCCTCTTCATCGGTCTAAGCTGACGAACGGAAATCATTCTGTATTCAAGTAGGGGTGAAACAATTAATCAGATTAATTGTGATTCATTACTGAAATAATCATCAACTAATGTAGTCAAATAATTAACTGGAGTACACAGACTCTAAAACATGCCATTTTCTGAAGGAACAAGCCAGCGGTAATTAGGCCAAAACGGTATAAAATTCTATACATTTAGCATTTAAGATGAAAAACCTTCTTAGGGCCCTTTTCCACTGGGTCATTTTAGGCGGTGCGGCTCCGCTCCACTTGGTTTCGCTCTACTCGCTACGGTACCAGTTCTGTTTCCACTGAAGCCCCGCCTCCAGCCGTCGGTGTAGAGCGCTGTGCTGCTAAAAATGTTACATTAAAGTAATCTGAAACGATCAAAAATAAATAAATAGAAAATATACACATAAATACAGTGAATACTAATAATGTTTGTATTATTGTACAGGCAAGGATGTCTTATATATGATTTTTCTTGTATAAAATGAACCACTGGGATAATTATCTGGACCACAGCCCCGCCAGAACTTATAAAGTAAGGCTCAGGTTCTGATGTGAGGGAAGACGGGGCAGGAGAAGCAGAGAGGAGAGACGCTGCTGTCTGGATGGTGAAGCTCCAAAGTTTGCCTGAGGAAATTACATAATTATGTTCGGCTTTATGAGGAAGCTTTTGTTTCAGCCATGGCGATAACGAGGGCAAGGACTTTAAGGCCCAAAGTCGTGTTCTTTTGACCGCAGTGAAGATAGTTTTAGGTTGGATGTTGGATCTTCGTGATCCATGGATTCAGCAGGTCTTCCTCCCTTTTGATCCGATGCAGGCAGTCTGATTACGGGCAGCTGCTCCCTCTTCCTGCAGACGCTGGTTGTCTGAAGGACCGTCAGTAAATGTCAGAACCAAACACGCTGTTTCATGGTGGTATTGTTTTGTGTGGTTTGGGGGAAATGTTTGTGCGTCTGAACAGCTGATTTTGTGTGTGATCAGCTGGATGAAAAACTTGTCCTTTTTCCTTTCCTCCAGCCTTCAGGCGCGGTTTATAATTTGCAAATGTGGTCCTTAATATTATTGTAGTCGCTTTTGAGTTTTATCAACTTTTTCCGGCATAATCGGCCTTCTCATTTCTCCTGGTCCCACGGCCAATCGGCGAACAGCAGTCTGTTTACGTCACAGGTAGTCCCGACCCAGCCCCGGCTGTACCGGCTCAGGAGCAGGTACCAAAAACGTAGGTACCGGTACGCCTAAAACAGTAATGGAAATGCTCACAGAGCGAGCCAAGTGGAAAAGGGCCATTAATCTGTAAATATGTTGTAGCTTCACCCGGTTCAAATTCTATAAAAATCTATTAAACACCTTTTGCTGTCAGATTATTAATCGATAAAACAGTCAACAGACTAAGGGCTCAGCAAAATGATTTTTAGTTGCAGCCCTGAAGAATGATAACCCCACAGGATGATGCTGCCACCACCATGTTTCACTGGGGTTATGGTGGTGTCCTGGTGAAATTAAAGAGATTTTTGGAATTTGTGTCCAAGGGTTCCAGTTTGGTTCCACCAGACCAGAACATTCTCCTTGCAACATCTGGAGACACCAGAGCAGCAGCCCTGACCACTTTCCATCTAGTCTTCTCATCATTTCCTTCCAGGTTTCATAATGTCTCTGCTGTCCCTTCTCCTGACAAATCTGCATTTAACCACTAAAACAAAATAGTTAAATTGTCATAAAGACAGTGGTAGAAATATGAAGTTCAGTCAACGTCTGAGCAGAAAACAGATGCTTATAGAGGTAAATGTTTTATCTGAAGATATAAATATGATTAAACATGTAAACCCAGATATGTGAGGTCCTTCATGTCGTCCACGGTACTGAGAGTTTAACAGACGGAAACCCTTTGCAGGAGTGGAGGAACCACCGCCTGACTCGCAGGGGTTTGAGGATCCAGATCCGTTCAACAACACCTCCTTTAACGATCCTCAAGGACCGATCCACTCCACTCCGGCCCCCGTCGCTCCGGCTCCTCCCTCCCTGACCGAGGAGCAGCGCATGCGGATGGAGCTGAACAGGCAGCGGGCGCTGGAGAGGAGGCTCGCCCGACAGCAGCTGACAGGTGAGACGTTCGGGGACCGGTTCTGTTTCACTCCTAGCGCGCTTTAAATGTTCCTTGCTCTGGGATTACAGCCGTCCGGAAAGGACAAACTAGCTTCAGGTTTTTATTTGGCAGCTACTGGGACTTTTAACCCGGTTCTTTTACTCATTATAACAAACTGGGACGGTTAGTTGTTGCATTCTGGGAAAGTATGGAAAATGTTTAGTTTTCCAGACTTTATTTCCTATCCTGCGAAAATATTGTCCTTCCTTATGTCCTTCTCTGCCTTCCTTGCATCCTCCCTCCCTCATGTCTGTGTACCTTCATTCCTCCTTACCTTCCCTGTATCCTTCTTTCCTTTCCTCTTTCCCAGGCTCCATATTTCCATTCTGCCCACTGCAGACATCTGCTGTAAACTGGTGATCTGTTGGATTTTTTGAAATTGATGTAAAGGAACTCTGGTGTCAGCTGCTTGTATCAGTAACTGTATGAAGTTTAAAACTCGGATCTTTAAGGTTCTGTGTGTTGTTCCTGTATTTCCAGAACATTTTACATCAGGAAATATTTGATCATTTTAAACTGGGAAAATTTTAATCAACAGTTTTTGTTCAGATCCTTCAGACTCCCAGGAGGTCACAGCGCCCTCATCAGGAGATGATCCCAGCTCCGTTTCCACTGCAAATGTCCTCAATGGTTCTGCTGAGCAGGAGGAGAAGCTGGAAGAACCGGACCTGTCCAGCAGCACACAGCTGTCCATCCATCCTTCACCTACAGAACCGGAGCCAACTGCTGAACCCCAAACTCACCTTCCAGTAGAGCTTCCTGCTGATCATTCTGTCCTCAGTGGTTCTGCTGACCAGGAGGAGAACCCAGGAGAACATTTGGACCCAGATCTATCCAGCAGCACACAGTCACTAACACCCTCAGAGCCTCCTATTGAAATCCAGGCTCATCTTCCATCTGAGGTTCCTGCAGAACTCCCTGTCCACCCTTCTGCTGAGTCCACTGAAGAGGAGAGCAGTGGAACCAATGAGCTCCCTGTCCTCAGCAGTTCTGCTGAACAGGAGGAGAAGCTGGGGGACCTGGATCTGAATCGGTCCACCAGCACCTCCCCATCTATTCGTCCTTCACCCACTGAACCCGGCCCTCCTGCAGAACTCCCTGACGAACCTCCTGCTGAGGATAAGAAGGAAAATAATTCTGGACCTCCCCTTGGAAACATTTTAGAGGAGGGAAATGGACCCTGAGGGACCGGTTTCCAGGGCTTCATGTCTGCTGCTCGGGTGGAACAATTTGTACCTTTTGTGGAGTTTCCATAAATGAGGTTCAGTGTTGTGGAGCGACAGCATGGCTGTTATCAGCTGGTGGAAAACTGGATCTCTGCACATCAGAACCCTCCAGCTCCAAACGTCCGCTGCTAGATTCAGGGTCAGAAAATGTGTTTAAAAGCACAAAACCTTCATGTTCACTGAGCTGTAAGCTGAAAAGTTCTGGTATTTAAACCCAGATGTTTCACAATGAGCAGATTTGTCGTTGAGTTCTGGTTTTTTTGTAGCAGTACCAGAATTAAACTTCTTTGTCTTTAGCAGAAATGTAACAGATCTGTTTCAGAAATCATCCAGCAGGTGGCGCTTTGTTTCAGTTGTTTTAATATAAAAATGATAATAAACAATTAGTTTTAAATGTAACCGGGTCAGCATTAATGTTAGTTCTACCATTGGTCTCGTCTTGTATCGGAAGGTTCTGATGTAAAAAAATCTGCAGGACAACTTTGTCTCATTTCCAGAGTCCAACATCAACATCAGAACATTTTTAACAAACCAGAAGCAAACAAGCTAAAATCATTTCATCTTTATCCCGGAAACAAATGTGCCGCCGCAGCCGGGCGGTCCAAAACCCCTGCAGCAGCTCCTCTAAGCTGTTGTTGCACAGACCCGTGAAGCTGTCTCCAGGTCCATCAGGGCCAACTCTCGGATCTCCTCCAGGATGGAGTACAGGTTAGGAGCTTTGCTCTGTTGGAACTCCCTCTCTTCCCTGGGGAGTTTTGGTCGCTGCACCGCCTTCTCCTGCGCCTCCTCGGCGAGCCGCACCACCTCCTGGACCAGCTGGCTGCGTCCGTGTGAGCTGGGCAGCTGTGGCGCCGCGCTGCGGTGCGGCTTGTTGCTGACGACCTCCAGGTTCAAGGTGTCTGCATGGCAGTTTGTGGAGAGGACGGAGATCCGAACCTGAGGATGGGACAGAAAGCAGATAAGTGACGGCACCAGAGTTCTGACCCGAACTGACAGCTCAGTAAGACAACATGACTGCATTCCTGACCCGGCCCGTCTTTGTGTCCTGGATGTGTTTAAATCCTGACCCGTGTAGAAATATTCATATGCAACTTTTGTTTTTGCATTTCTAAAAATTGATCAAAAAACTCATTGTTGAATCTGGAAAAACAAGGAATGTTCTGATAAAGTGTCAGAACCTCATGATCCAGACTGAGAACCAGAGAATTTGATGTTCCAGTCAACATCTTAAACTGGTTTGCTGGTCTCTGCAGAGCCGCAGGGACAATTTTCCCCTTAAAAGGAATGTATGAAATGAGCTCTTCAGAACCGCTCATCTTCTCAGAGATCTTCCAAACCAAGACAGCTAGTTTCTCTCCTCATGACCCTGGATGAGTCGAGCCGTTTTATCCTGGCTGATACTGGACCCTCTGCTTGGTAGAACTGGTAGAATTTATTTGAACGGGTTTGTTGCAGATGCAGACAGAATCTGCTCTGCTGTTTATGAGAAAATCATTGTTTTATTTCAATCTCAAGATAATTACATTTTTCATTGAGCAGGGGAGAAAAGACATTTTATGATGCGGTTATTTGCAGCTCTGCTCGTTCCGGCACATCAGAACCTTTAAAACTGGAGGTTTGAATTTGGCCACAGAACTCTGATGGGTCCATCTCTAATAGCTCTACAGAACAAACATCTCTGAGCCACCCGGTGGCTTTTAACCTGGAACAGAACAAGTGCCTCTACCTTTACTTAGAAATATCACAAGTTTCTAACAACTGATCCTCAGTTTAAATGTTTTCTGTCTAACTGGAACATGAAATCTGCTGTGGTTCTAAGCTTTGGGCCCGATACGTGAGCAAACCAGGGGTCTACACCGTCTAGAAGAGTCAGCAGTTTGAAGTATTTTCCAGGAAGGAGAAATATTTGCATTTCCTATGCCACTGTGATGTTGACTCACTGTGATGTGGTCAAACAGCCTGAAGGTGGCGCTGCCGCTTCCAGACGTGGTGATGATGTGGTCCGTGTACCGCCGAACGGATCCGGTCTGCCACTCGCAAGTACCGTCTGGCCCTGCCGACACCACCCGGCCCTCTTTGTTCCTCATGTAGACGGGGCCCTTCACGCCATACCTGCAAACAACAGCGGCTATTCAGAACCAGAACCAGAACCACCTACTTTACAAATATAAAACGTGGGAGAGGTGGGAGACCCAACCTCACAGCAGTGATGCTAGCAGAAATCTACGACAGACGAGGCAAATATTCGCCTCTCTGGACATAATGACGAGACGCATGTATGAAGGAGTTGGACTGAGGCTTAAACTGTCAAGCATGGTGGTGGCAGCATCATGCCGAGGGACTGTTTGGCTGCCACTCATACTGGTGCATCGCACCAAGAAGGGAGAACAAGGAGAAAGAGGACTTCTTCCATACTTGTGTCCATATTCTAACTGTGACCCTGAATGGATCAATGAACCTGTGTGAATGGTGACCCGTCTTTTCTAAGAACTCCAGAACATTTCTGCTGAATAACGTCCCAGAAGAACACAGCAGGTTTAAGATGTTCCTGTTCCTTACTCTGGGATAAAGACCAAGACGCCGTTGTCTCGGATGGCGTAGATGATGCCGTCAGCCACGCAGCGCGGGTCGATCTCAGGATCCCGTTCTTTGAAGAAGAGACACTGAAACAATCCGATGGAAAGGTTCTGGGCTCGCTGGGCCGCCTGTGAACGTCATACAGAACTCAGAACATTCTGAAAGCACAGAATCAGGGAGCTGTTGATCCAACAAACGGTTCTCACCCGGTTCTTGTTGTTGATGTGCTCAGCCAGCTCCTCCACGTCTTTATTACCGGCTGGTGTTTTGGCAGGCTCCGCCCCCTGTTCCACCTGCAGGGCGGCGGTCAGGAGGCGGTGGACCACCATGTCGGCGTACCGGCGGATCGGGGAGGTGAAGTGAGTGTAGCGGTCCAGAGCAAGACCTGACAAACAGAAACAAACCAATCAGGAAGGGTTGGACAGACGGCTTCCTGCAGAGAAATGGTGACGTCGTCTGGTTTACCATAATGGTAGTACTGGTCCTCGGGCTGAGCACCAGTGGAGAAGTACACAGCCTGGGACATGGCTTGGGTGGCCATCATTCTGATGAGCCTGTTCACCAGCGGGTCCTGGGGGTCCACGGCTCGGTCCAGAGAGTCAGCCAAGGCTTTGTTGGTCCTGCAGGAGCAGAGTTCAGACTCAATTTAATCCTGAGTTTGAGTTTAAACCGTCTCATGGATGTAAAAGGCAGGAACAGATCCAGGGTTCCTACATACTAATTTTTATTTAAACATCGCTAAAAACACAGACATGGCCCAATAAAATCAGACCAAACAGTGAAATCCATGTCAGACTCGGTGTGTTAAAGAGTAAAAAGCTCGGGGGGCTTTTCCCAGAACTTTGGGACCACTCAGTTTATTCTGTGGTTTAGGAACCACCAGCAGCTTCTGGTGAGCGGACCTGAGAGGGGGCGTGGGGTGCAGCCAGCTGGACAGATATGCTGGTGTAAAGCCATTAAGACCTGAAAACAAATAAAAGGATTTGAAATTGATCCAGAAATAAATAGTTTCTGTGTATTTTAGACTACCTGAAGGAATGACAGAGGGACCTGGCTAATTCCTGTTACAACAATCCAACCAGGAGGTTATAAACACATGAATTACTGAATCCAAGTCCCACCTGGAGGGAGGTTTAATCTTAGGAGACGTCTGGGGTGAAAGGAGGAGGGTTTTAGCTTAACATTAACATCAAAACTAAGGGTCAGATATTTATTTTATTCTTTTCATGTCCAAAGGTCTTGGTTCTTTTTAAGCCAAAATTTAAAACATAAATGCAACGGTTTAATAAAGTGTGATTTAAAAAAAACTACAAATATGGAACCAGAAAAACTGGATGGATGGATCCAATATTCAGAGACTGGGACAGCAGACATCTTCCATTCCCTGCGCAGGAACCCTGCAGATCACTCTGGCACTTTAGTCTCCTGTTAACAGACAAGCTCCTCCTTCGCTGCTCGCCAGCTCTTCTAGCCACATGGCGAGTAGGCCGACGGGCAAGGAGCGGACCAGCACCCACCTGGTGTCCATGACGAACCCTCTGGCCTGGGCCGTGTCCACCAGCTGGCTGAACAGCTCCTGTCGTGGCGGCGGGTGACGCCTCAACAGAGCCTGATAGGGAAAAACTTCCTGGATTTTGCGTGCCACCCATTGGTTGGCATAGATCATGCACTCTGCCACGGTCTCGTGGACCTCCAGGGGCTGACGGGGAACCAGCGCAGTGATGTTCTTCTCCTCGTCCAGCTGGGCTCGGACCTGTGGAGGAGAAGGGAACAACATTTTATTGACTGCTGCAGAAAAGGATTCTTCTTCTTCTACAGAGATGTTCAAAACACAGGTAACATAGTTAAAAATGGACCCAGACCCACCCAGCCCCTGCTAGGAAGGTGAGCCTTTGTAGTGAGAAGATGCTGAACATTTCTCGCTGGTTGTATTTTATTCCAGGTATCTCCAGGTTCATCCTCCTCTGCAGGTCAAGATTTACATTCACCAGTTCCGGTGTTTGTCTGCAAAGACAACCTTTAACTCCAGAGGTTTAAATAAGTTTTCATTAAAAAACAGCAATAACATCTGCTGAAGATTTCCATAAATGAAGCTCAGATCCTGCTTTCAGCGTCTCCATGGAGACAGAGAAGCAGGAAGAGAATAAAGCCATCATCAGAAGAGATTTTACCCATTAAAGTGTGTTCTGAGATCCATTGATCAGGTCAGTGCAGTAGTAGAGGAGGTTGTTAACAAGGAGATGATCCCAAACACAGGACTGGTACACAGAGGTGGAGGCTGCAGACATTTATTTACGGGTTTTCAGTAGTTCTGACCAGGGTCAGGGTTGGTCTCGGGAGGCAGATCCATGGAGGGATACAGACCTGTACAGAATAAACGACCCTGACTGCCATTAGGCATCAGGATGAAACCTTAGAACCATGGTTAGACCCTTCCTGGTGCATGATGATACCCGACCTCATGTGGCTAGAGAATGCAGGTAGTTCCTGGAGGATGAAGGAACTGATACCACTGACTGGCCTCCATGCTCCCCTGATCCAACAGATCATCAAAGAACATTTCAGAACGTCTGGTCAGGATCTGGGAGGAGATACCCCGGGACACCATCCGTCATCTCATAAGGAGCATAACTGATGTTGCATACAAGCACCTGGGGATCATACGAACTACTCAGGACCATGTTGAGGTGCTGCTAAGACATTTCAGCAGATTGGACCAGCCTGCTGCATCAGTTTAAATGTCTCTGTGGGTTCATAGTTTTCATCTTCATCAAATAATGACGCGTCCTGTTGTTCCTGACATTCCATGTCAGCATGGATATCCAGCAGGATTTATTTTCCAGTTGAGATCTGATGTTTTCAATGTGTTTAGTTTTTCCAGCGGTTTATTATTTTTTAAGAGTATCGAGGAACTTTTATAAAAACAACTTTTTTTATTTACATGAGATAAAAAAAAAAAAAACCTCCGTAGGAATAAAAAGGAAATTAAATAATAAACCTAAAAACTATCGCTGAACTTCAGGAATGAAATTAGACCATCGTACAGGTTTAGAGCTGCAGTTCTCCACCTCAGGTAGTTTTAACCCTTTTCTTTACCAGTTTCAGTGTTGGTGCTGCCAGAACCAGACCGAACAGAACAAATATTTTAACTGTTGGGTCCTTCAGTTAAGAACTAAAATCTGGATATTTTTCCCAAGCAGCCTTGAAATTATTAAAGTCATCAACCATCCAAGGTTTTGATTTGTTTATCGGTCAGTCTAAACCAGTAGGAACCAATCAGAGTTCACCGTTTCTTCATCTTCTAGAAGATAAAACCAAAAGAAACTATTCTACCTCCACTCCCTCCAGCTCCAGCGCTCCTCCTCGGTCCCTCTGGGCCCGCAGGTGTCTGGCGATGTGCGTCAGCTTCTCCAGCGCCTCCGTAAGCTCTGTCAGCTTGGTGTCCCGCTCCTCGGGGTCGAGCCGGGCCAGCTCGGGAACTTCGGCCTCCTTCCTGTTCAGCAGCGCCTGGGCCAGCTCGTAGTGGAGCTGGTAAGAGGACCGGATCAGGGTTCGACCGAACCAGACCTTGGTGACGGCCAGGCTTTGAGCATCCAGCTCCCACAGGACGCTCATGGCGTACCTGGACACGAGAGAATGGTGTTGGACAGATGGAGGCACCAGCGGTCAGTGAGGAAAAAACCAGAGTCCACTGACCTGTCGACTCCACCCAGCAGGGAGCAGAGGTCAGCGCTGAGCACAGCTGGCAGCATGTCATGTCGGCGGTCCGCCAGGTAGTAGGTGGTGGCTCTTAGAGGAACATCATGAACACAGCAGATTCAGAACCTCCTGGGAGATCTCAGAATGTTCCCAGCCCAGAAGGAAAATACAGAGCAACACAAACCCCCCAACTTTACACATTCTGACCCATTCCAACCAGAAACCTTCATGTATTTTAATTTATAAGACAGACCATCACAAAGTAGTACAGAATTATGAAGTAGAAGGAAAAGGATGTGTTTTAAAATTTGGTAGAAATAAAAATCATTTGTTAGTGGAACCTCGTCTGGCTGCAGGTCTTCTGGGGTTTGTCTCTACCAGCTTGGAACATCAGACTAAAGTTTTATCCCCACTTTCTAAAACAGCTGAAGCCCTGCCAGATTGGATGGAGAACATCTGAGAACATCAGGTTCCGCGTTTTGCCACATATTCTCAGCTGGAGTTGGGTCTGGACTTTGACTAGGCCAACATTTAAAGAAGACAACATAAAACATTCAGTAAATGAAGGTAAATCTCTGTTGGAGGACCTTTAAGAATTTGTGTCTTTGCACACGAGTTCTCTCAGATGGACATCTGAAACAATCTGAAAAGTGTGGCATGCATTTGTATTTAGCCCTCCTGAATCAATACTTTGTAGAAATGTGGTTCCAGTTAGAGCTGCAGGACTTTTGGTGTATTTTTTTAACCAGCTTTGTACATCTTGCCACAGATTCTCAGCTGGATTTGGGTCTGGACTTTGACTAGGCCATTATATTGAATGAATCTGCTTTGCTCTAAACCATCCATTGTATCTCTGGCAGTATGTTCAGAGTGGTTGTCCTGCTGGAGGGTGAACCTCCACCCCAGTCTCAGGTCTTCTGCAGCCTCTAACAGGATTTAGCTCCATCCATCTTCTTATCAACTTTGACCAGCTTCCCTGTCCCACGGCATGATGCTGCCGCCACCATGTCTAACTGCGATGGTGTGTTCAGGCTGATGTGCTTGCACTCCTCCACAAGTAACATTTTGCTTGTGGGTCAAATGTTTGGTGGCATCTCAACAGATCACCTTCTTCCACATGTTTGTTGTGTCCCAGTGTCTTTTAACTATGGTGTATTCATGGTCCTCTTAGCTTCTTCTCTGATTGATGCTCTTCTTGCCCAGCCTGTCGGTTTAGGTGGACGTCCATGTCCTGGTAGGTCTGCAGGTGGTCCATCCTCTCTCCATGTTCAGATGATGGACTGAACAGAGCTCTGGGAGATGTTCACAGCTTGGGATGTTGTAGAACCTAACCCTGCTTTAAACCTCTCCAGAACCTTCTCCCTTACCTGCCTGCTGTCTTCCTTGGTCGATATGATGCTGTTTATTCTCAAATGTTCTCTAAAGAACCTTTGAAGCCAGAAACAGAACATCTGAAGTTAAACTCAGCTTAAATTACACACAAGCTGACACCACAGGAACCCTGGGTCCTGATCCAGGAGTGTGCAAAACCATCTAACGCTGAGCCAGCTGACCACCGCTCACCTGGATCGGGCCTCAAGGTCGGTAAGCGAGCCCTCGCTGACAAAGTGAGTGACATCGGCGATGTGGACTCCCAGCTCCAGGAGCTTCCCACCTGCAAGGCTCCGCACCGACAGCGCGTCGTCCACGTCCTCGCAGCCCGGCGGGTCGATGCTGAACACCAGGTGGGTCTCCCTGAGGTCCCGCCGCTCCGCTGCCTCAGCAGGATCCACCGTCCAGGGATTCTCCGGGGAATTCACCGGCATCTCTCTCAGCTAGTAGACAGATGATCAGGTTTGTTTTTAGTCAAACATTTCATTTCATTGCGCAGTTCAAACACATTCAGGAATGTTCTGAATCGACCCGGTTCACAGAGATCTGAGATAGAGCTACTGTAGAAGACCAGGGGAATGTGTCTCAATCAGGTTTTCCTCGTTGAAGTGAAAGGTTGTCCACCTGTGCTTCTGAGAACGGAGGCACATGGATGCAGTTCTCCATCAGGATGGTCTGGACTTCGGTCTCAAGCTCTCCAGCTCGGCCCAGAACCCGCACGCTGTGTCCGTTGGGGTAGAGAGACGTGCTGGGCCAGGAGTCGATCCGCACCACCAACCTGTGGTCCTGCAGAAGCAGCGGAGCGGGATGGTTTAAGTAACCGGACCCAGATCACATTTAAAGATGAATTCAACTTTCCACAGATTCTGATCCGATTTAGCTGATTTTAAATCCCCAAACCAAACTAAGTCGTTTTTAGCATCAATTAAATCAAATGTTTTCTTAGAAACACTGAAAATGAGCCGGAACCGACTCAGATGACCCAAAAGTAAAAAATAAAAAATAAAAAAAAATAGAGCTTCTTTAATTACTAACCAGTGATCAGTGATACCTTCATCCTGGAAAATATACAGAACCGACACCATTAATGGAATTACTGGTTCTTTCCAGGAGAACTTCAATCAGCAGGACGTTTAGGTGAAAAACATCATCTTTCATTTCTCGGTTTATGTATCAGGATAGAAGTAAAAAAATTATTGTTCGAACTTTGTAAATCTGAGTCGTGCTGCTGCCTTTTTCTTCATCCCTTTTTAAAACAAGAAGTAATCATTCCGTCTTGTCTTGTCATGACCTTTAACCTTTAATCTGCTAACTGAGGCCTGCAGAGCCTGAGATGGAGCTCTTGGTTGAATCTGCTAGGACGTCCACTCTGCTTAAGTTAGGATTAAAAATACACCAGAATGAAATCAGGATTTAATCCAGGAACAAAACAGAAACAGAATTAAATTCTGGAATAAAAGCAGGATAAAAATTAAGATTAAGCATAACACCAGTACAGGTATCAGGATTAAACCAGAACTAAAACCAGGATGAAACAAGGATTAAAACCAGGAGCTGAAAAATAAAAGCATCATCAAACTGGAACTGATACCAGGTTAAAAGCAAGAATTAAACCCAGAAGTAAACCCAGGAATGATGCATAGCACCGGGATAAAAAGCAGGAATAAATTAGGAATTGTTACTATGGTAACAAACACCTGAATGCTCATAATTTTATAAAAATATATCTTTTCCAGATATGTAAAACTTTAGAACTGAAGAGAAACGACAGAACGTGGAAAAACATATGGTCAGACCTGGAGAGCGTCAGCCTGCTGGGTGCTGATCCGGATCTTGGGGATCCGGCGGTCCCAGGGTATGACCAGGATGCGCTGGGAGTTCCTGCTCTGGGACTGGGTCCCGTCCCTGGGGGGAAAGGTCACCACGTAGTCCCTCCAGTTTCTCTGCAGGATTCCCACAACGCGACCTGCCGGTTTGAAATTCTGACATCAGAACGCGCCGACCCAAATGGAAAGTAAAACAGAACAGTTCCCACCTGTCGGCATGGATTTAGTCTCACTCTCGTCCCCGCTCTTCTCGTCCACCTGTCTCTCAGTCAGCGCGGTGACCTTCCCTCTCCACTCGCTCTTTGGCAACAGCTCCACTACCACCGTGTCGCCGTGCACGGCTCGGTTTCGACTCTTAGAACCAAACACCAACACACCGCTGCTCAGATCTGAGGCAGAGAAACAAGAGGAGGGATGAGTCCAGAATTCCCAGAGGTTCTCCGGTGGAGGTGCAGGTTCTGCCAACAGAAAGTTGGATCTCAGAGGAGCTTCAGCACCTGGGTTCTTGGTGGACAGACCCTGGTTTGTGATGAAAGCTTCATTCTGTGGCCGATGTTTGCTCACATTCAGAGTTCCCTGATAAGACATGAAGAGCAGATGGAATCAGCCTTATTCAGTCCATCAGGAGGTCCATCAACACTTTCTAAATTAGAAACCAGATTTCCAGTAATGAGTGTAGCTTCTTGGACCTGAAACACCACAGCCAGTGTGCAGGTAGATCTATACCTGAATAAAGCGTCCAGATTTGATCCCTGCCTCCAGGACCTCAGCAGGCAGATGTTCTGAAAACTCTCTCTGAGAGTCCTCGCCCTCCTTCTCCTGCAGAACCTGAGTGATGGCGCTGTAGAGCTCATGGGCAGCCTTCAGCTCCGGCCAGAAGTTCTGCAAATAGTCCTAAAAATGAAAGAAAACAAGAGAGGATGTGAAGAAGGTGGAGATGATGGCTTTATTGATGACTGGAAGGTGCCCAGGTAACTTTTTGCTGGACATCATCAGCCCTCCACCTCCATCTTGGACGGCTGGTTTGATGACCAAACATCTCTATTTTGATCTCCTCTGTCCACGCGATGTCCCAGAGGTCTTCAGTTTTGTGTACCTGGACTCTGATGACAAAAACTCCAGAGTTGAGGCTGCTGAATCGAGACACCGCTTCCTCGTCCTCCGTGATCATCACGATGTTCATCAGTCCAGCCAGGTGGTTGTAGTACCAGACTGCAGCGGCGTACACACACCTGCACACACACAAACGACACGCTGGTTCTGATTCAGAGGTGTGAGCCCAACCCTGCAGGTCTGATCAGCCTTTAATGAGGTCATACTGAAGTTCACGCTCCAGTTTACAATCCCAAATCTTTCCAGACTCACACCTTTAGATGAACGGCATCATTAATCTGGATTAACTGCATCAGTTCAACTGTTTTTCTGCTATGATGCAAAGAACTCAGGAACAAAACTGGAGCCGTTTGTTTAAAGACGGAGAAACCGAAAACAGCTCCAGATGTTTTATGGTTGAGCTGCTGCTGAAAACTTCTCTGTAGGAACATCTCAATAGGTTTCTACTCCACAAACAGCCCTCTGCATGGTTCTGGAGTCATCCCTTGTCTTCCTGAGTTTGCTGGATTTTTTAAGTTGGTCCATTAGCAGTTCTCCAGGGTTTCATTTGGACTTTCTGGCTGCTTTCTTTTCTCCTTTTCAGTCATGTTTCAGCTTTTTTATGATACCTGTATTCTCTAGCTACCTGCCATGGCTCAGGATGCCCGAGGTGATGGTTCTGGCTGCACCTTTCGATCACCTGGGAGGACTCACCTGGTCTGCCACTTCTCCTGGCTCTCTCCTTTCTCTCTTGGACAGTAGGAGTACTCCTGAAACTCGTTGGCAAACAGGACGCAGTCATGGCGTGGGTCTTTCAGCAGATTCCTGAGACGGTTGTAGAACCTGCAGAGACAAACTGAAGCAGTCAGAGGACTCTTCTGTCCTAGATGTTCTAGGACAGAAGATAAGGTTCTTCATGGACAACACAGATCTGCACATTTCAAACCAAATCAACTAGATTTTAAACGAACAAAGAATTTAAATCAGGAAAAAAAGGTTTCTGTCTTCAGGCTCCAAAATAATGATCCAAACAGATCCCAGCCTTTCCTCGGAAATGTTGGCCTGTGGAATCGACCCTGGTCCGTATTCCTGCTGGACCGCCCACAGGAGGCTTCTGGGAACTCAGCTGTGAACCACCTGCAGGTTATCAGGTCCAGAAAACCTTCACAGACCTCCTGTTGGATAATCCAGGAGGAGTCTGTCTGGGTTCAGGCAGTCTGATCACACAGCAGCAAGTTCAATTCGGGGTCAGAGGTCACCATACACAGTGTTGGACTGAACCTGTGACCTCCAGCAGCTGCCTCACCCA
This sequence comes from Girardinichthys multiradiatus, assembly GCF_021462225.1. Lineage (NCBI taxonomy): Eukaryota > Metazoa > Chordata > Actinopteri > Cyprinodontiformes > Goodeidae > Girardinichthys > Girardinichthys multiradiatus. The sequence goes on along the minus strand of NC_061797.1, from coordinate 49,649,309 downwards.
GCACCACCCAAACTGAAGCGTCATTACATTAATGATGCAACATTTTCCCACCACCAAGTCAGCAGAAACAAGAACCAACCCGCAGTAAAAGCACGGGTCAGGTGGGGTTCCGACAGTTTTCAGTGGGTCACAGCTGTGTCAGCACAGCTGCTCTAATGAGGCCGACCCGGTTAATTCTGCAGGCAATGAAAAAGGTGATACAGGAGCAGCACTATGCTCCTGAGATACGTGCAGAATTTAAGGCGGGTCGGCTCCGGCTGCTGCTGATTCATGAGGAGGACGTTTTGTGAATCTTATCCTGTTCCCATCAGTGTGCTGAAGTATTCTGGCAGGTTTTGGTTCTGTTTGGTTGCACCACAGATTATCTGTGTGATTCTGCAGACAGCAGACCTACAGCGGTTCTTTTATAGAGGAATAAAACCCACCTGCGTCCCTTGCTGTGCAGAGCCTGGCAGGCCGTCTGCGTGATCACGACCCCCTGCAACTCCGGGAACTCCAGAACCTCCAGGTAGTTCACCACCACCTCAGCATCTGGCACCACGTAGTGGGTGAGATCTCCAGGCAGAACTTTACCATCTGGGTGGGAAGTTTAGGAAGTCAACTTTAGATTTAAACGCCTTTCACAGGTAAATAACACAGAGAACAAACATTTAAATCAGAAGACAGAAAACGTTAGAGGTTTTTATCACTGTGTCCCAGCAAGCCTGAGAGAAACTCCTTCCAGTCACTGAGCAACAGAAATATTAAAGGTTTTTAGTTGGTTCTGGTTGCCATTATCTGAAAGGAGACCCAAATGTGACCCTCCGATCACAGGAAAATGGTTCTGATGTTCAGGAAAAATCTGGAACCACTGAGCAGCTCAAGCCTGCTTTGAACTGGGAACATTGGAAACAACAGTGTCACTGTCCACAAGGAAACCAGTTCCACCTCCTCATGGACTGAGAGGGTGCCGCCCAAGAAAGAAGCTCCTGCTCCAACATCAACACCTTTAACCTGGACCACATGGACACACCAGATGTCTCCTGGAGAAACGTTTGAAGGTCAGACGAGACAACGACTGAGCTGTTTGGACACAATGACCAGAAACATGTTTGGAGGATTTTTAACCTGACAATACTGTACCAACTGTACAGCATGGCGGTGGCAGCATCATGCTGTGGGGCCATTTGTTTGGAAATAGATTAATGGAGAAAAACTCCAACCTTTAAATTGTTCAACTTCACCTCAAACCAACAGCTAGATGGTGCAATCTGGGACCCAGTTGGGTATTCTAACAGAACAATGATCCAAAACACAGATCCAAACTGGTTCTGGTTAACGGATCTAGAACGGCCTTCTCAAAGCTCCAACCTCAACCCTAAAAAAATGTGGCCCCTGGGTTTGGCCAGGAAACTGATGGATGGATGGAGGGGTGGTTGGATGGACGGAACCCTTCTAAGTGGATCTAAAACTCACGAGGAAGTTCGCCGACTGGAGCAACTTTATCAGGTTCACACACTGAATAAAATCCTTATATTTCTTTATTCCAGTCCAAACTAAACTGGTCCGATTGTGCTTTTCTGCTGTGAACCTGACCCGGGTTGGTCTACATACCGTACTGAAACTGTAAACTGGGCCTTTAGCAGAACCAAACTTCAGAACCAGTGTATTCCTGCAGACCTCACCCTTCTCACAGTCCGCCTGGCACAGAGAGCTGAAGCAGGGGACCCGCTCCCTCAGGTAGTGCTCCCGGACCACCCGAACCTTCCGGCCCCGGCTGCTCTTCAGGTGCAGAACCTTCTCGGTCTTGATCATCCTGAGGACCCAGCTGCGGAGCTGCGGCTCGACCAGGAACTCACACATGTAAACAGCTCACAAGCAGGCGGACGGGAAGTGTGCGTACTGACGTCATAATGTCACGTTTTAGCTGTCCTGTCGCATTCAAGTACTGTCGGACAGTAGGACTTTCGAGAACAAAGAAGAATGCCAGGTCGTTTCCTTAAACAACATTTGATCTTTCGAAACAAAAACATCAAACAGTAAAAAATCCGGATCTTTTTAAGAATATATATTGTTAAATTATTATTAATATTGTTAATTAGTCAGAACAAGGCTGCAGGTCCAGATCATGTCAGCCCTAGAGTCCTGAAGGTCTGTGCAGAGCAGCTTTGTGGGATTCTGCAGCACCTCTTCAACCTTAGCCTGGCCCAGAAGAAGGTTCCGGTGTTGTGGAAGACCTCCTGTCTTGTTCCGGTACCAAAGAAAACTCACCCATCAGTCCTCAATGACTATGGACCTGTTGCCCTGACATCTCACATCATGAAGGTCCTAGAGAGACTCCTGTTGGCCCACCTGAGTAAGCAAACAGTAAACTATCAGGACCTCCATCAGTTTGCTTATCGCTGTGGAGTTGGAGTTGAAGATGCCATCAAACACCTGCTTCAACAAACCCACTGTCATCTGGACAAAGCCAGTAGCACTGTGAGGATCATGTTCTTTGATTTCTCCAGAATATTTAACACAATCCAACCTGATTTGCTTTGTTAGAAACTCCAGAAGACTCAGGTGGAGGCCTCAACAATCTCCTGGATCAAAGACTACCTGACAAACACACCACAGTTTGTGAGACTGAAGGGTTGTGAGTCTAACCAGGTAGTCAGCAGCACAGGAGCACCACAGGGGACGGTCCGAGCTACCGCACCCTGCTGGCAGTCAGACGCCTCGGAGCTCCACCGGTACTTGGACCCGGAAACAGAAGGGACAGAGCAGACTGTACTTCTTGAGGAAGCTTAGGTCCTTTGGTGTTTGCAGCAAGATGCTGCATATCTTCTATAAGTCTGTTGTGGAAAATCTGATCTCTTCTACCATCATCTGCTGGGGAAGCAGCATCAGAGCCAGGGACTTAAAAAAGCTCAACAAGCTGATAAAAAAGGCTGGTTCTGTTCTGGGGACTCCTCTAGAACCTCTGGAGATCATTGTGGAAAGAAGGATTCTTCATAAAATGAAGAACATTATGAAGAACCCTGATCATCCTCTTCATGAGACTGTCCTACAACAACAGAGTGTCTTCAGTCAGAGGCTTCTTCAGATCTGCTGTAAGACGGAGCGCTACAGGAGATCCTTCCTGCCCACAGCCATCAGCATCTACAACGGCTCTTTGAGGAAACCTTCATAATATGAGCTACAACAACATTTAATTTCCCTTTGGGATTAATAAAGTATGTTTGAATTGAATTTGAATTAAATCTTTGTCACATCTTCTAAAAGGCGTGAACCTTCAAAACACTAATTTAGTCAATCCAAACACAAATCTGGGCTCGCTTTCCACCTGCCTAAGCCTCAAGTTCTAGTATAATGTGTTCCCGTTTGTCCTTGGTAGGAAAATGTACCGGAACATCCTCAGGAGTCATTATTGCAGCTTGAAGAGTCAGAGGTTTCTTACTGAAAGCAGATATCAAAATCCAATATGGCTGCCATATGCACGAGGCATTATGTCACCAATAACCTGTTAATTAGCACTAATGTCAGTATGTTTGTCACTGGGTCAGTCACACGTACACCGTTGTGTTCAGCCTGTTGGTGTTGATGTTACAACAGTGTTGAATGCATGAAATCCTGATTAATACAAGATCAGTTCAGATTAAACAATGCCAGCTGGGATTTGACCCTTTAATTACACACATTATTAATACCTGGTGTGCCGTCCAGTAATCATGGTACCAGGTTCTTCAGTATTCATTGTACTGATACTGATACAGAGACCCAGTATTTTTTCACTGTGGTCAGAGTCAGTTTTCACTGTGACACTGGTCTTCATACATTTTGGGGGCTAAAATGTTAGAACCTTCCAGGTATCTCCTTCTTTTTCATTTGCTACTCGGTAAAGCTTTACAGGCTGATGTAAACATCATCCAGTCCCTTTGTAATTAATAAAAGGAGGTCAAGGAGCATTGTTACTCTTAAGTTTATATTTTTGGAACAAGAAGAAGCTTTATTTGGATACCAGACGAAGTGCAGATTTGCGTAAAGTAAACAAGAAGACTGGAAGATAATCTGGGATAACGTGCTCTTGGCTTCCTGTGATTTAAACCATCAACAAACTCCTTCACAGAACTTGTTTCATCCCAAGAAGACTCCACAGAGTGGACCTCTTCGCAGACCCTCGGTGTTTGCTGTCATGGAGCTGTGGGTACCTTCCCTTCTGGGAATGTCCACCTAAGGCTAAATTCTGATGTTTCTGTCCAGGTTTCTGATTTATTTTTAAATGTGTCTGCATCATAACCAGTTTAATATTGAATGCTGTGTGGCAGTTGTCTGTTCCCACAGATAAAAGTAGAATCATTTTTGGCTGGCCCTAGCTGCTAAGAACCTGCCTAAAATCGGATGTGAAGGTCCCACAAGGTAAGAAACTTACAGATACAGACATAAAAATAAGCACAGAAAATTCTCTTGGAGTGCCCTGGGCAGTGAGCCATATTTAAAAAAACGCCCCTGACTTTCCCGAGGTTCATGGAACGCAGCATCGCTTCCTCGCCGCTCCTGTGGAGTGACGCGGAGTGAGTCCTCTTGGCGTCTCCGCTGATCTTTGGCTGCATGGGTGGAGGGGGTGACTCCTCTTGGTTCCTCCGCGCAGAGACGCTGCAGCGGAGCTCAGACACAACTTGGAAACTGCAGCGATGCTGAGGACTTTACTGCCGCTTCAGGTTCGGCTTCCTCTGGGAAAACCCATCATCTGAGAATATTTCTGCCCACAGAGAGCTGCTGCTGATTGCTGGCCCACAGTCCGTCTGACCGAACTTTGTTCTGGACGCATCCACGCTGCAGGTAAGCTGGAGAACCTGTAATCGGGAGGTTATTTAGTTCAGTTAAACCAGGACTCATGTTGGAAATAGCGGAAATACATTGAAAGATTAGTTACTTCCAATCACTACAAGTTAACTTCAGTTTCTGTTTCACTGACAGTAATTAATAAAATACTAATTTTATTAGGGGAAATGAACAGTAATAATAAGCGTCTTCATTTTGAAAAATAGAATAAAAATAATTTCTAATAAGCCTATTATTAAGAGTTGTTAGAGTTTTACTCATTTTGTGTTTATTTAATGCCCTGCGGCGCTTTATTGGTGCTCTTAGGTCAGAGAGTTTTTATTGGACTGGTCCGGACCTGCTGGGTGGATAGATGAATTGGTCCAGTTTCCCAGTCTGCTCTCTGCGGTCGTGTTTCGATGTAAATTAAGCAGCAGGTCAGCCTGATCACTGCTGCTGTTATTTTTCCATTGATCCACTGAAGCATCACAGCAGACTCATTTCACTCAGGAAACGAGGCGCTGCCGCCACCAGAGGGCGACGCTGAGCGGCACACAGGTCACACCTGCAGGTTGAAACGCTCCTGCTCACATGTGCAGGTCTGATGGTCGCTTTCAGTAAGTGGCTGGAGGCTGCAGAGTTATTTAACCTGATGCACACACAGAGGAGGCTTCCAGTGTTCTCCTGGTGGAGCTCCATTTAGCGCTCTGCAGCCATGTGTCACCGAGACATTTGTCACAAATGTGGCCGAGCAATAAAAATAATGCAGCTGCTGAAGCTTCCTGAGCTCTTACTTTAATTAAATTCCTCTTAAGAGGATGCACTGAGCTGCTGCTGCAGCTGCTGGGTCAACAGTTCAGTTTCAAAAATCTTCTCAGGGAGGAAAGTTGCAGAGGTTAGTCACTGGACTTTTATTTCAATATTTGTTTTCCGATTGCCTTTAAATCTTTTTAAAAACTTCATTAAAAACACTGCTCTGATTAGTTTTTAATTGATTGTATTTTCTTTCTTAACATAAAATAGCATTTTATTGACATCGTTGATTTAGAGTAAAAACATCAGAATCCATCCAGTTTTTACACGGAGAAGATTCCTTCCAGCCTTCACGGTCCAGATCTGCTCTCAGTGTGTCCATCTACTTCTCATTTATCTTAGGTCTGTAGGTTAAACTTCACCTAAATTCTAGTTTATCATCTGAAGGTAAAATGTTGAAGGTTCTGTGAGTTTCAGAGGCTTTAATTTAACTTCCACTCAGGTAAACTGGTTCATCTAACTTTTATTAAGTTTCTTTTTACTCATCCTTCAGTCAACTTACCACAGATATAATTCTGTCCATTTCCCTTCAATCTGATTTTTTTCCACAATTAATTAAATGCATCAAAACTATGAACTCCCACATTTTCAGTCAATAAAAGCACCAACCACGAAGAACTATTTTGGTGTTTGGGAAATATTTGTCGCATTCATGCTTTGTTGCATCAGTGGGGAAAATAAAATAGATTAGAACAGGATGTAAAGAGCTTACAGGGTTTTTGGGACCAGTGATGGTTCTACAGACCTACAGCTGCTGGGAGGAAGGAGTTGTGATGTCTCTCCTTTTGCTGCTGAAGCAGCTCTCCAGTTCTGCAACAGTTTCATGAATGGGGCGGTAGACTTGGTCCAACAGTGATGTTATTTTTGCCAGAGTTCTTCTGTGTCCCAGCACCTGCTCTGGGTCCAGGGGCATCCTAGGACACAGCTGTCCTTCCTAACAAGCTTATCTAACTGCTTCGTCTCAGCTCTGGATAAGCTGCTGCTCAAACATAGAAGACAGCTGATGCTACCAGAGTAAAAGAAAGTCTCCAGGATGGCCCCTGCACTTTAAAAGGTCTCAGCCTCCTGAGTAGGTGGAATCATCTGAGACCTTCTTGTAAAAAGCTTCAGTGTTGTGACTCCAGTCCACCGCTGTCAATGTGGTGGGTCTGAGCCTGCAGAAATCCACCACCAGGTTCCTGGTTTTCCCCACATTGTTCTGGAGATGATTCCTTTGGTACCAGTTCACAAAATCCTGTGTCCAGTGTCTGTACTCTGAGTCGTCCTCACCTGTGATGAGTCCACCTATGGCAGTTACAGCAATCTGTTAATTTCTTCGTTTTCTGTTGGATTTGGATTTCTTGTGTTGTATTAAAAATACACTTTAGTCAGTTAAAAATCAGAACCGGCAGGTCAGACTTTGAAGGAAACTTGCCAGTAAAAGGCTGATCGGTGCAGTTTTGAAATAAAATCATGGGAGTTTGCGCTGCAGACCAGCTGCACTCTGCCTGACTCCAGGGAGATGAGGGGGAAAAATTGCTAAAAGTCATGCAAGATTTAAGTAGGAGAGTGAGAGTGGCAGCTGCAGCCTGCTGGAGTCTCAGGATGGCTCGTTTGTGTTTTAGTGAGAAGAAGAAGTGATCAATTCAAAGAAGCTGAGACCGATGTGTTCTCTGATGTTTTCTACTTTGTTGCAGCTGGTGAAAATCTCACCTGTAATGAACCCAGAGTCTGTACCACCAACCCCTCATTAGGAGCTAACGATGCTCAGTCAGCCTTTTACATCTGATCCGCCTGCTTGCGTGAAAGGTTGCTCTTCATGTGCTTCAGCTTCACAGTGAACAGAATTCCAGTTTAAGGAATAACAAACAGCAGCTGAGCAGCAGCTGTTTCATGCACACAAACTGAGGAGAGAACCTCGAAAACAGCTGCACTTTCACAACTTTTCACTTATTGTTCTGTTGATTCAGAGCCAACCCAGCTGTCCATCGGATAACAGAACTGGTTCTGTGTCACAGTTTGAGATCTGCAGCGGGAGCAGCAACAGCTGTGTTTCCAGTCTGCTGAACTTTTCAAAACTGGGAATCCTCCGGATCGATACATTTGATTGGTGCTGATGAGTCGGGGAACAATGGCCGTTGTTCCTTCAGGGCAGATTTTTTTTTTGGAGCTCTGCAGGAACCAGAACACTCTTGTTTAATGTTTAGGAGATGATAAAAACCCGACCCGTTTCTCTATGGATGAATTAAATTTAAAGTCAAATGACCAACAACACATGACATAAAACACCATGTCATCAGTAACCAACCACAGAACCAGAAAACAACCGCTATTTGAAAACCTGTCTCCACCTCTGATCCGGCAGCTCCTAGAACCTCCTTCAGCAGCCTGCAGAACTTCTTACAGCTCATCAGCCCTCCAGCCCCATGCCTGATAGTTGGTATGAGGTGTTTGTCTTAGTGTGCTGTGTTTTGGTTTTTATCCAAACATTGTTCTGTACATTATGGTCACTCATCTCCACCTTGGTCTCATCTTTCTGGAGGACATTGTCCCAGAAAGCTGTTTTGTTTTTAGAGAGAGGACCTCACAAGCTGCCAGACAAAAACAGAAAAAAAAGACAAAAAAGGAAAATTTAGGATAAAACCAGAAAAAAAATAAACTAAAAGGACCAAAAATAATGATAAAAAACAACTGCATAACATTAAGAAAAGAATCATTGGTAAGCATGAGAAAATTCATGATAAGACCCCAAGAAGTGAAATAAATTCAAGAAGAAAATATGAACCAATAACAAAATATAACTAGGAATAAAAAAAAGAAAAACTGATTAAAACAGGATAAAACAAACAAGGAGAACATCTGTTCATTAACTGAACATCTTAAGGAAACCAGTAAGACTAGTACAAAGTATTTCCTCCTTAGTATTATGTTAATAGTAGACCAACGTTTTTTATTGAACTTCATCAAATGTGTGCATCTCCCTTTGACCGTAGCTGATTAAGATGCAGATAATGAAGTAAAACTAATATCAGAAGTTGCTTGAGTTTGATCAATTATGGAGCAACTTCAGTCAGGAGGTTGTTCTCTCAGGACGAAGAAGCAACAAAACATCAGCCATGAAATTCAAATGGTTCACAAGGTGGAGGAGCATTAAGGCCAGCAGCCCGTTGGCTCCCAGCATCTCATTCAGGCTCCAACAAAGATGAGAAAAGGAGGAAAAGCAACATGAAAGACCTTTAAGTGCTTCTGCAGGGTGGGTGCTGTGGAGTGGACAGGGGGGGGGGGGTGACTATTATAAAACCTCATGAATTTATCTCCTCAGGCCATGAGTGGCAGATGGAGGACGGGAGGACAGGACAGGTCATTGGGGTTGTTTGGACCTTTGAGGTCAATGAAACATAAGAAAATGGGTCCAGTATTTGTGTTCTGTTTGTTTGGTCAGATAAAACAGCACAAGAAGTTCCCTCTGCTCGGATTTTCCGACACATCGACCGATACGGGTTTTTCTTCTGCCGATACTAATATTTAAACTTCGTGGAGACTGATTGCCAATATTTTAGACTTTAAGGATACCAGTCTTTTTATTTTGCCTGTATGATGTTTTTGTCGTTCTCATTGTTTTGACCTGTGATCCGATTTTCTTTCCCATAAAACCTGTGCAGCTTGAGGCTGAAGTGAGCTGGTTGAAGCAGTACCTTCTGTAGTTCTGATAATCTGATGATGGAGACCTTTGAGGCGCCTTCTGGATGCTTGTTTCAGCCACTATGTCAAGAGCAGCCAAAAGGAGAATATCAGAATCACATGGACCTGATTAACGAGTGAAGCTCAGTGCACTGAGCCCAGTTCACCTATTTAACAGAGCCAGAATTTAAGTGAACCATATTCCCCTGATGTTCTCATTCACACTTTGAGCTGCATTGTGACGTCAGCATCAGCTCCACTCCATGTGGTCGGCTTTTTAACATGAGGTTTCTCCACCATCGTTAATAACAGAGAGTCTGTGATGGTGCAGCAGGCGAAGCATGGACACCAGTGTGTGTGTCTGTAGTCTCTGTTGGCCTTCGGGTCGACCTTCATGCAGAACTTTAAACATGAACTGTCATGATTTGACCGTGTTTGGGTTTTGGGGCTTTTCTGATTATGTTCTTCAGGTTGTGTTTTGGATCTTGTTTCTGATCATATTCCGGTTGGTGCTTTAGTTCTTTCCTAAGGTTTTGATTCTCATGATTTTTGTATTTTCTGTTCTGAGGGCATTTAAGTTTATGTTCTGTTTTCGCTATGTTTCTTAGGTTTGATTATGTCCTTATATTCCTGTAGCCACAGCCTTTAATCAGCTTCACCTGCTCCACCTAATCAGTCTCGCTGCTTTCACCTTTGTCAGGGTCTATATACTCTTTAGTTCTGTTTGTTCCTTGCTGGTTTATTCAGTTCTGCTCCATTCGTGCCAAGTCTGTTGTCCATGCCGGTTTGCCTTGGGTCCACTCCAGAAGCTGTTCTTGACAATGTCAGCACTCAGTTTTCCCACCATGAAAACCTGGGAATGAACGTTGAAACTTGTTAGGATGAAGATAAATTTTAATGATTTATCTCTGGGACCCGCGGTTTGACTCCAAAGCTGTTGCTAGCGACTCTTCCGCTAACTAACTGAAGGATTTGCTACGAAGCTAAAGGTAATGCACGTTTGTCCTCTAAAATAAATGTCTAAAAAATGATAAGAAGTTTTACCCTTTTCATTGCTAGTTATGATTGCCCTGCTCTCTAACTACTAGGCCACCACTCCCCTATCACAGGTGTAGACCAGTTTATCCCAGTCTGATCACCACCAGTGTCTAAACAGGTTTGTGGGACACTAAATATGACCTGTGGGCACATTTTACCCGTGTAACATACAGCACCAACATGTTCATTTTTCAGACTGGATAGATTTCCTCCAAAGATACCTGGCAGCATTGATGTGTTCTGCCAAACCCCGTTCCTTTTCCTACTGCATTCCTCAAACAGGAGATCTAGGATCAGGAAATATCAGATAATAAATGACGTTGCTGGTTCTGGGTGATGAGAACAACCAGGGATCATCCTGTTTCTGCAGGACTGAGGGAAGGATGGATTTCTCCTGGCATTTACTGGAACTCTACACACACTTGTGAAGTTTCTCTCAGTTTTAAGGGACTTTTCCATCGGACTGAGCTTCCAGATTATCCACGTCTCTCTATCCATCTCTGATGGCTTCCTTCCCAAAGCTCCAGCATCACAGCGCATAATACGACGTCCAGAGGAGCTCAGCATGAAGAAGTGTTCCTGAAGAGATTCTTCCTCCTCTCTGACAGTCAGCAGCTCCTGTGGGATCCCTTATCAACCAGTTTGAGAGCTGGTCACCAAACATCCTGGGATGATAAACGTCCGTTCTGATTAGACGGTAAAGTAGAGGCTGTTTGGATTCGATCATTCGGGAATCAGAGTTAAATTCAGTGATTCAGGATGTTGGTCAGTATTCCTAAACAACTCAAGGACACTTCAGTAAATATTTCATAAATACAGAAAGGTTCACTTTGTGACAGATTTTTACATTTAGCAGCTCCATATGCAAACAGGTTAGTTTTATGTTGTTGTGGCTCATACATGTACTGCTGCACGCCCTCATGTGTCCTCACAACAGCATTAAAGCCCCACCCCCTCTACCTGCAATAAATGGTCAAAAACAGACTAAATATAATTCTATGACCAAAAAGAGAAAAGACACTGATGGGAGCTGCCTTGTGCTGAGTTAAGACCTTCAATAATGTTGCTAATCTGTGTAGCCAAACAATAAAAAGACCATTTGCTAGAAGTTTTCAAATATTTGGACTGAGGTAACAGTATAAAAAAAGGATCTGCTGCATTTAACGTATTCACCAACAGCCCTGCACAGTTTCTGTGTTTCTGGTAACTTTAGATCATATTTTTGTAGAGGTTAACTAAACCAGCTACGGTCGGCGGGGCGATCACGAGGCTGCCGGTCAGGTGTTAATATTTAAACAGATTATACAGCTCAGCATTAAATTCTTCACCATTGAAAAGACGAGAGCTTTACTGTCAATTTTAAATTTCTCGTATACTTTAGGGAATTGATCTTTAAGATGCTTCACCAGGTTTGTGGAGCTGCTAAGCTTTCTAGGCCCCGCTCTACATCAGACCTTATCTGGAGCTTTTTCTCTGCTTCACAGGAATAAAATCTCCAAGCAGCAGGTTCATTTTTCGTTTTCAATTAAACACAGCCCCTGAAGCTCCTGTCCAGATGTTCTTGCTATGTTGGTGGAGATTTCAACCTCCAGCAGCAGCTTACTGCTTTGATTCTCAGTCATGATTGTTCAGGTGAGCCTCTGCAGGAAGAGGCGGGGCTTAGTGTAGCTGTGTGCTGATTTGGCTCAGTTTATTTCGACACATTCAACATTCAATTCTTTAAGCCTATCTTTGTTTCAATTATATTAAAATATAATAAAGGTCTTGAAAACAAGCAGTGACCAGTGCTGAACGGATGCTGTGACACAAACAAGCAACCATGATGAAAGAAATTATACCAAACTTATTGTCTTGGTTTGAAAAATGACATTAATGCTCTGCAGTCATCAGAAACTTCATCACTAACATTGTTTTAGTTTGTGTCAAGGAGAAACTGTCGACTGCTTATTAAAATGAAGAACTAAACACAAACCAGCTGCACTGCTGAGTCAAAACAGTCATCCTTCTATCAGTTTCCTCCTGGTTTTTCCAAACACGGAGTTTTCCTTCAGGCACACCCGAAGACCTTCAGAGGCCCTTAACATGTTCCTGCAGGACAGAGACCTGCTTCATTCCCTTCACAGGTTAGCCTCAGAGGAAACGTTCCTGCACACACGACGTTAAAGACCTCAAACTGAGAATCGCCCGTCTGTCCTCTCAGTCATTGAGCTTTTTATTAAAAGATTCAGATCAACTTCCTAATTTTGTCCCTTCAACCTTTAAACTTCTGCAGCTGCTCCATGTTTCAGCCGAGTCTTTTCCAGGGGCCACCAGCTGACCTTCAGCCTGTTAATGAAGCGATGCTCTGATTGCTGCTGTGCATCAGAAACACCTTCATCTTCTCTCATGTGACTGCTGAAGCAAATATCTAAAGAAACTCTGCAGATAAACGTCCGGCTTTAATGTAGCAGCAGGGCTGCAACAACATACTAATTATGACTGACAGTCCTCAGAGCTGTTACATGATGGAGGGTTCGGGGACACAGCTGTGGGCTTTACTAAGGAGGGGAGATGAAGCCTGTTAGCATTAAAATGTTTGTTCAGATTAAGCTACGAATTAACCTTTTTTTACCCAGAATTAAGGATCTGATTTAGGCTTTAAACGGACATTTTAACGCCTACAGATTATATATCACATTGGGAAGGAAGGAAGTCATTAAGGAAAGAGACATAAGGGAGAGAGACGAGAAGGAAGAAATATTGGAGGGAAGGACACAGGGAAGGTGGGACAGAAATAAGGATGAAAAGCAGGATGTAAAGAGGAAGGAAGAATAACATCTGGAAGTAGACATATTTTTCCAAACTTAGAAAATACTCAACTCAAATTCCATCCTTTTCCAGACTGTGGAGGGGCAGTGGCATTAACCTAATAAATATAAATGATTTTTAATACAAAGCTGCAGAAACCGTAACTCATGTAACCCAGAGATCCTGAAAACCTTTCCCCAAGCAAGTTTTGGCTAAACAGGTTTTCTGTTGAATAAGAAGGAGACATGTTCAATGAAAAGGTTCTGAGAGCGTCATTATTTAGTCTGTGTGAAAACCTAGTTTATTGTCACCATGCTCTTAAACAATGTCTTACTGGTGATCAGTTCAGTCCAGATTAAGCTGATCTGCTTGGGAGATCTTATTCATCTTCCTACTAGTATACACCAGATAGAGCACTGAGCTCCACCAACCTGGAAACAGGTGGCACCGGGCCAGAGCAGAGACTGGACCTGTTCTGTAAAACCACTAACCAATCCAGAACAGCTACTGAGATACTCCTGAGAACCCATCTACTGTCACTGCCAGACTGACAAAAGCAGGAATGAACAGAGATATATCAGAAGCTAATAGTAAATCAGGTATGCTAACATCAGAATCATTTATTTTAAATAGCAAACAACACCTGGTTATGTCAAGATAATGAGGAAAACACCTTTTTTATAGCTTTTGAATTTCGTTACATTATTAAGCATATTCAGTTATTCTAAAGAGGAATAAAATTGTGGATGTCAAAAAAATAAAGAACTTAGCAAAAAGGTAAAAATAAGCAAGCAGATGAATAATGTCATCCTTAAAGGTGTCCAGTTATTTATGTTCAGACATAAAAAGCTTCCTGTGGTCAAAGGATGAACTTGAGTTGTCTCTGCTGTTGATGAAGACTGCTGGCCTCCATGTTGTCCTCCACCTCCTTCACTGGGATGGAAATCAGGTCCAGCTTTCTCCTGCTCCTCCTAAAGTCCAAATCATCTCCTTTGTCTTGTTCACATTTATCAAACTCTGTGATTTCTTCAGTTTTTTGTGACATTACTTTTTCACTGAGAATATCTGCGGATCATAATGAGATTCAGTTATGAATTTCGTTGGTAGTCGCATGTTTGTGTGTGTTGGAGATCTTGTCACACTCCAGAGAATAAAGACTAATGTTCACATTTGCTCACCATGACATTCCTGAAGGCTTACCTGCTGAGCTCCCCTCTGCGCTCCAAGCTTTATGGGGCTTTCACTGTGTGCGTGTCCGCTGCGATCATGCATATTGGCTGAAGATGGTTCCTCTCATTCAGAGCTTGACAGCTACATAAGAACCTTTTCTTCCCTGAGCTTCACAAAGAGCTGATTATTCTGCTTGTCTGGTCTGTTTTGGACTTTCTGCTGATGAAGTCTCTGCAGGATCTACTGTATCAATCATTTTGTCCTGCAGCTATTAAGAATTCAAGGACAAACAGTGAGGTAAATCTGAAGGTACATAACAGCGAGGGCAGTCCTGGAGCTGCTGACAGGTTCCAACAAGACTGAAGCTGAAGGTAAGCTTCTCAGTCTGAAAACAACCAGCCAGCTGATTCTGACGTTTCAACATAAAGTCGAAGAATACAAAAGAAGTTTTTCCATTTCAGCTCAAATTGGATTTCCAGCTTTACAGCAGCTTCTTAAACTGACTGTGATGTGAGAACTTTATGATATTGTAGAAACAGGTGATGGATCCTGGCTTTGTTACTTATACTCCTCAAGATATTTAACTTGAAACTTTGAATGTTCAGGACCTGCAGCTGAGCTGAAGCCATGATCAGCGCTCCCTTTAGATGCTGCAATGATACCTTGGTCTTTATGGTCTGATTTCTGCATGAACATCATAAAACCAAAGACATGTTTTATATATATAGGAAAAAATCTAAACTGTGGATGCTTACAAATACATAGCGATGGTCTTTGACAAAAACTGAGACAGGTAAATTCATTAGGCTTCTTTCAGGTGTGAATGTGTGCGAACCTGAGTTTGTGTTTGCTTTGAATTCTGAAACAAGTGGGAGATCTACTCCTAAACTACCCTCACAGACACTATGCATGCATTTAGGGGAAAGCCTGCCCATAATAATGTGTATGTATGTAAATCACAGCCAGAGCACCTGGCTTTGTGTAAAATAAAAGATTATATATGTTTATGATATGTAGATTGTGCAAAAATACCATCTTCTGAAAGCTAATTTTGGGGCAGGAGAAACGAAGGGAAAAGTGACCTGAGGTGCTGTCTGCTTGATGGTTTTATCACAATTTTATTGAAAGTCTGTCTAATCCACACAGCATTCTGAACATCTGCTTGAAGGCCATGTTCTGGGATCTCCATGGAAGGAACATGTAATCAAAAATCAGATCAGTGTGTCTTCAGGGTGGCCTTGTGACGCTCCTCAAGGAGAACTAACTGGTACTCAGATTCCTTCATCCCTTCATCAGACAGACTGCTAAATGATTGAGATGCTTGTTGATCCGAAGCTCGTTGAAGACAGTCCTAGAGTTGCTGCTGATGTGGGTCAGTGTGTTTTATTTACTGTATGCTTACTATTAGGCCAATGGGATTTATTACACTTGGGATTGATCGCCCACTAAGGGGATAAATAAGTCCTCTGACTGTTTCTCAGAAGATACTGTGTAAAAGTATCAGACAGCATTATTGGTGCTCGGATTGAATGTACATTTCTATGAACCCTGGTGGTCTTGTTTAATCAGCCACTATGGTGGTTGCAGATGCAGAACTTGGTATCTCAGAAGGAATTTAAGCTCTCTCTAGAGTCCAGGCTAGCTGCTTCTAGACATGTCTTTATGTAATGTTTAGGTGACTAAACAGCACTGTGATTCCAGTGGGACATACTGTACCTGGTTAAATACGTGATTGACTGAACAGTTGTTCAGTATTTGGAGCAAATCAAAGCAGCTGCACTCATTGCATAGGTTTCTGACGCCTAAAGCAAGCAGGTACCCTTGCACCCTGAGTTCTAAAAGCTATAAGCCCACCGACTTTGTTCTGCAGTGTGTTCATAGCAGCAACTTTCTTTCCATCTGATCTGTTTTTTTAATTTTTGCCTACAGTCACATCCACATTCATCATGTGCAGCTTCATCTCATCATAGACTTTGCCTTGGGGGATTGGTGACCTAGTGGTTAGAGAGCAGGGCATTTGTGTCTCGGAGAGGCCACAAGTACCCTGGTTCGAATCCCACAGCCTGCCACTCTGGGTCCCTTAACCCCTGAATGCTCCCCGGGCGCCGCACAATGGCACTCCCACTGCTCCCTAAGGGATGAGTTAAATGCAGAGGATAATTGTTTCCATTGTTGTTCCATTGTCTCCATTGTTCAGATCAATAAAGTCTAAATTATTAATTATTATTATCTCATTTCCTCCATTCTGGTCTTGAACAGCTGGAGTGACTGGTTTTTTAAAGGTTCATGCAGATCTTCAATGCAGGTCTGTTTCACACCTGCACATACTTAATCTCTCAGATCCTTGCCATGCTTAATTTATTACTACAAACTCTGGAATGAGTTGTGAACATTGATTATGTGCTGAAAACCTTATCAGCTTTACTACAAATCAGCAGTCTGCAGATTGATTCCTTTATCCTTTCATAGACTTTTAACATTTAAAAATACTTAGAAAGCACACTATTTAAAGATGTTTCTCCTGTTAATTATGTGAGAAATAATTTGATCATTTTATTTGGTTTTATTATTTATAAGACCAACAGATAAGTTATTGTTTTCATTTCCTGAAGATGACATCATAAAACTCGTCCAGAAGCTGAGGGGCAGCCCAGCATATATGAGTGTGCAGCGGATGCTTCCTGCAGGCAGAAAACTGAGATATAGAATTGAAAACCCTGCAGCCACTCTGAGAAAATAAGGATTTGTAGATATGAGCATTATTATGCAGGAAGTGCATTTCCCATTAGCCTGACCTGACTCCAGTCTGTCCGTCTCAGGACTCCCACGTACCTCCACAACTTCAGGGTTTTCTTCATCCCTGTGCAGATCAATTATTAGCCAGTTTATCTTAATGACAGGTGGAGTGTCCGCCGCAGTGCGCTGTGTGCGACTTTTTTACAAATAGTGCTGATATGTCTTCCTGCGTGTGCCGGATCACCCTGGGGGAATATCCCTACCAACCTGCAGCCTCCCGGTTTAACTCCTCTAACCCACGATCAATAAGCTCAGAGGAGCGAGCTGCCTTCTGATTAAAGAAGCACTCATCGATATCTCTAGATTAGAAGAAGACACACAGAATCAACACCTGACAACTTTCTCTGAATGTTTTTATTGCCAAATGAGGGTTTTTCAGTTTAATCTTCAGGTGATGGTTTGGATCAGAGGGTGTAGCTGTGTTGGAGGGCTGATATTGGATTACATGGAAGCTGGAGATTTCTAGGATGACTCTTTGACATTCAGTAAAGGGTCTTCTGTTGCCACCACAGGGTGCTCCCTCCTCCCTGGAAACGCTCAGCAGGGACCTTTTCCTGGTTTAGTTGCTTAAAAGGATGCAGGGGCAGGTCACATTCTTCCTGCTTTGCTTCTACAGCTTAGCGTGTTGTTTTATTCAGCAGCACCTTGAGAACCTGGATCAGATGTTGCAGCAGGATCCGTGGGTTAACATAACTTACTTTGAGTGCCGTCTCCTTGGTGTGGAGATGATGGACTTGTAGTTCATGATGTGAAGTCAGTGTAGGTTCACACCAATGAGTGCAGGTCCCACTCCAAAGGTTTTGATACCACCACACCCCCCAGCAGATCAACCAGGACCCAGATATTCTATGCAGAGACACACACTTGATTTTGGCCTTGTATCTCCAGAGACTCTTTGCTCTCCTGCCTTCTTCAGCTGGCCAGCTACATTCAGTGATTTAGCCAAAACAAACTTCCAGACTCGTGTTGATACTCACGAGCTCTGTATTTATCCATTTTTATCCAGAAAACTGGACACAGTCAGAACCAGGATTACCAGGATTGAATAATAGGCTATGTCACATTTTCAAATTCAGAGTGAAGCTTTGCACAAATCCAGTCCTGTTTTTCATGTCTCAACCTGGTTTTAAGTCTTCTGTAACGTTTTCCAACACATCATCTAAACCACAGTTGAGAATGTCCAGAGCCAACTGGACCACCTCCACTGTCCTCCTTTAACATGGCCTCCATGGTGAACAGAAGCAGCTCTGTCCTCTCTGTCCCTTCAACCAACAGATGAGCTTAACCTCATATCTGTGGGGACCCAGTTGGTTCTGTTAGCATAAAAAACAACAGCATGTGTTGGACCCTAAGTATGTTTAAATGTAAACGTAATCAAATCAGAAACGTAAAATCAGATTTTTCTGTCACAGTTTTAAAGCGTTCTGCGTAAATCTAGACTAAATCTCTGATCTGATTCCTCCCTGACTGAGGCTTCGAGGCCTTCTGCTTAATCAGCAGCAGAATTTGGCTCCTGGTCGATGGAGAAGGTGCGTGGAGGAGTGGGGGGGTGGCTGGTGGGGGTCAGAGCAAGACTGACTGAGCTTCAGAGGCCTCGCAGCGCCTCGCTCGCTCTGACAGGTTTCACTCATGAATCACATGGCTGACATCACGGTGAGGGGAACTTGCATCAGATGTTAGTTCTGGCTGACACCTCCACCTCCGTCTGCGCCGCTCCACTTTGCTGTGTCTCTGGGGTGTGTGTTCAGATTTGAATAAAAAAGGCAGCAGAACTTGTGTTGACTTGGATTTCATCAGTTGGAATCAGCTTTGTGTGCCGTGACAGTGTTTAGTTCAGAAAAGCCGCTTTGTTGTGTGGATATGTAGGTTCGGATCCAGTCTGCTTGAGCTTCGGTCTGTACACCTCAGTGTCCTCTGCCCTCTCAGGAAGTGGAGTTCACCAAAGTTCCAGAAAAATGATTGTGTTTGAGTCGGGCCTCATTTATGCAGAGCAGACAGTTCGTTCAGAGGCAGCAGTCATTATACGGCTTGTTCTCATTATGCAGGACTCTGCATCGATCCTGCTTTCATGCGCAGGGTGTGTACTAGTTTGTATATTAATTAACACTGCAACACTGCAAGAGACCGGATGTTTTTACAGTGCATCATATTGTGCACGCTCAGTTGGTCATCTGCAAAAGCAGGTCAATTAATGAAGGGATTGTTGCTCTAATCAGAGTGGATATAATGGTGGCAGGAAGGGGAATTACTAGTTATGTGTTGGCAGGAATTCAGCTTTTAGGTCGAGTGTGTTTCCTGTGCAGAAACTTCATAAAGACCAGAGTAAATGATCAGAAAAAACTTTTGCTGTGCTTCTCTAACAATTCCACTAATTGCATGAACTTGTGAAACTCCTTGAACCCTCCCTCATAATGCAGCATTTCAAACAGGTTCCCTCCTGCAGGCTGCACTTTGTCTTCTTAATTTCTGTGCAGCACTCCTGCTGAGTTCTAACGCCTGACATTTAATAAAACAAGCTACTGAAAGCTACAAAAGTCTGCCGCTTTTTCATTTCAATCTTATAGAGAACCGCATGGACACAGGTGGTAATCACGGCACATTGTGTCATAAGACCATTAATTCAAGTCCTGAAGTTTGGATTAGGTATGAAATCTGCTACGCAGCACAGAAAGACCTTATTTAAGTGTAGAAAACAGCAAAATGCAGAAATAAAAAGAACAAATGCATCTGGGTGATAATGAACGAAGGTGTGACCAGATGGAGGATATTAAATGTCATTGAGATGGTCCATGAATTTATAATGTAAAAGAAAAATATTACAAAAACTTTTCCTCACACAGGAAGAGAGCAAAAAGACTTTTTATTCATGATGGTTTTCCAATTATAATTACGTCTGGACTGCCGAAGGGACCAGAAAAATATTTCCACTGTCTGAAGGCTGAATGCACAAACAATCAACATGTTCTCCATTTTCTGCAAACACTGGAAGACACATGAAGCTGTCTTGAATTATAAAGAATTTCCTGAAGGGACTGGAATGCAAGTAAAAAAAATAGTAGACAAAATAAAACATTAACATTAGAATTCACTAAAGTAGTTGGACGTTTATTGTAATTTAATGCAATAATGATGTCACAACATAAAAATAAAAATAAGGCGAGAAAAACGTCACAGGTGTGTTGGCAACTAACAGCAGAGGAAAAATAACTACAGCAAAATGTGTTAAAATGTGTCGATATAATTTCTATGCGTTTCTCATGTTGGAAAATAATTAAATTTCCACATGTGAAATATATGAAATGTTTTCTCATGTGTTTTTGCCACACTACTATAGAATTTCCAAGAGTTTTGCTAATTAAATACATAACATTTATAAATCTGGATTACATAGAAGGTTTACTGAACGGTTTCACATTTTACTTTAAAATAACATTTTTTTAAATTTTACTTTACTACAAGCTAACTTTTTCACATGTGAAATAGATAAAAGGATTCCCATGTGTGTTTCACATGTTACTACACTAGATCATTTCTTCATTTCACATATTATAAAATGATTAAATTTGCAAATTCCACAAATTAAATACACAAAAACATTTTACATGTTTCACATGTTACTCTCAGATAACATTTTCACAAATTTCACAGGTTACGACACATTAACCTTTTCAAATGTGAATTAAATTAACGGTTTCCCTCATGTGTTTCACGTGTTACCACATGCCAAATTCATTTTCACATGTTACATATTTTGCTAATTGATTTACCTTGAAACACATTATCAAAGTGGTTCATTTTACCAGAATATACCAAAATCATGTAACCCTGTCGTGAATCTGGATCAGATTTATGACGTTTTGTAAAAAATGAAAGTCTGGTGGTGAGGAGGCGTGGTGGTATTTGTATTTCTCATGTGTGTCTTTTGATCACACAGTAAGAAAATAGACTGTGGTCAAATAGATCCGTAACCTTTGTCAGAGATCGTATCATGGTATGGGGCTTTATCAGTAGCAAACCTCATTTTATCTTCTCTAATGGTGGCATTAATGCAGACAAGTCTAGCAGAGATTCTGCAACCTTCAGGACCACATCTCTCTCAGGACCATCCAGGTTTTTTTTCATTAAGACAATGTTCAACCACAATCCAAAAACATTCCAAAGGTGTGCCTAAGAAAGATGAGAGTACTGCTGCAGTCTTGACCTGGCCACCATTGGAGAATTTCGCAGGGAACCTAAAAATAGGACGACAACTCTTATTGGCATCATATCCATAAGGGAACATCTTTTAAGGTAGAGTGTGTCCAAGTCAGTCCTGCAGAGCTACTGTCCTGCAGCTTTTTAGATGCATCCCTTCTGCAAAACACCTGAATCAAATGGCTAACTTCCCTCATCAGCATTCAGTCATTCAGCTCTGCAGAGGCCAGGTAATGAGTCATTCATCTGATTCAGGTGTATTGGAGCAGGCATGCATCTGAGGCCCTGTTTACACCACAGTGTGTTTTTGGTGAAAACAGAAAGTTTCTACGGTTCATATAAATGACAACGTTTCATGTTTTCTCTGAAATCAGCACGATATCCAGAGTGACGTTTTGAAAATGTCCCGGTCTCCGTTGTCATGTCGACGGGAACATTGAAATCTTCCTGTATGGGGAAGCCATGGCACATGCACAGTATGATTGCAATGAGTACAAATTAAGTGCAGCATAACAGATACCGACCAGTTTAAAACCCACAGAAGAAGAAGATATCAATAACAATGGCGGGTTGCAGAGTGCTGTTTGTGCTCCTGACTCTTTAAAATCTAATGGCAATTCTCCAAAGAGCTCATTTTCTCCACATACCGCCTACATGTGGCGTGGCGGGGATTTACACCGTTTTCACGTTTCTGCTAGTGTCATGTGCACAGAGATTGTAATTAAAACGTTGTCATATAGATGTAACAGAAAAGGAAAACAGACCTGGTTTCAATGGATTGTCTGTTTTAAGGATTAGGAACATGACGAAGTGGTGATAAACCGTTTTGGGATTTTCATGTTAATAAATGAAATAAGGCTGATGAAACAAATAACGATCAATCAGAATTAGCTTTTTCTCTAATATCCAGCCTTTTCTGTAAATCTTTGCCATCATTAGAAATAGATAATACACACAATACATCTCATTGCAGGTGCTCTCTCCTTCAAGGAGTGCACTCTGCTGGCGGGGCGGAGGATCTGTGGGAGGGGGCGGGACGGAGTCAACCTGGGTCGGGGCTGATCTCGGGGTGGACTGGTCTCGGCTTCTTGGTGGGCTTTGGTTTTGGCTCTGTGGGCTCTCTGCCTTTTGTGGGCTTCGGTGTGGGTTTTCTCGCAGGGCTACTTCAGGCAGGGGCATGGGGATCGGGTATGTTCTTGGACTTGGAGGCTATGGGTCTTCTTCTCACGTGGGTGCACTTTTGCAGGGGGCTTTGTTTTTGGAGGGCTGGTGGGGGTGCATTTGCATGGTGTGGGCTTTGCGCATGGCTTCCGCTTTGGGTGCTCATTACTGCATACTGTCCTCCGCTGTTTGGCATGCTATTGTGGTCCTGTGCATGGTGGCTCTGGCCTCTGTGTTTTGTACGGCAGGACAGGCGTCGCTGGGCTTGGTGGTTGCATCAGGCCTCTTGGCCTTATGATGAGATGGGGTTTGCTTGTCTGCTGGGTGGTTCCTGGTGGGTGGTGTGTGCTTGGGGTAGGTGGTCTCCACAGTGCCCCTACCGATGTATGGAAGGATGTGTGGTGTTGCTGTGGCGTTGGCTCGGGGGGGGAACCGAAGCTTGGCTTGGCTCTGACGTTTTTGCTTGGCTGGCCTGGATATTGGTGGTTCTGCATCTCAAGGGGAGTGCAGCCTTTTTGCTGTGTGTGCTGTGGCATTTCTTTGCCGCCCTTCTGCTTGTTAGGCTGGTGTCTTTTCCTTGGGCACGGTGGTGGGCGGGGTGGGGCATCGTGGGGTCTGCTTGACAGCTGCCCCGGGCGGTCTCGGCTTGATTGTCTGTGGGGCCTGAATGTGCCTATGCTGGTCCAGAGCTTGCATTTGGGTGGGCCTGCCATTTTGGGTCCGTGTTTCTTGTTGGCGGCCTCGGCGTTGGTGTGGGACATGTTTTGTTACCCTGCTTGCCTGGTTGTGGCTGGGGTCTGGTGTCGGGCATTGGGGACTGAGCGTTCTGTTGGCTCTGCCCCGTGGTTCAAGGGTGGTTAGGCATGTTGGTCATGTGCACTCCTTTGTGTGCCGTATTCTGGTTGCGCTGGGCCGGCTGGTCTGCTCTTTTTTCTGTGGTGGGACCGCACTCTGGTCGATGCTGCGCATGCTTCCGACTGGCTCCTTTTTGTTGGGGGGCGGTGGCTCCTTCGGGTGGGGGACTGAGTGTCGGGGCTGGAAATTGGGGTTTGAGGGTTAGGATGGTTATGGGGGGGGCTGAGGGTGTTGTTCCTGGTTTTCGTTCAGTTCTCAGGGCCTGGTGCCTGTCCCTAGCCTTTCGCCCGATGGATGTGCCTATGTCTTTGTTCCTTGTTGGAACTCGGCGAACGGGGGTTCCTATTGGGGTCAGCTGGGAGCTGGCTCCCTGGGAGAGCATTTTATCCCCCAGTCCTTCCCTCCCCATCCCCGGACACCTCCCTCCACCCACTCCATCACACTACCACTCAAGTAGGGCCTTGGGGTGCAGGTGCGTCATTGGGGTGCCGCAAGGGATTTCCATCTTTCCGGTCCCATTGTAGCCTGTGCCCCAATTTTATTGTGCAACTTAGACGCTCATTTATAACATTTTCATGACATTCATATGTAGGGCCTTGGGTGTGAGTGCACTCAATGGCACTAAGAGGGAGGGTATTTAATTACCCTAACCTCTGGTGCCTTCGCTCACCTCTAAGTGTAAAGTTGCATGTAGACATTTAGGGTTCTGGGTGGGGTGGATGGGGCGTAGCAGACATTCTTCCCCACCCATTTTTCTTTTTAAATGCACACTACAACAACATGCATCAACACCACATTTGAGCAGGTGGAGGTAGGCTTGGGGTCTTTTGCCACCCTCGTTTGCTGTTTGCCATCTCGGGTCGGAGGCCAGGAGAGGGAGCGGGCCTTCTGGTCGGGATCTGGGCTGGGGTTCAGATTTGGGTCTTGTCTGGTGCAGGGGCTGGCTCTTTGGCCCTCTCAGGATCGTTTGGATTGCCTTGGGTCTCGGCTGGATCTGCTCGGGCGTAGACGGCTGCCAGTGGGGCCTGTGGGCTTGTTGCTGCATCTCCCTGAGGTTTCTGCACTGTGGCTGTTGGGTGGTTCCCCTGGGATTCTCCCCTCCTCCTCTCTGGGGGGGTTACGGTAGTCCCGGTGGTGGTTCTCCTGGGGTTCTTGTGCTCTGGGGGGCCTATGGATCTCTGTGGCTTGGATCTCCTCTGTATCTGTCCCGGGTCCAGAGGGGACAGGTCTGTGGCTCCTCACACTCACTATTGCATATTTTTATGGAGAAACCTTGTATACACAAGCGTGCTCACACTCAGACCCACAGTTAAGTTAAGTTTATTTATATAGCGCTTTTCAGCAACAAGGCATCAAGGCGCTGCACACAAGAAAAAACATTACAATGACACAGAAAATCAAACAACAGAGGTAATTAAAAAAATAAAGAGAATGGAATGATGGATAAAAAAATGAAAGGAAAATTGGACTGAAAACACCTAATAATGTTTAGATGGCCCAGTCAAAGGCCACTCTAAACAAATACGTTTTTAATCTTGATTTAAAGCAACTTAGGGTTTTGGTGCTTTTACAGTTTTCTGTGAGTTTATTCCAGATTAGTGGAGCATAAGAACTAAAAGCTGCTTCTCCATGTTTGGTTCTGGTTCTGGTTCTGCAGAGTAGATTTGAGCAAGATGACCTGAGAGGTCTGGGTGGCTGATCCACTGACAACAAGTCTGTAATGTATTTTGGTGCTAAGCCATTCATTGATTTATAGACTAACAGAAGTATTTTAAACTCTATTCTCTGAGCTACAAGGAGCCAGTGTAGGGACTTTAGAACCGGGCCGATGTGCTCCACTTTCTTAGTTCTAGTGAGGACGTGGGCAGCAGCGTTCTGGATCAACTGCAGCTGTCTGATCCACTTTTTAGGCAGACCTGTGAAGACACTGTTTCAGTAATCAATTCTACTAAAGATGAACGCATGAATTAGTTTTTCAAGGTCCTGCTGAGACATTAGTCCTTTAATCCTGGAGATGTTCTTTAGGTGATAGAAGGCCGACCTTGTTACTGTCTTTATGTTCCTCTGAAGGTTCAGGTCTGAGTCCATCACTACACCCAGGTTTCCAGCCTGACTGGTGGTTTCTAGCTGTATTAACTGAAGCTGTGTGCTAACTTTTAAACGCTCTTCCTTTGGTCCAAAGATTATTACTTAAGTTTTGTTTTGATTCAGCTGAAGAAAAATTTGGCCAATCCAAGCATTGATTTCTTCTAAGCATTTACCCAGCGCTTGAATGAGTTCATGGTCACCTGGTGACATCGTATAGCTGTGTGTCGTCTGCATAGTTATGATAACTTACGTTGTTGTTTATTATAATCGGAGTTAGGGGGAGCATGTAGATATTGAATAGGAAGGGCCCTAAGATGGACCCTTGGGGAACGCCACATATGATTTTTGTGGTCTCTGATGTAAAGTTACCTACTGACACAAAAAAGTCCCTGTTCTTCAAGTAGGATTTAAACCAGTTGAGTGCTGTACCAGAAAGGCCGACCCAGTTTTCCAGGCGCTCTAATAAAATGGAGTGATCAACAGTGTCGAATTCTGCACTAAGGTCCAATAATACCAGCACTGTGGTTCTTCCACAGTCTGCATTTATACGGATGTCATTGAACACATTGACAAGAGCAGTCTCTGTACTGTGGTGAGCAGGAAGTCTGACTGGAAGACATCGAAGCGGTTGGTCGTTGTCAGGAAGTTGTTTAACTGCTGAAACGCAGCTTTTTCAATAATCTTACTGATGAAGAGGAGGTTTGATATAGGCCTGTAGTTCTGTAGTAGCAGCTTGTCCAAGTTGCTCTTTTTCAATAAAAGTTTGATAATTGCTGTTTTCAGGGCCTGGAGGAAAACACCTGACAAAAGGGACGTGTTTATTATTTGTGTTAAATCAGATGTTATTATAGGCAAAGCTTTCTGAAGGAAAGCTGTGGGTAAAAGATCGAGACACCAGGAAGAAGAGCTTAGTTGCTGTTTCTTCTAAGTTTATGTAGTTTTTTTGGTGAAATTGGGAAATTTTGTCAATTAGTTCTAGTTGGAGACAACTTTGGTCCTGGAGTTGATGTGGATGTTCTGACTGCCTCTCTGATCTTTTGGGTTTTTCAGTGAATAATTTAACAAATTCATTGCAGGTCCTGGTAGAGTGGAGTTCAGATACTACAGTTACAGGAGGGTTTGTTAACCTGTCGACCGTGGCAAATAATACATGAGCATTGTTAATGTTTTTGCTGATGATCTCAGAAAAGAAAGATTCTCTTGCATTTTTCAGTTGTAGGTTATATCTGTATAGTCTCTCTTTATAGATAATATAGTGAACCTGGATTCCAGTTTTTCTCCACCTGCGTTCAGCTTTTCAACACTCCTTTCTTTCACTTCTGACTGGTGGAGCACTTCTCCATGGAGACATTTTCTTCCCAGAAACGACTTTCACTTTAATTGGAGCAACTTAATCAATGATGTCCGAGATTTTAGAATGAAAGTTATCTACCAGCTCATCTACAGTGTTACAGGGCAAAGTGGAGGTAGAAGAGTAAATCTGGTTAAAGGTTTCAGCAGCACCATCCTTAAAGATGTGTTTTCTTATCAAGTCTCTTTGGCTAATTGAGTCATTGCAGATGATGCTTTCAAAAATAACAGAAAAGTGGTCAGATAGAGCAACATCAGTTACAGACACCTTGGAAATGTTTAGACCCTTAGTGATGATCAAGTCTAAAATATGTCCCTGTTTGTGCGTTTGCTGTTTAACATGTTGAGTCAAACCAACATTTCTAAGAGTGTCACATAGATCTATTGTACTTCTGTCTTCAGGATTGTCCATGTGAATGTTGAAGTCTCCCACAATAATTAAACAGTCATAATCAACACATATCACAGATAAAAGTTCATTAAAATCACTGATAAAGTTTGTTTTGGACTTAGGAGGCCTGTAAATATTCAAGAATATGGTTCTGACCGGGCTCTTTACCTGGAGAGCCAAATATTCAAAAGAGTCAAATTTGCCCAGAAATACTTTTTTACCCTCTAATAAATCTTTAAACAAAGTGCCCCCCCCCCCTCCACCTTTTCTTTGCTGTCTGCTCTCACAAAGAAAATTGTAGTTTGGAGGCGTCGCCTCTATCAGAATCGGAGCTTCATTAAATTCATGTAACCATGTTTCTGTTAAAAACATAACATCAAGATCGTGGTCAGTAATGAAGTCATTGATTAAAATTGATTTTTTCTGATAAAGTTACCACTGGGACCCAGACTGTATCACAGAGAAGTGATTTGAAGGTCCTGATTAGGAGGAGATAGATTAGGAGGTGGTGGAGGTCTGCAGCATTTGGAAGATGTTGGTTTAGTAGCAGGGCCTCGGCCACGGGGGGTGTTGAATGGAGAAGATGTCAGAACCATTTGGGTCCCGATTTTAAGAGCTTCTTTCATGTTATCAGAATCCAGCAAAGCAAAAAGCAGGCTCAGTGGGGAGATGGGAGAGTTCTGTGCGGTCTGGGTCGGGGTCTGGGGTGATGGGGGTATAACGGGGGGGTCCATTTCTCCTGTGGATTTCTGGCTCCTGGGTTGTTCAAACAGAAACCATCTTGCTTGAAGAGTTGTCTTTTTTCCCAAAAAATATTAAAGTTGTGGATGAAGTTCACAGGTGTTGTAGCACGTTTTTTTCAACCATTTATTAATCATCAGAAGTCTCGAAAAATGTTTATCTCCACAGAAAATCGGTGCAAAGGGTCCGCTGAGAAACACCTTGATATTGAGACCTCCAACAATATTCAGAAGACGAGTGAAATCCTCCTTCAGTCCTTCAGATTTTTTCTTAGCCTCGTCATCCATGGCTCCACATTGTATAATAAGGTTTTCTAGAGACGAACGCTTTTCTGTGATTGTAAGAATATTCTCTGAGATATCAGACACCACGTTACTGGTACCAATCAGAACTTCTGTGTTTTTCTTGTTGCAGAAGTTTTTTATCCCATCCACAGCTGTGTTGACCACTATTAGGGTTCTTGGTCCGGTGGGGCGCTTTTTCTCTGGCAGCTTAGGAGAAAACTGTTTAGAATGAAGGTTGTTCTCAAACCTTTTATTGTTCTCAGAAGATGGATCATTTTCCTGGTTTTCATTCTGTAGTGGAGCAAATCTGTTCTGGAGGAGAACTCCATCATTTCCAGCTGTCTCACTCCTATCAGTTGTTGTGACAGCAGCTCGCTGTCGAAGTCTCCTTTTCCCAGGGGAAACGGGGGCATTTCTCTGTAATTCTGGCCATTCTAATTTATTTAATTGCTGAGATCTTCCAGTGAGTCGTCCACCTTGATTTTCTGGGCATGCCACTAAAACATGCCAGGGGGGTCTGCTGGTAGGTTTATTCTCAGTGTTCTGATTGACGGCTGAGTTGTTGAGCTGGCTGTCACTGTTTGGGATCACAGGCAGAGTTGAATCATCGCTGTACCTCATATTCACCTCCACATTCACTTCTAGTCCATGGATTTTCGTTTCCAAAACAGCTAATTTCTGTAAACGTTTGTCGAAGTCCTCTGTGGTGAAGTGAGGCATTTTGTGCTGATTAGCTGGCGTCAACTTGTCCTGCTTTTGAGTTCGATTATAAAAACATCAAAATCCTTTAGAAAAAAAGAAATAATAATAATAATCCCTGGGAGTCGCTGGTAAGAAGTAGTTTTAGTCTAATATTTCTGTAATTTTGGCTAAGGGATAAAACGTTAGGAGTAAAAGAATTCAAGCAAGCTGGGAGCTTAGGAGAAAAGCGTCTGAGCAGGCAGAGAGGAGGAAGCAGAAGTCAGGTGTTTAGATTCAGGTGTTAACAGATACACAAATGTTCTATATTGAGCCGCATTTACCACTAAATACATCTTGCATTCATAAGTACCGTTCACCTTGTGGTAAAAAGGTTGGTAATACGAACATTTCTGCAGGTGTAGAAGCAAGCAGGGTGTTATCTTGTATTCTCTCCATCCTTCTTTCTTTCCTCCACTCTATTCTCCTTCTCTCCCCTTTTCCTTTTTGCCTCCCTTTCTCTCTTTTGTGCTTCTTTTCTTTCCTTTCCATTTCTGTCTCCGTGTCCGTAACAATTGAAATAATCGCAAAGCGGTTTCTGATAAAGTTTCTCTTTATGAATATCAAGCTGAGCTTGAAAGTGTTAGTTGTAATGCTCCACTGTCCTGCCGGACAGGACACGGTTAAGAAAAAAAATCGTTTGTGATTTTCAGAAATTGTTTTGATCTTTTTTTAGGGCAAAGATTTAGAAGAACATGGTTGCAGATAAACATCATGCTGCAGATTATGACCATCCAGGTTAAATGAAGACGCACAGACCCTCAGCAATGATTCATCCCTTTGCTCCGTCAGAAACACACAGTCTGGAGTCCAGTTCAGCCAAAGAGTGCAGCACAGTGGATCATTCTTTAGACTGAGCTGAATGGGGCCTTCAGAGAACAGATGACTCATGGTGGAGCTTGAAGTTGCATAAAAAAACATAGAGTTTTATTGTATCATGATTCCATCCTTTAAAACCTAGATTAAACAGGATACTCGGAGGTCCTTGCAGCTGTTTTCCAAGTAGACCATGAATGATCGGTTAGTTTTCCAGCAGCTGTTGGTTTGTTCTGAATGTTTTCTTACAGCTAACGGAGAACATTCAAACAGCTGCTCTGGCAAAATTTCCTGAATGTTCTTCTAAGCAGTATCCAGTAATTCTGTGTTGCAATCATTTGTGAGATTAGTTCTGCTGTTGCGTAACATGTTTACATGGATGATGGATGCTTTTCAGTGGCTCACTGTCCTGCAAGGAAGAAGTGCTTTCTCAGCACTGTCTTTTTGCACCGTGTTCCTACTAAAAAGCTTTTGATGCATTGTCCCTGATTCCAGGAGAGGAGGCTTTGTTTTCTTCGCTGTACATTAGGTCGGATGACTCTAAGCCTTTCCTGAGGCCGCTTCATCCCAGAGAAGACTTTGGTGTTGTCTGGAGATGGAGATTTTTATTCAGCAGGCAGGTGGAAACTCCACTTTTTTCACATTCTCTACATCACTGAAAAAATCTGATTTTCCAACTGCAGCTGTGAGACGTGGGGGTTGTCCAGAATGGACACATCACACTGGATTTCCATGGCATTCCTGTCCCACATCGGCGTAGCCCTCCTAAGGTTAACCCGTTCACACATGAAGCATCTACTGCTGTGTTTCATGACTTGAATTAGGTTTTCTGCAGCTGCAAGCCTCAAAGGTCAGGAAGTTCTGTGAGATTATTGACGTTAGTGATGGTGGATTTAACAAACTTTCCAACAGGTTCCTTTGGTGGAGGTCCTGGTTGTTTTCAGAGATCTTCATGACAAAATACATCTCTGACATGTTCAACATGGGATAATTACTTTCTCACAAACAACCAGCTTGGTTGGATAGTTTTTTTCCTTCATAAATAAAATCATGTTTTTAAAAATTTTCATATTTTCAACACATGGTAGATCAGGAATTCTGCAGACTGTGGCAAAGTTGTGCGAAAAGAAAACACTTTGTGGTATCATGATGTGATTCTGCAGAATGTAGCCACTTTCAGATGAGCTCTGAAAGAGTTCTGCCAGGTTGTGACCCGGTTCGAGGTGCTGATGTAGAGCATGGTCAGAGTGCAGGAGGCCATCAGTCTTCCTGATTGATTTAAATTAACTTCTCTCTAGATTTTGAACTCTGGAAGAGTAAAATAAGCCAGCAGCTGTATCAGCTGCAGAATCCAGGACCCAGATGCAGTAAATTGGTTGTTCCTCTCGTAGAAACACACCAGAATCAGTCCCTGGTTGTTCGTTTGGTGCTGTTTGGTATTGAATCTGCTCCATCAGTCTGGTAAATCATGGTTATGATGTTTCATTTGTTAACTTTGTTATTTGAAATGTTCTCCTCCATCTGTTGGTATAACATGATTATGGATTACTGCTCCTCTCGTTTGCTGATGCAGAAGATGACCACACATTTCTTTAAAGCCTCTCAGCTCATTACAGATTCAGCAGCAGCTTGGAGAAAGTTCTCATTTTGGAGTTTATGTGGCCTGTGGAGATTTCTTGGCTGTTGTGTGGCCTGCTTAGCAAGTTTAATAAGACCTAATATTTGAAAACCATTTGCAGTGAAATGCAAGAAGCCCTGATCAATAAAGGCAGCGTGTCTTAAAGATAGAGGGGACTAAAGGAATCCATTTATTGAACCGGCTTCATGAGCATCAATAGCATCCTTCCATCCTCAGCTCCCCTTCGTCCATAGGTGGCAATTGATCAGCTGGGATGACGAGTGAATTGGAGGTTTAGGGTGATTTCACAGTTTGGTGCGCTGCCAAACTGTGAGGAGCTCTTAGAGGTGCAGCATAGGAAGAGCTGTTGAGGTCAGCACATACAAGCATCATCAGAAATGTTAAAGATCTAAACATAAGTTATCCTCTTCATCCTCAAACATTTAGCTTCTTGCCCACAGAGTCCTTCTGTCTGCCAGAGTTCCCTGTTTGGTGCTATTCTCTTACTTCTGTGTTCGAAACAAAATGATGTCCCATAAAAACAAATATGCAGACTGGGCCTTTCCTGGAAATAAAGAACCATCTTCATCACCTGCAAAGCCAAAAGCCTCCTGTGCATCAACGGGCCCTTAAAGGCTCCTAAACTCACCCCAGAGTCCAGGAACCTGTCTGATGATCTCTCTTCTCTACAGGATTTAGAGGAAGGTTGATATAATGTCTGCTATTCCATTTTGTGTTGATGAGCTTTTATATTTAGGATCATTATCCTGCTCACTGACCCAATGACTTTGTATTTTTAGTTTTCTGATAGAGTCCATTAGATTTATATTTAAGATGTCCTGATATTTGAAAGAGTTCATGGACTCCAACAAGGTTTCAAGAACGTTTAGAAGAGAAACTGGCCCAGAGCCTCATAGATCCTCCACCGTAGTTTCATCGGACCAAAGTTCAGAGTTCAAATCAATGTGCCAGAAGAGTTTGACCAACTGTTTGCATCTAATTGTTATGGGGACTTGTTGACTTCAAGATGCCACTTTTCGCTCTAGATCTACAACAGAGAACTTTGGAGACGTTTTTACCTCCGTTGCCATCCTAAGAAGATTAACCTCAAAGCTTTCGTTTATTGCTCTGATTGTAGACATTGAACAGTTTAGGCAAGCAACTGTTTCTTGTGAGCATTTCTGAGCAACACTCATCACTCGTTTTCTTGTGTTTCCCATTTTGAGGAGCAGCTAATAGACATGGGACTTTGTGTTACGTCATGTTTTACCAGGAAGACAGGAGCTAACTTGCAGATTTAGTTTACACAAACTGTTTTGGGTGCAAATACTTTGTGGCGTCGGTGAGCCTGTTAAAAACAAAATTTTCATAAGATGGAATTTTTAGTCTCCACTGATTAAATGTACTGAAACTAAAGGTTGGAGGTTTAACTCTGTGACATGATGCTTCTGTCGTAAAGAGGGATTAATTTAAGAGTATTTATAGATATCAGGGTGCGTTTTGCTGTAGACGTGCATCCATCCTGTTATATGTAAGACAACATTTCTGACGTTCCATCTCTTTCAGATGATTCTCTCCATGCAGATAAGTCAGAAAGTGAGTTAGACTTTTCTAGCAGGAGGTTGAGTTGTTATTTCATCAGCGTGTCTGAACAGAAGCAGCCAGGACAGATTCTCAGCTCTTTCTCCTGTCTTCTTTGCATGTTTCTGCTCTCAGTATAAAATCTATTTGCAGGAGGACAGACTGACATGAGCCTACAGGGTGAAGCTTAACCTGTGCATATTCTGACGCTGTCGGCCTCTGCCTGGACAAGCTGAAGGATGCCTGTGTGGCGGTTGGACTTGTCTCTTTCTGTAAACTTATTGTATTTCCTGACAGCCATCAGATGACGTCTGCTCTTCTCTTAATAACAAGCAGTAGACTTTAACAGAAGCCTCTGCTCCACCTTGAAACTGACACAAAATGAATAAATGACATGCAAAACTTCCAGAAAACTCCTAGTTAAGCATGCATGGTGTTTGGCATTGTAGATCCCTGACCACAAACCCAGGAAAACAACAAAGATGGGTAACGTGTGATGTATAAACAGTTTGGGTCAAAACAGATTGTTCCTTAATAAAAATAAATAAAGAGAAATTACTTCAATAAATAATTCCAGTTCATAAAGAGAAACTGGAAGCTGGGTCGATACTTTCTGTTCGTGCTGTTAAAAAGTAATAATTTACAATATTTCAGTGACCTGTAGACTGATCACAGGTAATGCTCTTCCTTCTGGTGTAGAAACTATGTGTCTTTTACTCTGTTTTTAACTCTCTAGTCCAAATATTCTTTGGTGGAAGGAGAAGCCTTTAATTTGTGATGAAATTTTCCAGATCCACTGACCAGCGCCGGAAGCCATGTTGGATGTTCTGGTTCCCATCATCATATATTCGGGTCTCTGTCATTTTATTTAGGTCTGTTTGATTCTCTGCTGTTTGTTGTGATGGATGGATGGATTAATTCATGTAGCTGCAGCCTCCAATTTGGGATAAAAATGTAAAATTTATTGTTGACCATATTCTATATTTAAGTAAATATTCAGAAAATTTTATCTAAAAAATCTCAGCTTTTTGTTTCGTCTAGAGAAGCATTTTTTGTATTATTAATATATCCTGAAATAAATAAGTGTGAGAGTAGAACCTGTGCTGGGCACACTGCAGCGTTCTCAGCTTTACTTTGACTGGGACACAGTGACGTGAGCCCCGCTGTGCTGCAGACTCTCAGAAGAGCGCCTGCTGGGCATCGATGAGATTGACTGGTCTTTGTCAGCATCCAGTCGCTCTTCATCACAGCAGAGCTGAGTGTTGCTCGCAGGGGAGCTTTCAGGTCAATAAAGTCACATATTAAAGGTCTGCAGCAGAGTCTCCATTTGGACACGTTTCAGTTCGCTCTGATGTTCTGAAGCTCGCTGAGGGACAAGCTGATATGTGAGTTGTTAAGCTGCTGGAAGTGATGACCTCTGCTCGGCTTCCTTACAGCCTGTGGGAGGCTTTGATTAATTTCCATTGATGAAATCTAAGGGAATTCAAACTGTTTTCAGTTGAGTAAATGAAACCTAAAGCTACAGGCTGCTGATTTCTTCCTTTCACCGTTTTTACACCTGTAAGCACTCTGACTTGGCCTAAACGTTGAGGTCAAGTTTCCTTCTGCACCTGCTGGAGAAATCATTTTGAAGCAGCTCATTGTGAGAAGGTTTCTGATCTGAACGGCACAGATATAACTGAACCATCTCCTTCATATACCAAGATGTCTGCAAACCTGAAACAGGAAAATTATCCTATTTCGGACATTTACGGGTTTTACTAAGAGAGAAATAAACGTTTGAGTCTCCTGCAACTAGGCATGGGTCAGAAAGACAAAATAATATATTGATTATGACAGTTATAATAATGTTATCTATGATACATATTTATTTATGTGATATGGAAACAAAGACTAAACCGAATCTGTAAATAAACAGCATAAATTTCTGATAAAGTATTTCTCAGGTAAATCTAACTGTTGTGTCTGGTGATAAAAACAAGCTTCTGGTCAATTAGTGGGGGTGCTGTCTGTGTTTACTGAGTGAGGGAAATGTGCAGTAGTCTTCTTTCAGCCAGCTGACTGGCAGTGCATAGTAGCAGCTGGACCATCAGTGGTTTACGATGAGCATGTTAATGAGAAAGGTGAGGAATCACCCAACAACTGCAGGGGAGGGTCTTTGTTGATGATCTGAGGGCTGTTGGGACCAGCATCGCTGTAAAGGATTAAGGTTCCAGTGAACATCTGAATAATGAGAAGGTTCTGCAGTCAGATGAGACCAACTTCAAGGTCTTCGGCATCAACTTCACATTACTGGAAATACAGAGTGACCTGAAGAACATCATCCCCACGGTCAAGCATGGAGGAGCTGCTTCTAGGGGTTAAAGGACAGGACGGGGGGTTGTGACACACCAAGTGTTGGGGTCACCAGATGATTTTCAGAAAACCGTCATTTCACCGCTGAGGTGTATGGAGGGCCAAAAGGGACAAAATGTAATGAAGAAATATGAAAGAAATAAATGTAAATGTCCCATGAAATAAATAAATGAACCATGAAATGTCCCATTAAACAATTAAATAATTAATGAAATTAAATAATCAAATCTCATTTAAAAAGAAAAATACATTCAGTTGAAAATAAGTATAATTATTTGACTATATTTTATAAACAAATATAGAGTGTAAAAAGTATATGTATTATTATGGGTTCGCCAGTCTCTGGCACTGGGTTACAGGCTGGAAAGTTTGGGGACCCCTTCATTAATGGATGGATCATGGATCTCCTAGCATGACTATGACCCACATGTACCACTAAGGCAAGAAAGAGATGCCTAAAGAAGAAGTTATGATTGTCCTAGCTGCTCTCCAGACCTCAGGCCTGCAGAACATCTTTAGAGGCTGAAGCTTTGAGTTGCCAAGCAGGAAACTGAAAGGACTCAGAGAGCTTCTGTTCAAAGGAGATCTGTGGAAAGCTGGTGAAACATCTAACTGCTGAGCTTCTACTATCAAATTACCACAACAAAATGACTTTGTCTATTTCTGAAGGGGGGGGGGGGATTTAGGAGGTGCAAAGTCTGAATAAAATATGATTTCTGCTCATTTGAAGAAGAAACTAATAAATAATGTTATTATAAATCTAGTAAATGCAGCCTCTAACTGGACCTCTAATGGAGCTCAGTGCTCAGACATCCAGCAGGGCCGCACAAATCCTGTTTGACTAACAATAATTATGTTTTTATTGATTTCCTGTCACTGTGAGTTGCTGCTTATGAAGAGCAGCATGAGGCAGAACTGTGAGGTAAGATTCAGGCTCAAACAGAAGAAATCTCACTGAGATTTTATTTCTCCATTTACTGTAATAAATAGAAGAAGATATTAAATTAGACCAATGCAGGGAAGCTTTGGCTTTAATGCAGCAGCAGCTTCAGGTTGTTCTGAAGGAAGTGCAGCAAACAGCTATAGAAGATGATCAGAAAGTCTGGCGGCTGTGGAGGAAAATATAAAGAAATGCGTGATAAAGCTGGTAATTTTTCACAACTGTATTGCTGTGTTTGGGCATTATCATCTTTGAACTCATTGAACATTCAGCCTTTAACTTTTAGCCCCGATCAGAACCTAAGGTTTGGGCTTTGTGTCAAAACATAACGTCACGTCTGGCTACTCCTCAGTACTGCCTGCAGACGCCTCGCTGCTTCAGAGTGGAGTTTAAATGTAATAAAACATTTATTCAGCTTCAATCAGCTAATCAGAAAGATACAGAAAACAGTGAAATGAGACCAATGAGGCATTCATGATGGGTAGTTTTACAGCTGGTACCATCTAAAAGAGCAATAGTCACTTCAGATTTTAAATGGGTCGCACCGACACTAACTATCCATCATGAAACAGTGAAACTAGCACCGAGACGTTTAACTGTTCCTTTAACAAGTGCTCCAGGTTCTGCTGAACTGTGGGTCTGTCAGGACTTTCTGTAAGTCTGACGTCACAATTCTCACCTGGAGAACGTTGGAATGCTTCCTCAATTCAATTCAGTTTATTTATATAGCGCCAATTCACAACAAATGTCTCAAGGCACTTCATAAAGTCAGGTTCATACATTCCTATTAATCCTAACCATTGAACAGTTCAGTCAGATTCTGTTATTTATTCAAATTGGATAAAAAGTTTTTCTATCTAAGGAAACCCAGCAGATTGCATCCAGTCAGTGACTTGCAGCATTCACTCCTCCTGGATGAGCATGTAGAGACAGTGGACAGTCACTGGTGTTGACTTTGCAGCAATCCCTCATACTGAGCATGCATGTAGCGACAGTGGAGAGGAAAAACTCCCTTTTAACAGGAAGAAACCTCCAGCAGAACCAGAACCAGGCTCAGTGTGAGCAGCCATCTGCCACGACCGACTGGGGGTTTGAGAGAACAGAGCAGAGACACAAAGAGAACAAAGAAGCACTGATCCAGGAGTACTTTCTATGGGAAGGAAAAGTAAATGTTAATGGATGTAGCTCCTTTAGTCGTTTCATCTAGAAAGAAAGAACAGATAAACTCTGAGCCAGTTTTCAAGGTTAGAGTCTGAAAGAGAGAACATAGAGTTAGTTACAGTAAAAGCTCAGTCAGTAGTTATGTCTAGGAGAGAGAAAGGGTTAAACACTAAAAGACAGGGCTATGTGGATCATCGGTAGAAGGTGAGCATTAAGTTGTTGCCAGCAGAAGCTTGGACGATGCCCCTCTCCAGAAAGGTGTCACAGGTAGACACAGAGTCAGGCCAGGTGTAGCTTCTAGGAAGAGAAAAGAAAGAACATAAAGTTAAATGCAGAATTGGAGAGTAGTGTGAGAATGTAGCAAAGAGGGTGAAAGTGGTCATTTTGTCCTCCAGCAGCCTAAGCCTATAGCAGCATAACTACACAGATAGTTTCAGTTCAGATTATTTAGTTAAACGGCGCTTATTTACAACAATGTCGTCTCAAGGAACCTCACAAAGGGTCCCACTGATGGTCATTGATATACTAAAAACCACAATGATTGGGATACCTCCCTCTGATTATAACCATTGGAAAAGAGAAGGGGTCATACAGGTAGCAGAAATGGAGGGTGTGTTTGCACCTCAACCATAACTGAGCCGGTTTAGGCTAAACCTGACTCCCCCTTACTCCATCCAACAGGGAGGGAAGAAGACGGAGGTAAAAAATAATCCGCTGGATCAAGGAGCTCCTGAGTGATGGGAGGATGGAGCAAGAGAAGGATAGATGGATGCAGGGTTGGGGTCATGAGTTGAAAGGTGACGCTCCATCAACTGTTCAACCATCACTGTATGGTCATCAGACATGGCTGAAAGCAGGACATCTTGGATGGATGGAATGAATCCTGGTGTTTAACAGCAGTTATACTGTAAAACATGCAGAGAGAGAGAGCAGTTTGCTACCTGCACTCATGGCTGATGTAAGTATTGGGATTTATTTGAGACCCTCGGCTCCAGTTAACTGTACATTGGAAGATGAATGCTGTGACACATTCAGACGTTAAAACATCTTTCTGATGAGATTTTAAACCTTCTACCTCAGAGGCTGAATGATTTGATTTCCTCATTAGAATATGATCAACACAGATACAACACAGAGTTATCAAAAACATGAACTTTAGAGGACTTTGTACTGAGGTTCAGGGTAGTCTGTGCCCTGATTGCTGCGCTAAAGCAGCAGGAGCCGAGGAACCGCACCAGGAAACATCCGGGAAGTTAAAACACACTTTTCATTAGGGATGATTGAGATCGATCCACAAGGAGGAAGCTGTAAGTGACAGAAGGTCCAGATAGTTCTCCTAAAAGCTCACACTGCTTCCAGTAAAACGTTTCTGGCAACATGAAAAGGTGAGAGGAAGCTACAGCGTACGAGGCAGCGGCCTGACAGAAGGAAAATCTGAATCCACAGATTAACAGATCAAGGCTCATTACTGAAGGCTGTTCAACTCTAAATGTCCAGCAGCTGATCTGTGGTGAAGCTGTGATGGATGAGGATCTGTTGAACGTAGCTGCTCCTCTAAACTTCCTGTTGCTGCTTGCTACAGAGATAAAAAATGGCCGAGCTCAGGTAAAAACACAAGTTGCTGCTGACTGAGTGTTTAATCGTCCCAAATAATCTCTCTTCCATCTAAAGGTGGAAGCTTCTACCTGTGGGAGCTCCAAC
Organism: Girardinichthys multiradiatus; assembly: GCF_021462225.1. Lineage (NCBI taxonomy): Eukaryota > Metazoa > Chordata > Actinopteri > Cyprinodontiformes > Goodeidae > Girardinichthys > Girardinichthys multiradiatus. The sequence continues at coordinate 49,610,286 of NC_061797.1, read as the reverse complement.
TGAATTAATTACAGGAAGGACATCTGTGCAGTTTTAGTGTCCTTGGGTGATGAAGACACTGCAGAATAAAACTAAATTATCTGCAAGTTCTGACATTTGCCAAATCTATAAAAACCAAAGATTTATTCAGCAAGAATCAGAATCAGCCTCAAATGTTTCTGAAGGTTTCCTTGAGATAAAAAACATCTTGCCTTCAGCTGATTCATCATGTGCTCTGCTCCTCTGAAATCTGGTCCCACCATCGAAGTTCTGCAGGAGTCTCTTTTGTGATTCGGAGCAGACTGTGGTCATTTGTCCCGTTCCATTTTGGTGCATTCAGTCAGAACTTTCCACATCATGTCAGGACGTTAAGGTTCCTTATTTATGTAAAATCTGCTTGTTGGTCGTGAGATTTTGACTTTTATGCATCTAAACAGGTCTGGACCATGATTGACTCTCTCAAACTAAATTTTCTTCATTCCTGCAAGAATTTCCTCTGAATTTTCAGGCATTTTGTTTGCAAAATGTAGTAAAAGAAGACATGAATGCCGCCGCCCAAGTATTTGCTGGTTTTTTGAGACAGGGCATTAAGCAGACATGAGGAAACCTTTTTACTGCTTGAAGGACAGCAGTGGTTCTGCTCAGCTCCCAAAGCTTCACCTAAACAGCTGATGCAATGCAGTGGTAAACATGTCCCTGTCCCAACTTTTTAAAAACTTGCTGCTGGCATCAAATTTGAAATAAAAAACTCTTTTAATTTTTCCCTTCCTAGATTTCAGATGATGTCTTTGTATCATTAAGTAAGGAGTTTGGGTTATTATTACCATGTCACGCAGCAGTTGAGGGAAGCTGGATCATAACTCGACTTTGTTTCATCATGCAGCAGCTGATTGGCTGCCTCACCTGCGTCTCACCTGTCTTCAGCAGATGGCTGATGGAAAAACAAAAAGGGTCCTTGTTTGCCTCCTGGCATCGTACAGATTATGCCTAATGATGGGATGTTCACCAGTAAACTTGAAAATGTCACCGTCTGCAGGACAGCGCCGGTTTCTGTCACTCAGGGGGTTATTCATCATCGCCTGGTAGCAGGAGAAGCGCTCGCTGTGGAGACACTTGTCCTCTCAGGCTCCTCAGAATGTTATGATTTGTGGGTGTTTTTGGGTTTTCTTGGTCTTATTTCACAGTTAAAGTTTTGAATCATGTTTCTGTTTATTTTTCTGGACATGTTTTTGTTCATGTTTTTTCAAGTATGGTTTTTGGATCTGGTTATGCTTTCGTTTCATGTTTTTCTAGTTATGTTCCTATTAGTTTGTATTCTTGAATTCCTGTTTTGCTCCAGTCACCTTTGTTCTCTCCTGTCAATTAAGTTTATTCGGTTCACCTGCACCTAGTTAATCTGTCTCCCTGCTTCACCTGGTTCACACTCCATATATACACCTCCGTTCTGTTTATTCCTTGCGGAAACATTTTCCAATCATGCTCAAGTCTTGTTTTCTGGATCATGCTCATGCCCTGCTGTTCACGCCAAGCCTGTCTTGCCAGCCTGCCCATGTCAGTTTTTGCCTGTCCGTTTTTTGTTTTGGTTCCTGCCTCCTAGTGAGTGAGTTTTTTGTTAATTAAATATATATTTTTCACCCACCGTCATGCTGCCTGCTAGTCTGCATTCTGGATTCGTCCGTTGCTCTAGTCCTAACACAGAATTCAGGCTAACCCAAAGAAAAATGATTCAGTCCAAGCTTTGTTTGATATGTGCATCTATAATCACTTGGAACTTGTTACAGAGGACCTGGAAACTAACAAAATGTATTTTCTTTGAATCCAAACTAATAGTTTTCAAGGCCGATTCCATAACATGTAGCTGTTTCATATAGTTTGTTTCCTTTTAATTGTGTAACAATAATTGTGTTCCACATGTTGCCGCCTCTTCTTGGCCTGGACTCCCTTTTCAGAGAGGTTTTTAGGACTTTATCCTGATTGAATAAAGGTTGCATAAAGGTTCCGTGTGAAGGTGCTGATACACCAAGCATCAGGGAAATATCCCTGTTTAGATTCACCGGTTTCAGGAAAGCAGCAGTAAGAAGAGAAATGTCCCTGCTGCTGCTGTGAAACACCGTGGAAACAGGTGTTTCTGTAAACTATGGAGAGACTGCTCAATGAGCTGCTGCTGAACAGAAAGAGGAGCATTGTGCTCTGTTTGTTCTTCTCCATAAAGTACAAGCAGATGTCAGGGTTTCTGCACTTCCTCACTCCTCTAATCCATTCAGATCTCCTTCTGCACCATTTGTGCCTGGTGCATGAATGTGTTGTTGAAGAAACGTCTGTTCCTACATGCTGGTTGATCTTTCCATCTTTTTCCAGATTTGCAGCTGAATATTTCACATCATTCAACAGTTTATTCTGCTCCACGTTTATAAATTGTTGAAAGTAAAGTTTAAATTCTAAGTTGCTGTCAATACTGCAAAAATATTTTTATATAATTTCTAGTTAAGCTATAAAACATTTACGACTCAGAAAAGCAATGAAAGCCAGGAGGAAAACAGCAAAACCCCAAAACTTTTACCTGGAAAATCAGTTCATTAAACAGGGACCATTTATATGGAGGTTAACCAAATAATTACTTAACTAAGTAAGAAATTATTTAAAGAGGCAATAATAAAGAAATAAACAATATTTCATTTTAATGTTGCTATCCATCCATCCATCCAGTATCAGTATGGATTTGTGTCATAATTTCGAGTTTCTGTCCATATCGTTACTTTGAAATGTTTTGGAGAGAACAAAATATAATAGTTTGATCATTTTTTCCCAGACCAGAAAATTGTCTCAGCAGAAAAAGCAGAAAAAAGGTTTGTTTTTAAGATTGAACTCTTTTTAAATGTTTAAATGGTCTGGCACCTCTTCATCCTTCCGAGCTCATGTAAAGTGTTCTATAATGATTGATTGATTGATTTACATGTACTTTAACTGATTAAGGTTAATTGATTAGACTTGGTTTAGACTCAGCCAGGTGAGCTTCTTTCTGGTTCTGTGGTACCATTTTACTTTGAGTCTCAGAACTCTGGCAGCTTCCAAATAGGATGTTTTTAGGTACTCAAAGAAAGGCGATCCCTGGGGGGTGGAAGGGATGGGAAGGGGAGATCTGTGGTTACCATGAATGTGACACTGGCATTTAGGAGTCAATGATGTGTTTCATGACATTAAGTGTTTACAGGTTGCAGTGCTCTTTTCTTTTGCACAATAATTTCAGGTTCATTGTCAGTTTAATGTTAACAAGCCTGTTCTCTACCTCTATGCTCCAGCTTTTTCTTTATAAAACCTTGATAGAGTTAACTTGGTTTCCTCAGTTTTTTCCCCAGAGGAGTTACAATTTTTTCACAAATGAAATTTATTTTATTGTTATTGTATTTCTATATGATCTGTATCAACCGTTCTGCATCCAGGGGGTGAAACTAACTTCTTCTTTCCTTTTTGTCTTTATTCCTCCAGGACGGAGGGAGGAGGACGATGGGGGTCAGTATTTCTCCCCCCTTCACTCTGCTGTGTCTCGGATTCATCTCCACGGTTTGGACTCTCAACCCTGATGACCCTAACGTGTGCAGCCACTGGGAGAGGTCAGTTCTCCTCCAACACTCCAAATGATTTAAAGCTGGTCAGAACTGCTGCAGCGTTCTAATGGACTCCCCGCAACAAATCCGGGCTGAGGAGCTCTGCCAAAAGTCAGATTCAAAAGGGAAAAGGTTTACAGCGGGGGACACGTGGAGGCCGTAAATTCAGAGCGATTGCAGTGAGCTTGGACTGCTGGGGAAAAAAACTGGAGCTATTTCTGATGGGGGGCAGTGCAGTTGCTTTGATCGATAGGAAGTTTGCAAATGGATATTAGCTCCAAAGATTAGTACTGTATTTCCTGTTAAAGGCTCAAAACAGGAATCTACATTCTGTGTGTGTTCCTGGAACCTCTAACATGATTGTTCTTCTTCTGCAGCTACGCGGTCACCGTGCAGGAATCCTATGCCCATCCGTTCGATCAGGTCTACTACACCCGCTGCACTGACATCCTCAACTGGTTTAAATGCACAAAACACAGGTAGGAACACAGAGATGTTCTCACATTCCTGAAATCAGTAGAACTTGACAGAATATTTCCTGAAGAGTCCAAGCAGATGTTTTGTTTGCTGCTGTGAAAAAACTCAAGCGCTCCTATCTGGAAAAGCAAACACAACACATAAAATCATAAAACCAAAGTACAGAAAGATGCAAAAGTATTCACACCCCCAGAACGTTTCACATTTCCTCACACCTGTGAAATTCAGTTTAATTTATTGAGCTTTTGTGTGACAGACAAGTACAAAGTAAGGGCTACACGGTGGCGCAGTTGTTAGCACTGTTGTTGGAGATAGGCACCAGCTCCCCTGTGACCCACTATGGAATAAGTGGTAGAAATGACTGACTGACAAAAAACACAAAGTAGTGCCTCAATGTGAAGTGGAAGGAAAATCATACATGTTTCTTTAACATTTTCTTACAAACAAAAATCTGAAAAGTGCGGCGTGCATTAAAATTTATCACCCCTCAGTCTAAATTCTGCAGAACCTCCTCTGTCTGCAGGTCCAGCTGCAGGTCTTTAGAGGTTTGTCTCCCCCAGTTTTGAACATCTACAGACTGACATTTTCTGGCCATTCTTCTTTGTAAAACATCTCCAGCACAGTCAGATTGGATGGAGAACATCTGTAAACATCATGGCAGATGGCGCTGACGATGGCATCCTCGGAGCTTCGCTCTCTCTTTGTTTTTATATTTTGTGTGTTTTTATGTTTTTCGAGCCACAGTTCTGTGGTCTCATTCAGTAGAGAGGAACTTCTCAACATCAGAGAGTCCTCTCTTGGGTTTTTTTCACCATCTTTCATTGATCCGAGGTTCACTGAGCTCCTGGCGAGTGGAGCTGCGGCTCTATATGGGATTCTGCGCCGAAAACGGCGGAGGGGAAAACGTGCTGGCGTGGTGGTAAAGCTCCGCAAAAGAGGACTTCGCACACCACTGCCTTCAATCCACCTGGTAAACGTCCGCTCTCTCAACAACAAGATGGACGAGCTGCTTCTTCTCACCGGTAAAAACACGGACCTCCGTGGATCAGCGGTTCTCTGCTTCACCGAGACATGGCTGAGTGAAAACATCCCGGACCGAGCACTGCTGTTGCTGGACTTCCAGCTGTTCAGAGAGGATCGCAGCGCGGAGCTATCGGGGAAGAAGCGAGGAGGCGGAATCTGCTTTTATATAAATGAAGGTTGATGCAGAGACGTAAAAGTTCTGGAAAAACATCTAGTCCTGATCTGGAGTCATTTTCCATAAACTGTAAACCGTTTTATTCACCGAGAGAGTTTTCCTCGTTTATAATAATTGGCTCATATTTTCCACCTCATGGCTGCACTTCTGCTGCTGAAAAACATCTTGCTGAGCTGATTACAGACCTGGAGAAAAAATACACGGACTCTTTCATCATAATACTGGGAGATTTTAACAGAGCAAACCTCTCCAATGAACTCCCCAAATACAGACAGCATATTAAGTGTCCCACCAGAGATAAAAACACACTGGACCATTGTTACACAGCTTTAAAGGACTCATATCATGCTGTTACCAGGGCTGCTCTGGGTTTTTCAGATCATTATCTAATCCACCTCATCCCAACCTACAGACAAAGACTAAGAGCTTCCAAACCCAAGGTTCACACTGTTAAGAAGTGGACTGAGGAATCAAAGCAGATGCTACAGGCCTGCTTTGAATGCACAGACTGGACTGTTTTTGAAACATCAGCCACTGACTTAAACCAACTAACTGATGTGGTGACATCATACATCAGTTTCTGTGAGGACATGTGTGTGCAGATCAAGACCTTCTGCACCTTTGGGAATAACAAGCCATGGTTTACTCCACACTTCAGGAATCTGTGCAGGGAAAAGGAAGAAGTTCACAGCAGTGGAGATTGGGCGCGGTACAGGCAGGCCAGGAACAGACTAACAAAGGAGATCAAAGCAGCTAAGAGAAGCTACAGTGAGAAGCTGAAGAACATCCTTTCTACTGGTGATACTTCAGCTGTATGGACTGGTCTGAGAAACCTGACTGCCTACAAGAGCCCCTCCACCCATCCTGAACAGAGTCATCTCCTGGCCAACCGTCTGAATGGCTTCTATTGCAGACATGACAAGAAACCATTCACACTTCAAACCATCTCCTCCACATCCCATTCAGGAACAAGTTCTTCCCACAAAGCTACCAACCCCCTACCTTCAGATCCTCTGCCTGCACTAAAGATCTCCAAGGAAGATGTAAACAGGCTCTTTCAGCGCATGAAAACAAAGAAAGCTGGAGGACCTGATAACGTCTCCCCATTATGTCTGAAGGTCTGCGCACATCAACTCCCTCCGATCTTCACAAGGATCTTCAACAAATCACTGGAGAAATGTGAGGTCCCCTCCTGCCTCAAACGATCCACCATCATCCCGGTTCCCAAGAAACTCAACATCCTAGGATTAAATGACTACAGGCCTGTAGCCCTGACGTATGTGGTCATGAAGTCCTTTGAGCTTCTGGTGTTGAAGCACCTGAAAGACATCACAGGCCCCCTGGTGGACCCCCTGCAGTTTGCCTACTGGGCAAACAGGTTGGCAGAGGATGCTGTCATGTACGCCAGTGGACTTTAGCTCAGCCTTCAACACTATCAGCCCAGACATCCTCCACCAGAAGCTCATCCAGCTCAAAGTCCCAGTCTCCACCTGTCAGTAGATCACCAGCCTTCCGAAGGACCAACAGCAGCAGGTGAGGCTGGGGAGCATCTTCTCCCACACAAGGACCATCAGCACCAGCGCCCCCCGGGTGTGTGTTCTCTCCCCACTCCTCTTCTCCCTCTACACTAATGATTGGACTACAGTTGACCAGTCTGTGAAACTCCTGAAGTTTGCAGATGTTATTGGACTGATCCAGGACAGTGATGAGTCTGCATACAGACAGGAGGTGGATCGGCCATTCTTCTTTGTAAAACATCTCCAGCACAGTCAGATTGGATGGAGAACATCTGTAAACATCAGTTTTCAAGTCTGAAGTTTTCAAGTGAACCTTCACCCCAGTGTCAGGTCTTCTGCAGCCTCAGGTGGTCAGAACCACCTGGAACTTAACCCACTCAAGAAATGTGGAGATGATGGTGGACTCTCAGAGAACACCACCCCAACATAGCCCCCTCACCATCCTCAACAGCACTGTTTCTGCTGTGGCCCACTTCTGGTTCCTATGAACCACCATTTCTCCAAACCTGAGATGGTCCTCACACATAGACACTGTTCAGAAGAAGGTCCAGCAGAGACTGTACTTCCTGAGGCAACTCAAGAAGTTCAGCCTTCCACAGGAGCTGCTGGTCATCTTCTATACTGCCATCATTCAATCTGTCCTGTCTTCATCTATCTCAGTGTGGTTTGGTTCATCCACCAAACAGGACAGGTCCAGACTGCAACGAATAATCAGGTCTGCAGAGAGAATAATCAGAGCTGACCTTCCCTCCATCCAGGACTTATACAGGTCAAGGGTCAGGAAAAGGGAAGCTGAAATCTCTGTAGACCCCACACACCCTGCACATAAACTGTTCAGAGTTTTACCTTCAGGTTTCTTCCCCAAGGCTGTTTCTCTGATGAACATTTGACAGTCAGAGTATCAGAACAACACCTACATACCTGGACTGATTTCACATTATATTCTATTGTAAAGGCAATTGTGTATAAATGTACATCTAAAAAGATATTCTTTGTTATTGAGAGCCAAGTCTACCGGAGTCAAATTCCTTGTTTGCCTGTACAAACTTAGCAATAAAGCTGATTCTGATTTATCTGCTGAAGCTGAATTTATGAAACATTGTGTGCACAAAGTACTAATTTATTCACTGGTTCCTGCTTGGAAAAGGCTGGAACTCTTTTTGTTAAGGTAAAAACCAGAAGGTGTTCAGTAGCTGATTTTTCCCTGATTCATGCATCTGAGGAGGTCTGATAAATGGTTTGCAGAATGTCTTTATTTTGTACAGGTTTTTTGTGAAAGAGGCCTTTCAGTGCGAGGTGTTTTTTGGTTCATTTGCAACATTCAGCTGTTTTCCTCTGATTCTAAATCAGTTTTCTCCTCTGTGGTGTAGCAAAACATTTGCAGCAAAAAAGACCAGAGGCTCACCCAGCCTGAACCAGCAGAGCACTGTAAGCCTAATCTTGGCCAGAAAAAGAGCTGCTCTTAGAGGGACTCTTTCTTCTGATTGAGAGCAATTTTCAGTGAATGTTGTGATCAAGCAGAAGCTCAAGGTTCAAACAGTGAAGGAGAGTAAAAATAGAGATAATAAGAAAAGTTTTCTACAATCAGAGGAGAGGAGGAACATCACCTGCATCCCGATACATTTTACTGCTTCCTTCCTAGACTTCCTGTCATCTTTGAAAATGAACAATTTTCCAGTCTTAGTCAAAGTTTTTTTGAGATGTTCTTTGAACTTTGCCAGTTTCTAAAAACCCGTTTTAAATTGTATATTTGGCCTCTGTGTTGGCAAGCGGACTGTCACAAAGACACATGTTGCTTCTGTTAAGTTGAATCAAGGATAACCCAGAAAATATGATTTTTATCTCCAAAACGTTGATTCCCAAAGAAACCCAACTGAGAACTTAGTATCTTTTCTTTAACCAGAATCAGTTCTGAGATCAGGTTAAAACTGAATTAATTTGTTTTCACAGTTCATAACCTAAACATAAGGAGCGAACTTCATGTCCCAGTATGAACTAGTTTGTGTTCATTCATATTTCCAAGCTATTAAATAAAGTCTGTTCAGATTTATTGATTATTAGATCTGTGCTATGAGTCAGCATCTCTTAGCGAAGCCTTTTTATTTCTCTCCTGCTACCTTTGGACACATGGAGTGTTTTAGTTTGTCCACTGGGACTATTAGAACTGTGTGGTTGGTGTTCCTCTTCAATAAAATCCTGGTTCTGTAAAAACACATTAGCTGACACAATCATGACAATTTGAATCGCTTTATTGTCATTATAAGATATATAATGAGATGCATCTTCAGTTACGCATCAATATTAAATCAACAATTTAAAGAAAATAAGTTTAAAGAGAGAAAAAACCTGATAGAGAAGACGGATAGACAGCATCATGGAATCCTAGCAGTCGTAGAAAGCAAACATTAGAGATAATAGTGTACATGATATCTGAGCTTACAGCAGTCAGCATGTTTTATATGGCTCAGCTGGCGGCTCTGACACCCATGGATAAAAACTATGTTTCACCCTGGTGGTACGGGCTTTCATCGACCTGTAGCACCAGTCTGAGCAGATGAGCTGCGCGGGAGGAGTCTTTGACAGGTCATTAGAGATGATAACACCTAGGAATCAGAAGGAGGCCACCGTTTCTACCCGGTTCCCATTTATGTGAAGAGGAACTTAGTCCACTTCAGACTTTTGGAAGGCGACGATGAGATCCCAGTTTTTTGTGGTGTTAGAAGCAGGTGGTTGACTGAGCGCCACTGCGTCAGCAGCTGCACCTCCTCTCTGTACCATTATCATGGAGTTGATCAGGAGAACGGTCATTTGCGTACAAGGTGTACAGAAGAGGACTCAACATGCAGCCTTGAGGGAAACCGGTGTTCAGAGACAGGGAGGATGATAGGAGGGAGCCCAGCCTGACTGACTGGGTCTGTCAGTGAGCAAGTCTTTTATCCAAGCACAGGTGGAGGTGGAAAGGTGCATGTCCAGCAGTTTGGGGTGCTCCACTCAGTGTTTATGAAGTAGTTTTGTAGTTGAAGGAGAGCATCCTTGGACCACGTGTTGATGGGTTTCTTTCTGAGAGGTATGTAAGCCGGAATAAGGTGTGGTGAGGTGAGGTTGTGAAACTGCTCTGTTAGCATGTGGGATGTTGCAGTAAACAGGATCTAACTGTCATGGTTTTGTTAGTTGCCTGACCCACCTGCACGAATACTCTCAGGTGCACAAAATAGATGGCATTATGAAGGAAAAACAATAAGTGGAACATCAGCCAGGAAGTAAAGGGTGGGACACAAATGTGTCTTCTAAATGGACCTCAGCATAACAACCTGGTTACAAAGTGGCTTAAAGACAACAAGGCCCATGTTTTGGAGTGACCATCACAAAGTTCTCATCCCAGTCCCAGAGGAAACTTATGGGTGGAGCAGAAAAGGTGTGTGAGCAAGATGCCCTACAGGTCTGACCCAGATACGCCGGTTCTGTCAGAGGAATGGGCCAAATTCCAGCAAACTAATGTGAGAAGCTTGTAAACCCAAAACATCTGACCATAACCATACAGTTTAAAGGAAATAGTAGCACACACTGAGGAAATGTAGGTAACAGAGTGAAGTACATAACTCAGACAGCTCAGCTGTTTGGTGTAGCAACATGAACGCATCGCCCTTTAAGGACCACATTAAACTTTATAGAGCCAGTTTACTTCCTCCAGCTAAGTGCTGTGCTGTGGATCCTGAGCCAAAATATCAGAAAAATGCTCCGTCCTTGAACAAGTGCCGCTCGTCTTTCAGAACAGATATGATGATGATGTTCTTACAGAACCTTGGCGAGGGCTCATCAGGCTTTAGTACACTGAATGACATTTTCTTTTATAATGAGCAATTTTTACAGGAAAGCGGATTTATTTCTGTCTTGTTATTTTATTTATTTATTTGGTCATGCAGCAGAAAAACATGAAAAATAAGCAGCTTCTGGTTTTTAATTTTACTGTGCAGTCATATTGAACAAACAGGTATATTATTGAAAATTATTTTTTCATTATTGTAGCTCCTCAGGTGTTCATTTTACAAATGTTTTAAGCTTCCTTTTGAGCATCTCGTTTTGCTGCCGTCTCTTTAAATGCAGATGAGGCACTTCACACCCCGCCCCCCTCCGGCTGGGGAGCCTTCCACTCCACCCCGTAATTCGTAATCCCATTACTAATGTTACTGACAATATTTTTACACAAACTACATGTAAGATACCTTTTTAAAATGTTAATGTTACCACAAATTAAATGAACACAACTTTTAAACAAGACCCCAACATAGTTAACAAGTTAGCTAGCGCTAGCATCAAGAGCATCACTGAATGCATTTGGATCAAGTGTTTCATAAAACAAGAAGGGCAACAAAACAGATTGCAAAACTGTTTAATATTGTTATTCAAAACACACAATAAGGTGATGTCCTTAAGAAGCTAAAAGCGAGCGCACATTGCTAACAGCAGGAGGCACGAAGCTATGCTATTAGAACAACAGCCAGTCAGTTCTATCAACACCTCAACATTCAAGCTTGCTGTCATTTTACCGTTATCTGCAGCTAACCTCTTTGCTCTGTCCTTCGCTTCCATAGATAGAAGGAACTGACCCCTCAGACAGACGGAGTCTTTCGGCTAATCCTCCTTCATTCTGGCCGAGGTTGCTGAAACACTCCTTCCTCAAGTGCTTTGGCAGACGAAGTGGACTTTCCCCACTGATGTCGGCATGTTTCCATGAAAAAAAAAAATGTAACCAAGCACTTCCAAGAGGTTCTGAACCTGGGGTATGGTGTAATGACCGGTGTGGGTTAAAACACCCGACAACAGAACATTTAGATTTTTCCGCTTGCTTCTTCGACATCCTTCAACTTGAACTACAATAATGAATAGAAATGGCGGATTTGCTGCATTGGTTAGCCAGAAGTCCATGACCAGCTTTAGAAGTTACACAGAAAATACTGTGACATAATAGAGAACAAAACTTAATAGAAAACGGAAAACAAAAAATGAACAGACTGACCAAATATGACCCAGACAGCATCTAAATATATCATCGCATGATCTGGAGTGACTCAATTCAAATTTTCTAGACTTTCAGAGACTTCCAATACACAAAAAATGTGTTTAAGAGCTAAAAAAGTGGATTTTTGTTTTTTGCTTTCTTACTTTAACGTCTCTCTGCTCAAGTATTTTCCTTATTTGTTCATTCTTTTGTGTTTTATTCTAATTATCTTTTTACATCCCCACCATTTAATTGCAGTTTATTTGTGTTTCTGTTCAGCTCATCTGGGTAATTTAGCCTCCTTCCTTCAGCTGCTGTACTTCTCTCTGCCACAGCTGCTTCACATCTCATTGTGCTTTGCTTACCATTTCTCAACCTCAGTATTTAAGCTCATGTTCTATGCCCGGTCCATGCCTTTTCCATTTGCCGTATTCCATATCTGTTCTCAAGTGCAAGACCTCTGTTCAAGATCTCCTAATCTATTAATTTAAGTTCTTTACTTCACCTTAGCTTGTCTCTGCAATTGAGACCCTCACCAAAAGAAAGCATGACACGTGGGACCTCCACGAGAAGATTGGCAGCTGTCTGAAATGTTTTGTGCATAACCGTCTTCACTGCAGAATGATGAACTGCAGATAGTTGGGAGGATGACCTTATAACCCTTCCCAGATTGATGGACAGCAACAGTTGCTTCTCCGAGGTCATTGCTGATGCCTTTCTTTTTTGGATTTATGTTTCTCATAGCAGCAAAGTTGCTGCTATGAGAAACATAAATATATATAGCTATAGATGCTCTCACACTGATGATGTCCAGTGAATCAGTGCATCAAATCAGTAGCACCTTGCTGCTACTTTCCTTTTTATAGCAGCAAGAGAGATCTTCGTTTTTCCCACACAGCTTTTCTATTTTGGCTTAATCTTTGTTTGATAAAAAAAATGACATTGTGAAACCTGCAGTTTTATTTACTTGAGGTTAGATTTGAATCATACTCGTCTTCCGCTTTTCTGGGACCGGGATGCAGGGACAGTAGACTCAGTAGCCCAGACTTTCCTCTCCCCAGAAAACTACTCCAGCTCCTCTGGGAAAAGCCCAAGGCATTCCCAGGCCAGGCGAGAGACATAGTCCTGTGTCGTGGGCCGTCCCCTGGGCCTCCTCCCGGTGGGACCTACCTGCAACACCTCCCAGGGAGTTGTCCAGCTGCCCAAGCCACCTCACCTGGCTCCTCTCAATGTGGAGAAGCAGCGCCTCTACTTTGAGCTCCTCCCGGCTGGCCGAGCTCCTCACCCTATCTCTAAGGGAGTACCCGGCCACCCAGCAGAGGAAGCTAATTTCAGCTGTTTGTATCCGAGATCTTGTTCTTTCGAGCATGACCCAAAGTTTATGCCCATAGTTGAGGGTAAGAATGTAATCAAGGGTTTTGCTTTTTGGCTCAGCTCTCTTTTCACCACAACAGACTGGCACCTCAATGCGGCAGCCACACTGATCCGTCTGTCAATCTCCCGCTCCATTCTCCCCTCGCTTGTGAACAAGACCCCGAGATACTTGAACTCTCCCACTTGAGGCGGGAGTTCCACTCCAACCTGAAGAGGACAAGCCACCCTCTTCCGGTTGAGAACCATGGCCTTGGACTTGCAGGAGCTGATCCTCCCATCCACTTCACACTCGTCTGTGAACCACCCCAGTGCATGCTGTAGGTCCTGGCTAGAGGGGGCCAGGAGGACCACGTCATCTGCAAAAAGGAGAGATGACATCCATTGGTTGCCAAATGAGAACTCCTCCGGCCCTTGGGTGTGCCTAGAAATCCTGTTCATGAAAGTTATGAAAGGGAACAGTGACAATGGGCAGCAACATGCACCAGTAACATGTCCAACTTAGTGTCAGCAAGGCAAACCAAACACCTGTTCTGCTTGTACAGAGACTGGATGGCCCCAAATAAAAGGCCCCTGACTCCGTTCTCCTGGAGCCTCTGCCACAGGGCACCACAAGGGACACAATCAAATGCCTTCCTCAGGTCTACAAAACACATGTGGACCGGTTGGGCAGACTCCCATGAACCATCGTGCACCCTGTAGAGGGTGTAGAGCTGGTCCAGTGCTCCACAGCTGGGACAAAATCCACACTGCTCTACTGAAGCAATCGTCCAAACTGTCCTGGCATAGGTCTTACCAGGAAGGTGGAGGAGTGTGATCCCCCTGTAGTTGGAACGGTTTGACAGAATCAGTTCAAAGCCAACTGGTAAGGAGTCCCACAAGACAACCAGAGCTGACAGGACTCCTTCTCCAGCTTGACGGCATCCCTTACTGCCGGTTTCCACCACTGGGTTCAGGGATTGCCGCTGCAATCAGGCGGCATTGACAACAGAGGCGGAGAACTTAGTCCACTTGGACACTATGTCTCCAATTTTCCCAGAAATCTGGTTGAAGCTCTCCCGGAGGTGGGAGTTGAATACATCCCAGGCCGAGGGCTCCGCCAGACATTCCCAGCAGACCCTTACTATGAACTTGGGCCGGCAAAGGCTGGCTGGGTTCCTCCTCTTCCATCAGGTCCAACTCACCATCAGGTTGTGATCGCTGGACAGCTCAGCCCCTCTCTGTACCCTTTCTGTCCATGTCTAAGACCTGCGGCAGAAGGTCTGAAGACACAACCACAAAGTGGATCATCGACCTCCTGCCAAGGCTGGCCTAGTGCCAAGTGCACTTATGAACATCCTTATGCTTGAGCATGGTGTTCATTATGAACAATCTGTGTGGTTTAGGTCGGGGAGGTCATTCCTCCCAATCACACCCCAAGTGGGCGTTGATGTCCCCCAGCAGAATGAAGAAGTCCCTGAGAGGGTCATTGTCTAGCCACTGCCCGATCCTCTTAGCACCGATGGCTTATGTTTCCCCCAGCAGGTGGTGGGCCCACTAGGGGATGGCCTTGTGTCTCTCATTTGGATTGTCCCGGCCGGGTCCTGTGAGGATTAATCCTGCTACCAGTTCCTCGCCGACAAGTCCCGACCCTGGGCCCGGCTCCTGGGCGGGGCCCCTGGCTACGCTGTACCAGGAAACGTCATGTGCTTCATTGTGGTAGTCCTCATGAAGGCTTCTGAAGGATTTATCTGTTCTAAAACTTAGTAAGACAAAGCCATCTTCTCAAAGTTCTTAATCTTGAAATGCAAGAATTCAAAGCTAAAGGATTTTGAATTTATGTCAAACCTTAAAAACACTTTGGTGAAGGTTGTTGAAATAAATGTAAAAAAATCCAGTCATCTAGAACTCCCGTCTCCAGGGTCACGGAGAAGATGTGACTGTGAAACTGACCCGGACTGTGTGTGTTTCTGTGACTTGTACAGGATCAGCTATAAGACGGCCTACAGGAGAGGTGTGAGGACCATGTACAGGAGACGCTCGCAGTGCTGCCCCGGATTCTACGAAACTGCAGACCTCTGTGTCCGTAAGTTCTCTGGTTTTCTTCAAAAAGTTGCTACGAGTTTACCCAGTTGTCTGTAAAGGATGATGCTGTGGATTTACTAAAGAATGCATGATATGGGACCTGCTGTGGCGCAGGAATTAAGTATGTTACCCATGTACGGAGGCGTCCGTCCTCAACCCGGCTGTCGCAGGTTCGAGTCCCTGCCCGTTGACGTTTGCCGCACGTCTTCCTCTCTCTTCATCCCATTTCCTGTCACCACATTTTTGGGAGACTTAGAAGGATAAAGGCCACTAGTACCTAGAAAATGTCTTAAAAATGCATAACACATCGGTATCGGTTGAGGAATTTTTTGACATATCAGTATCAGTCCCATAAGGAGAATATTTCTGGGTCAGCAACTTTTCTTAGTCCAACTGCTTAGATATAAATTCATTAACTTACTGGAAATGAAGAAATAAGACAGCCGTTCTTTTACAGTCAAAATGCTCTGATGTATGATTGAAACACTGCAAATTTATTTATTTAGAAATACCTTCCCACACATATTCCTGGTCGTTACTGGGATTATGGAGCTCTCTATGACCTCTACCTCATTGGTACCTCTGTACCGGCTGGGTTATTTTTGCAGAAGCTCATATAAAGACAGTGAAGAGAGGAAACATGATGTAAAAGACTGAAAATTGCTCACACCCTCTGAACCTGTCACCAGGTTTCCTTGTCAATTAGACTCTGAGACACAGATCATATTGGGTTCATCCGCATTTTGGTGTATTATTGTCACTGGAGCAAATTCACAAAGCTGGTTGCATACACTGAATGTGTGCAGAAAAAGATCTGCTCCTAAAAAAGCACCCAGGCACTTTGTCCACCCACATTTAAATAAGGCTTTATGGATGCATTTAAGATAATCTGTCCATTTCTTTACATTCATCAGAAACTGCTCTGGTTGCTTCAGATTGCATTAAATAAATACCGTCTGCTGAAAGCAACCTGCTGCTCTGCAGACTTTACAAAAATAACAGGAGAGAGATGTCACCAATGGTGGAAGCAATCTTTTCTTCCAGTGACACGTGCTTGATACCTTTAAAATTACTTTTGCTGCTTTTTAAGGAGGTAGTGGTAGAAACCAAATACTTTTTATATAAGAAAAAAAATAAATAAATGTATAAGTGCAACTTTTTTATTGTTACAATAGATCTCCAATTAGAAAGGTTCATATTTTGTATGAACATATTTACATGTGCTCCATATATAGACTGCATGTAATGATCTTCATGAATCCAGTGCAGAAACCTAACAGATGCAAAAATTGCATTGCATGATTAAATCCCCTCTGGGACCAAAACTCAGCTCTTTCTAGTCTTAAACCAAACAACTCCAAGTAAACCTACAACTTTAACAGTTTAACTCCTCCAATTACACATTTTCTTGGAACAGAAGAAATAATTTGAGCTGCTATTTCTAACTATAACTTAGATTTTTGTCTGGTACTCCTTTCTGTTAGTTTTTCTGATATGAGGGTGAAGGAGTTCCATAGATGCACATAAAATTTACAAAAAGAATTAAATCATTTGTGTTCTGTCAGATTTTGCACCACAAAAGAAGGTGTTTTCAGCAGATCGTCTCCTTGACAAACAGTGATTTTCCGTCTCCCACCTGATGCACACAGCGTTCGGGCCTCTTCGGCATCCTGCGCACTGATTGCAGTCGTTATGTTTTTATTTATGCCAGGCAGTTATCTGAACACCATCTGCTGCAGGAGCTGTCAGTTTGATTCTGTCACAAATCTGTTTCTGTCTGAAGTTGGACCTCTGGGAGCATTTCAATCCACAGACGTGAAACATGAAAAGAGCAAGAGGGAAACATTCCTCAAACATGCAGTAAAACAGGTGCACAACTGTTAATGTGGAGTTAAATACTGAATATCTTGTAAAACTAGAACTGGAAGCTGCGTTCTGTTGATGTTATTGCATGCAGGATGAGGTCTTTCATATGGCACTGGCCTGAAATAATCAGGAGATTATCAGCAGATGTTCAGCTGGATTGCCGGCCATACAGCACGGAGCTGTTGCTCAGTGAGATAAACACCAACCTTCCTCTGCACACTTTATTTGGTTTGAAGCTCTTCCCATCAAAGACAGACGCTGCTTGGACATCAGCTGGAACATCTGAATGTTAGACTGAGCAGATGAGACCACAGAGGCTTAGTTAAAGCAGAAATGATGCTTACATCCAGTCATGGTGGAAAGAAAGTACCAATCTTCTCAGGAGTGGACGTCCCAGCAGATTCATTTTCCCTTTTGGCTTCATCTTAGCTTCATTTATACTGAAAATGTGGATTTTGGAACCTGGTAAAGATCAGATCAGTTTGCTGTCCCGATGCAGTTATCTCAAGGACAGAAGGAGGGTGTACTTTCTTTTTATCATGAGTGAATGATGCTTTATTTCGGGGTGCATTATTTCATCTCGCTGTTTTTTTTTGGTCCTGATTTATCTGGCTTATTTTACACTCCTAACCAGAGGAACTGATATCAGAACCTGATGTTTACTGAAAGTTATTATTTTTTACTTACATCCTGCAGGTTGAAGGAGTTATTATTTCTGCATGATGGGGCATAATGTTGGATTTTAAATTATTTTCTGTGCAAATAAAATTAAAATAAACAGTGCTGTTTATAAAAATACAACACAGAAATATCCGGAACAGAAAACAAATAATCAAGTCGGGATATCTGTCTCCATGTCCAGGCTGTATGTCTTCATTCAGCTGCAGAAATCAATTATCCACTCTACATGGTAAACTCTATGCTACGGCGCTGCTTTGTCCTTGAGCAGAGGGGGTGAATGTGTTGCCTGGGGGGTCAGGAGGGGCACATTGTATCATTTATTCAACATCTGCTTGTAAACAACATTAGATTCTCCCCGGGGACTCTGGCGGAGACCCTTTGACTCTATTGTGTGATGCTGCACGCTCATGTGACCTCATGCTCTGATTGGCTGGGATCTTCAATATTGAGCATTAATTCCTCAATGGCTGCCTGCATGGCTCGCTAACCCTAATGGCCTGGGACAGGTCCTTTGTTGAGCGACAGGGATGACCTGAGCTAATTGAAGGTTTCCGAGGAGGAGGGCTGATAATTATATTATATTCCATCTTGCCTGTTTTACTTTTTTTGTTTTCTGTGTTGCTCAGATAACGATGTAAACATGGGCAAAGAAAGAAAAATTACACCAAAAGGCAAGAAATGCGATAAGAGTAAAATGTCATCAGAAAATTGCAAATAAAAATTGTTAAACAAATTTAAAGAGGGTTTCCCTTTTCATAAAAGCTGCCGTTAATGATGTTTCAGTCCTGGTTCAGAGGAGCAAACGGTTTCCAGAACATCTAATGTTTTCAGGGAGTTAAAGCAAAGGAGAAGAGAAACAAGATGCTGCCACTCCTTGTTTAGGTCTACTCCATGACCGCAGCCTAGGTTCTGACACGTTCTGTGGTTTTTAGCCAGTCCAGTTGAGTCCAGATCTGTAACCTTGGTAAATGTATCTAAAACAGTGTTTTCTCTGCATTAAACTGGAGGAAATGCTGACACATCCACCTATTAATTTTATGGACATACTCCCCCTGGGAGGGACTGTAGTGATGTTGGGACACAGAAATATAAAGTTAATACTCTTTTTTTTTTCTTTTTACCATGTCCTGTCCAGCAGAGTAGCTCAGAATTATTGTCTGAGTGCCAAGAAAATCCCAACAGATTTACTTTCACAAGTGGAGCATTATGGCTAACGCTGCTTGATATTTATAAAAGAAACTTTATTAGAAACTGCTTTTGGATTATTTCAATTGTTATTGACATGGAGACAGAAATGAAAAGAAAAAAAAAAAGAAGCACGAAACAGAGAAAAGGGGAGAGAAGGAGACAAGAATGAAGGGGAGAAAGAATGATGAAAAGAATACAAGATAACACCCTGCTTGCTTGTACACCAGCAGAAACATTCATATTAACAGCTTTTTTACCAAAACGTGAATGGTACTTATGAATTCAAGATGTATTTAGTGGTAAATACAGCTCAATATGGAACATTTGTGTATCTGTTAACACCTGAATCTAAACACCTGTGGGTCTGAGTGTGAGCGCGCTTGGGTATACAAGGTTTCTCCATAAAAACATGCAGTACCGAGTGTGAGGAGCCACAGACCTGTCCCCCTGGACCTGGGACAGATATGGAGGAGATCCGAGTCATAGACTTGCAAAGTCCCCCCAGAGCACAGGAACCCCAGGAGAACCATCACCGGACTACCACAACCTCCCAGAGAAGAGCAGGGGAGAGTTCCAGGGGAACCACCCAGCAGCCACAGTGCAGAAGCCCCAGGGAGCTGCAGCGACGAGCCCACAGGCCTCACCAATGTAATACTCTTTAATCTGAACCAAGAGGACCATGCACATATTTATTTAAAGGGGCCCAAAAACAGAGCCTTGAGGACCATCGCGTGATTTTTGTTTGTTCAGATTTATATTGACCAAATAGCACAACTGAACTATAACCTAACTGTAAAGTGGGTGAAAAAGAAAACTTGCTTTTCATGTTTTTTATGTGATTTTAAACACCCTGAACGCATCAACCTCACAGTGATACATGGTGGTGGCAGCATTATGATGCGGGGTTAAATTAAAGCTGATGTGGATGTGTTTTACGAAGGTGACATTAGTTTGCATCAGTGTGACTTTAACTGAAAAGATTGCTCCGATGCTCATTGGTTCTTGCTTCTCAGCTGTGGTGAAAACATTTCTGGCTGCTTCGTGTCAGTTTGTTCCTGATCCATTCCTCCATCAGTTCTTCCCATTTCTCCTCTCAGTATA
The DNA here is from genome assembly GCF_021462225.1 of Girardinichthys multiradiatus. Taxonomy (NCBI): domain Eukaryota; kingdom Metazoa; phylum Chordata; class Actinopteri; order Cyprinodontiformes; family Goodeidae; genus Girardinichthys; species Girardinichthys multiradiatus. Next base: position 49,590,240 of record NC_061797.1, on the reverse strand, counting down.
CCCTGGCCTGCCGGCTTTTTCTCTGTCCTGACCTCTTTCCCCTCTTTGACCTTTGAACTTGTTCTTCTCTGACCCCCATCATCCACATTTACACCTCTCTGATTCACATCACAACCGCCACACAAACCACAGCTTTCCATCTCTTCATCACATCAGATCTGATATTAGAAGAGAAAACCTATGAGAGAATTTCCTGACTAGTGAACAAATTTACTGAAACCTGAATGCACCAAATTTGTAAAACCTATGTGCTTTTTGTTTCTGTTGCTATTCTGTTACTAGAAGACCACAGTATGTAACTCTGCAGTTCTCCAAGAGTGATTTTTGGAGATGGTTTTCCTCCTTTACCATCATATCAACTTTAGAACCTCATCCAGCCTTGTTTCCCACTGCTCCATCTGACTGTACTTATGGACAGGTTTAGGTCCATATCACCAATCAATTGGATGTTATCTTGTCTTTCCCCTGTTGAAGACTCGCTAAGAGAAAGTTTTCATTCAAAGTTTAAATATAAAAAACAGACCAGGAGCTGTTTTCCTGTAACCATTTTCTGTCTTCTGATGCAATCATTTATGACTTCCTGTTTCTCTGGGGAGTAAATATGATATGACACAGATGTTCAGTTCTCTGAGTCACTCTTCAAAATGGGAAAGACAAGAGAAGTCATGGAGGACTCATTGAAAATTTCTTGAATCTCTGAGCAAAAGTGTGAACTAAAAAAGTATGCTATTTTATAGGAACTGTTTAAAGGTGTCAATAAGTTTGTTAAAAAACTATTATTTCTTAATTTGGGATTTTGTTTTTCCCACTAAAAAATATGGCCAAATCACAGGTTCGGTTGTTCTTACATTTTTTATGCTGCTGCAAGAAAAAATGAATGTATTTTAAGGTTTTTTACACATCTTTACCAGGGGGGCTTTAATAGTGGAAGGAAATGTGTAAATGTGCTTCAAACTGCATCTCAAATTAGCTCCAAAAACACACAAATCAAGAATTTCATCTCACTAAAGATTCTCAACTAAGTTCAAACATTTACTGGAAGTTTGATTGAGTTTGTTGGTGTTTATTTGCAGTTTGGAAGCTTGTAGGGTTGATAGCTGCAGATTATTTATAGATCGTCAGGTGTTTCCTCACAGCTGTCGCAGGTCAACCCTCTGCAGCCGCTGACCAACAGATTCAAGGTCATTGACGGCTGCTTCAGCACTCTGAGACAATGGCTGGAATTAAGCAGCGATTATTTCATTTGATATCTATTAATCTTGTTGGAGCCGTCGCTGATGTAATCCTGTGTGGAGCGCTTTCTGCTCAGGATGAAAGGATCATCGTCCCCCTTTAAAGATTAATCATCTCTCCTCTAGGACGACGAGAGTTTCTTATTAAAATCTGAGCGCGACACTGCGAGGCACTTTATCTGTCTCATAAAATATGCTGGACAGCAAAAAAATTCAGGCTGAAGTTTACACACAGCAAAGCTCCAGTTAAGTTTTTATGTTAAGGAAGCAAAACCTGCTCAATATTCGTGCTGCAGTTCAGAACCATAATTCTGTCCATTTGAAACCGCAAACTAAAATATGCCCACATCCTTTTAGACATCATATTGTCTTTTTTACAAAAAAGCTGGAGTTCAGTCAGACTGGATAGAGAACATCTGTGGACATTAGTTTTTAAGTCTTGCCACAGATTTTCAGTTGTAGGTCTGGACATTGACTAGGCCATTCTAAAACCTGAACAGGCTTTGATCTAAACCCTCCATTGTATCTCAGGCTGTATATTCAGGGTGGTTGTCCTGTTGGAAGGTGAACCTCCACCTCAGTCTCAGGTCCTCTGCAGCATCTTATAGGTTTTCTTCCAGGATTGTCCTGGATTTAGCTTCATCCAACTTCTCATCAACTCTGACCAGCTTCCCTGCCCCTGCTGAAGGAAAGCATCCCCTCAGTATCATGCTGCCATCACCATGTTTCATGTTATTGTGTTTTGGCTCCACACTCCTTATGGACAAAGAAACAACACACCCCTAAAAACTGCAAGAACAATTTTTGATTGTATCAGGGAGAAAACAAGTTTTAGGATATTCCTGTTTTGTTTCTCCAAAGTCAGCGGGATGCTTTTTCTTTTTTTGCTTCTCATCTCACATTAAAATAATCTCCACCTTTCATCCATCCATATATTTCACACTATGTGTCGCACACCGCTCTGATCTTGCACAACGAAACGCTTTTTGGGCTTGTTGGAATTTACATAAACACATACATTTAGATAAATGTTCCTATGAAAGCATGCATGACAGCAGTAAATGTGGCCTAACACTGTCAATACAACGCGATGCAGCATGTTGGCATCCTGGTTTTATGGTGCAAATCTTTTTTTTTCAAAGCCGGTTTTATAGAAAAGATGTGCAAACTTTGCAGGCAAGCACAGAATCTGTTTGAATAGAGAAGGTTGTAAATGTCAGTGTGAGCAGGCTCAGTTAAAAAAGGCTTCATAATTCAAAAGTTCACAGAAATATATAAACGGACATGTCTGTGCAGAACTCTGCCTGAAAAGAGAAATAAATCTGCGAAGCAGAGGCTTCAGCTTGCTGTCCTTTTTGAAGGATGGAGGATGGTAGTTATGATGGGAGGAAACCCACAGCAGCTGTAGAAATGGAAATATGATCCGAAACAAAGCTGACTGTCCTGCCTGAACATACCCAGAGCATTCATCACACAACAAATAATACAATTAAAATTTCAAACGAGTATTTTCCACCCCCCCCCCCCCCCCCCCCCCCCCCCCACAGTGTCTCCTCATTTCAGCACCTTACTTTCTGCACCTTAGAGCCTTCAAAGAAACGGTCCATGTTGAAATAATTAGTTTTCATGTCTGCATCACAGTCCTGTCATGCTCTCACCGTGTGTTCCTGTACATCTGCTTATGCAGGGCAACTTCTTAGTTTATGTTCGAAAACAAAAAGAAAGCACGTGAGATCTTTGTGATGGTGAAGATCTCTGAGCTGATGCTATATTAATTCTCTCATGCACAGATGATCCTCTCGAACTGAGATGCAGAAAGTGAGATAAAGCTTAAAAGTATTTAGAGTGTAAATAATCTGATTATTTTGTATCATCTTTAAAAGGTTAAAGCATCACTTCTTTGTGAACATGTGTTTGTATGCAAATTAATTAAAATGTAGTATATAAGCATCAGTGTGATGTGGAAGAGAGAAGAATAATTAGCGCCTTTCTGGGGAAGCTTTGGACAGCATCCATGATTGCTTTTATCCAGTTGACACCCTGGAAACCTCACAGTTATACATTCCCGGGTCCCACTGACAAACAGCTGAGAGAAACTAGTTCCTGTGTCCTCAGCGACGCCTCGCTGCACAGTAAAAAATTTTGAAAATGTGTTAATTAGTGAGCTCTGTGCTGTTCTTTTGCTCTTTTCAACTTTCAATTCAGCAACTCCTTAATCATTAAAGTTAGAAAGTCTACACACTTTCTCTGACTGAAAAACATTGTGATAAATTATTTCCAAATCTTTTAGATCTTGGCTGTATTACACATATACATCCTGTGCATTCAGCTAAAAAATAAACAAATCTGTTAGAAAAAAAGACTAAAAAGATGCATAAAGCTGGAACACATGATTTTATGCCCATTCGGGAAAGTCTGCATCAGTCTGCAGGGCGAGTTGGCCCAGGAATCTGTGAGTCTGAGAAAGGAACTGACCCGACTTCAGTCCCAGGCAAACAATCATGTTTGAAAGTTTTACGGCGGATCTGGACCCAGACGGGTAGTTTGAGCTGAACACCCTGACACTGACAAACACATGTTGCCGACAGCCAATGAAAAGAGAGGCTAGGACTTGTTTAAAAACCTTTGTAACAGTAGTGGGCATAATAAAAACTATCAACTAACTAATTATTATTAATTATTATAATCACATTGTGATTAAAAACAAACTAAATGTCAACAGAGATACTCAAATATTAAGGACTAAATTAGAGTGGGTGATGATGACCTGATTAAAACAAACCAAATGATTCACATAGTAAACATGAAGGTAATCTGACTTCATTTGTTTAGGGGACATATCATGCTTTTAAATCCTTCCTTTTCACCCTTAAATCATTCAGCTGTGGTCTATATAAAGTGGAACCTCAATGCTTTGGTCTGAACTCCTTGTTCTTGTAGCTCCTCAGGTTCCTCTTTTACCTGTTCTGAGGTGCGTCTGAGAGCAACTTGTTTTGGTGCCGTCTCTTTAAACGCTGCTGAGGCCCTTCACATCCCACCCTCCTCAAATTCATGTCTAAAATAAAGTTTGCTGTCATTTTATTGTTATTTGCAGTTTAATCAGATGAAGTCTTTCAGCAATTCCTACTTGATACTGGCGGAGGTTGATGAAGAACTCATTCTTGAAGTGAGGAAATAGGAATTTACCCACTGATGCCAGAACATTAGAAATAAAATTTAACTAGGCACTTTGAAGAGGTTCTGATGCTGGAGGACGGCGTGATGAATTGTGGGTTAATGCACCCAACAACCTAATCAAACTTATCCTCTTATCCAGATTGGTCTCAGGGAGTCCAGGTTGGATGTCACGGAGTCCAGGTTGGTCTCAGGGAGTCCAGGATTGTGTCAGGGAGTCCAGGTTGGTCTCAGGGAGTACGGGTTGGTCTCAGGGAGTACGGGTTGGTCTCAGGGAGTACCAGGTTGGTCTCAAGGACTCCAGGTTGGTGTCAGGGAGTCCAGGTTGGTCTCAGTGAGTCCAGGTTGGTGTCAGGGAGTCCAGGTTGGTCTCAGGGAGTCCAGGTTGGTGTCAGGGAGTCCAGGATTGTGTCAGGGAGTCCAGGTTGGTCTCAGGGAGTCCAGGTTGGATGTCACGGAGTCCAGGTTGGTCTCAGGGAGTCCAGGTTGGATGTCACGGAGTCCAGGTTGGTCTCAGGGAGTCCAGGTTGGTGTCAGGGAGTCCAGGTTGGTCTCAGGGAGTCCAGGTTGGTGTCAGGGAGTCCAGGATTGTGTCAGGGAGTCCAGGTTGGTCTCAGGGAGTCCAGGTTGGATGTCACGGAGTCCAGGTTGGTCTCAGGGAGTCCAGGTTGGTGTCAGGGAGTCCAGGATTGTGTCAGGGAGTCCAGGTTGGTCTCAGGGAGTCCAGGTTGGATGTCACGGAGTCCAGGTTGGTCTCAGGGAGTCCAGGTTGGTGTCAGGGAGTCCAGGATTGTGTCAGGGAGTCCAGGTTGGTCTCAGGGAGTCCAGGTTGGTCTCAGGGAGTCCAGGTTGGTCTCAGGGAGTACGGGTTGGTCTCAGGGAGTACCAGGTTGGTCTCAAGGACTCCAGGTTGGTCACAGGGAGTCCAGGTTGGTGTCAGGGAGTCCAGGTTGGTCTCAGTGAGTCCAGGTTGGTGTCAGGGAGTCCAGGTTGGTCTCAGGGAGTCCAGGTTGGTGTCAGGGAGTCCAGGTTGGTGTCAGGGAGTCCAGGATGGTGTCAGGGAGTCCAGGTTGGTCTCAGGGAGTACGGGTTGGTCTCAGGGAGTACGGGTTGGTCTCAGGGACTCCAGGTTGGTCTCAAGGACTCCAGGTTGGTCACAGGGAGTCCAGGTTGGTGTCAGGGAGTCCAGGTTGGTCTCAGGGAGTCCAGGTTGGTGTCAGGGAGTCCAGGTTGGTGTCAGGGAGTCCAGGATGGTGTCAGGGAGTCCAGGTTGGTCTCAGGGAGTACGGGTTGGTCTCAGGGACTCCAGGTTGGTCTCAAGGACTCCAGGTTGGTCACAGGGAGTCCAGGTTGGTGTCAGGGAGTCCAGGTTGGTCTCAGTGAGTCCAGGTTGGTGTCAGGGAGTCCAGGTTGGTCTCAGGGAGTCCAGGTTGGTGTCAGGGAGTCCAGGTTGGTGTCAGGGAGTCCAGGATGGTGTCAGGGAGTCCAGGTTGGTCTCAGGGAGTACGGGTTGGTCTCAGGGAGTCCAGGTTGGTCTCAAGGACTCCAGGTTGGTCACAGGGAGTCCAGGTTGGTGTCAGGGAGTCCAGGTTGGTCTCAGGGATTCCTGGTTGGTGTCAAGGACTCCAGGTTGGTCTCAGGGAGTCCAGGTTGGTGTCAGGGATTCCTGGTTGGTGTCAGGAAGTCCAAGTTGGTGTCAGGGAGTCCTGGTTGGTGTCAGGGAGGAAGATCCTCACATTTCTTGATAATCTTAAACACAAAGGTTATCTGGTCTTCTCTAATTAAAAGCTAAATTTGTTCAATTTTTAACGCAAAAAGTTTGTGTGTTTTCAATGTTGTTGCGTCACCTTATTAGTCAAAACCACTTGAATCTATCATTCTATTTAGTCTAATATTAGTCTATTTAGTAGAAAATTCCAGATTGTACAGGACATTAGATACATTTTATTTATAGTGCATCAATTTACACAACAACCTCCATTTATATGCAAGCCAGTTCAATCCAATTACTGCTCCAATCCAAAACCAACTAAACATTTTATGCAGTATGTAAAATGAAACTACACACTTCAGAGGATTTATTGATTTCTCATTAAATGCCACAAAGATCCTCAGGTTGGTGGAATCACAAGGATGTCCACTTTGTCCAAAATAACTGTAACTGTTTTAGATTATTAGATAGATTTTATTTCCATTTGAAGCAACTGATCCAAGTAAAATATTCTATGCTGGGAAATAAAAATACACTGAAGTTCCCTTAAATTCGCTTCATGACAACGTTTCCAGACAATCTCCATGAATCAACTCAGAATATTTAACGTGAGTTCTTAGTTGTTCTATTCATCCAAACTTCACCATCTCCTCCTCTATGGTGTTTTCATGCGCCTCTCCTCTTCATCACTGTCCAGGTATCGTCTTCTGCCTCATTCTTCCTCATAAAACCACACCCTCGATTATTTTTCAATTGTGAAGTTGTTTGATCTGCACCCTCTGATGGTGTCTGATTGCTCTCAGCTGTAAGGTCGTGTCATAATGAAATATGAAACCATCGCAGAATGAAAAATGACCATTGGAGCTTCCTTATCTGCCTGCTGTACAATGTAGATATCACTTCTTATCAGGACATTGGGGAGATTTTAGTCCAGGCGCATAAATAAATACTAAAAACAGTCTGAATCTCAACTCTTGATAGATGAATCCCTGCCTTTCTAATGCATTATGTAAACCTGGACCCAATAAGAAAAATCAGAGATATCAGCAGTTATCATGGAGCGTCAGGAGGTCAGAGGATTTGTTTTTATTGGTCCTCCTTGCAGATTTTAACAGTAACCTGGGATTATTTTCACCTCAAGTAAGATGTTTTTTCAGACATCCAGCATAAAAAATTTAAATAATTGGAAAAGGTTTTCCTGAGAATCAGTTTTCACTAAAAGATCCCCCTTTCTTTTGAAGTTTTGTGCATGCTCTGAACCTCGATGACCTTCGATCTGCAGTCCTGAAAACCTCCACAGACCCTGCAAAGACTGCCCTAGTTCTGCAGAGTTTTTACGTCCTAGTAGGGTCCGTTTTACGTCCTAGTGGGGTCCGTTTTACGTCCTAATAGGGTCCCTTTTACGTCCTAGTAGGGTCCCTTTTATGTCCTAGTAGGGTCCCTTTTACGTCCTAGTAAGGTCCCTTTTACATCCTAGTAGGGTCCCTTTTAAGGCCTATAGGGTCCCTTTTATGTCCTAGTAGGGTCCCTTTTACGTCCTAGTAGGGTCCCTTTTATGTCCTAGTAGGGTCCCTTTTACGTCCTAGTAGGGTCCCTTTTACGTCCTAGTAGGGTCCCTTTTACATCCTAGTAGGGTCCCTTTTAAGGCCTATAGGGCCCCTTTTATGTCCTAGTAGGGTGCGTTTTACGTCCTAGTAGGGTCCATTTTACGTCCTAGTAGGGTCCCATTTACGCCCTAGAGGGTCCCTTTTACACCCTAATAGGGTCTCTTTTACCTCCTAGTAGAGTCCCTTTTACGTCCTAGGGTTCCCTTTTACGTACTTGTAGGGTCCGTTTTACGCCCTAGAGGGTCTCTTTTACGTCCTTGTAGGGTCCCTTTTACGTTCTTGTAAGGTCCATTTTACCTCCTAGTAGGGTCCCTTTTATGTCCTGGTAGAGTCCCTTTTATGTCCTAGTAGAGTCCCTTTTACATCCTAGTAGGGTCCCTTTTACGTCCTAGTAGGGTTCCTTTTACGGCCTAGAGGGTCCCTTTTACGTCCTAGTAGGGTCTCTTTTACGTCCTAGTAGGGTCCCTTTTACATCCTAGTAGGGTCCCTTTTACGTCCTAGTAGGGTCTCTTTTACCTCCTAGTAGGGTCTCTTTTACCTCCTAGTAGGGTCCCTTTTACGTCCTAGTAGGGTCTCTTTTACCTCCTAGTAGGGTCTCTTTTACCTCCTAGTAGGGTCCCTTTTATGTCCTAGTAGGGTCCCTTTTACCTCCTAGTAGGGTCCCTTTTACGTCCTAGTAGGGTCTCTTTTACGGCCTAGAGGGTCCCTTTTACGTCCTAGTAGGGTCCCTTTTACCTCCTAGTAGGGTCCCTTTTACGTCCTAGTAGGGTTCCTTTTACGGCCTAGAGGGTCCCTTTTACGTCCTAGTAGGGTCCCTTTTACGTCCTTGTATGGTCCCTTTTACCTCCTAGTAGGGTCCCTTTTACGTCCTAGTAGAGTCCCTTTAATGTCCTAGTAGAGTCCCTTTTATGTCCTAGTAGGGTTCCTTTTACGGCCTAGAGCAGGGGTGTCAAACTCATCTTTGTTTAGGGGCCGCATACAGCTTAATCTGATCTCAAGGGGGCCACAGAAGTAAACTCATTTCATGATTAAATAGAACAAATAAAAGTGGACTTGTTTTTTTTTTATATTAAATGAATTTCACTTTTACAAAATATATTATGAATAAACTCAGTTTTTAAGAAAAGTATGTGCAATTTCAACAATAATTTTACTCAGTTAAACATTTATTTAAGTGCTTTATGCATAAGAACTGATCACAGTGATTGTACAATGTTGCAAAACATTTCTTCACAGTTTTTGGAACTTAAAAACACTGTCCTACATGACAAAATACATCAAACAGATAAAAATTAAGAAATTATTAAAAATCAATTTTCCACATCTGGGAAGCAATTTGAACAAATTATCTGGCTTCACACATTTGAAGTCTTAATTGTCAGCTGTTTTAAATAGACATATGATCAAGTACATTTGTCACCTTTTTTGTTGATGCATAAAGTGTATGCATATAGAAAAACTTACATAACATGTATTGCATGAATGAGAAATATTTACCCCTCCTTGAACCGCCACCTTAACGTGGTGGAGGGGTTTGAGTGCTCAAATGATCCTAGAGGCTATGTTGTTTGGGGCCTAATTGCCCCTGGTAGTGTCTCCTATGGCAAACAGGCTCTAGGTGATGGGTCAGACAAAGAGTGGTTCAAGAATCCCTCATGAGGACCAAAATATCGAGGCACATGACGTCGCCCGGTACGGCGGGGGAACCGTGAGGGACCGGTGCAAAGAGGATTGGGTGGCGGACGAAGGTGGAGACCTCAGCGGCCCGATCCCCGGATGCTTAGGCTGGCTCTAGGGACGTGGAATGTCACCTCGCTAGGGGGGAAGGAGCCTGAGCTTGTGCGGGAGGTCGAGAGATATCAACTAGAAATAGTCGGGCTTGCCTCCACGCACAGCGTGGGCTCTGGAACCCGTCTCCTTGAGAGGGGTTGGACTCTCTTCTACTCTGGAGTGGCCCACGGGGAGAGGCGGCGGGCTGGTGTGGGTTTGCTTGTTGCCCCCCAGCTCAGCCGTCTCATGTTGGGGTTTACCCCAGTGGATGCGAGGGTCGTATCCCAGCGCCTTCGGGTTGGGGAGAGGTCTCTGACTATCATTTCAGCCTACGGGCCGAGTGGTAGTGCGGAGTACCCGGCCTTCTTGGCGTCCAAGTCGGGGGTGCTGGATAGTGCCCCTCCCGGGGACTCCATTATTCTGCTGGGGGACTTCAACGCCCACGTGGGGAACGACAGTGACACCTGGAGAGGTGTGATCGGGAGGAATGGCCTCCCCGATCTGAATCCGAGTGGTGTTTTGTTATTGGACTTCTGTACTAGCCACGGATTGTCCATAACGAACACCATATTCAAACATAAGGGTGTCTATCAGTGCACTTGGCACCAGGACACCCTAGGCAGGAGGTCGATGATCGACTTTGTTGTTGTATCATCAGACCTTCGGCCGCATGTTCTGGACACTCGGGTGAAGAGAGGGGCTGAGCTGTCCACTGATCACCACCTGGTGGTGAGTTGGATCCGCTGGAGGAGGAGAAAGCCGGACAGACTTGGCAGGCCCAAGCGCATAGTGAGGGTCTGCTGGGAACGCCTGGCGGAGCCCTCGGCCAGGGATGTATTCAACTCCCACCTCCGGGCTTGTGGGACTCCTGAGGCGGCTGACGGGTACCGTGAGGCCAAGCGTGCTGCGGCCCGGGCTGTGGAAGAGGTAAAAACCCGGGCCTGGGAGGAGTTCGGTGAGGCCATGGAGAAGGACTACCGGTTGGCCTCAAAGCGATTCTGGCCAACCGTCCGGCGCCTCAGGAGGGGGAAGCAGTGCTTCGCCAACACTGTTTATAGTGGGGGCGGGAGACTGCTGACCTCGACTGAGGACATTATTGGGCGGTGGAAGGAGTACTTCGAGGATCTCCTCAATCCTGCCATCACGCATTCCGTGGTGGAAACAGAGGCTGGGGACTCGGGGTTGGACTCTTTCATCATCCAGGCTGAAGTCACCGAGGTGGTTAAAAAGCTCCGCGGTGGCAAGGCTTCAGGGGTGGATGAGATCCGCCCTGAGTACCTCAAGTTTCTGGATGTTGTAGGGCTGTCATGGTTGACACGCCTCTTCAACATTGCATGGCGGTCGGGGACAGTGCCTCTGGACTGGCAGACTGGGGTGGTGGTCCCCCTTCATAAGAAGGGGGACCGGAGGGTGTGTTCCAACTACAGGGGGATCACACTCCTCAGCCTCCCTGGTAAGGCCTACGCCAGCGTATGGGAGAGGAGAGTCCGACCGATAGTCGAACCTCGGCTTCAGGAGGAGCAGTGTGGTTTTCGTCCTGGCCGTGGAACACTGGACCAGCTCTATACCCTCTACAGGGTGCTCGAGGGTTCATGGGAGTTTGCCCATCCGGTTCACATGTGTTTTGTGGACCTGGAGAAGGCATTCGACTGTGTCCCTCGTGATGCCCTGTGGGGGGTGCTCCAGGAGTATGGAATCGGGGGCCCTTTATTAGGGGCCATCTGGTCCCTGTACGAGCGGAGCAGGAGTTTGGTCCGCATTGCCGGCACTAAGTCGGACCGGTTCCCGGTGCCTGTTGGACTTCGGCAGGGCTGCCCTTTGTCACCGGTCCTGTTCCTAACTTTTATGGACAGGATTTCTAGACGCAGCCAAGGGCCGGAGGGGGTCTGATTTGGGTACCAGTGGATTTCGTCTCTTCTTTTTGCGGATGATGTGGTCCTGCTGCACCCATCTAGCAAAGACCTACAGCATGCGCTGTAGCGGTTCGCAGCCGAGTGTGAAGCGGCTGGGATGAAGATCAGCTCCTCCAAGTTCGAGGCCATGGTACTCGACCGGAAAAGGGTGGCTTGTCCTCTTCAGGTTGGAGGGGAATTCCTGCCTCAAGTGGAGGAGTTTAAGTATCTCGGGGTCTTGTTCACGAGTGAGGGAAGAATGGAGCGGGAGATCGACAGACGGATCGGTGCGGCTGCCACAGTAATGGGGGCGCTGTGCTGGTCCGTTGTGGTGAAGAGAGAGCTGAGCCTAAAAGCAAAGCTCTCAATTTAGCGGTCGGTCTACGTTCCTACCCTCACCTATGGCCATGAACTTTGGGTCATGACCGAAAGAACGAGATCACGGATACAAGCGGCTGAAATGAGCTTCCTCCGTAGGGTGGCCGGGCACTCCCTTAGAGATAGGGTGAGGAGCTCGGCCATATGGGAGGAGCTCGGAGTAGAGCCGCTGCTCCTCCACATCGAGAGGAGCCAGTTGAGGTGGCTCGGGCATCTATACCGGATGCCTCCTGGACGCCTTCCTTGGGAGGTGTTCCAGGCACGTCCCACCGGGAGGAGGCCCAGGGGACGGCCCAGGACACGCTGGAGGGACTATGTCTCTCGGCTGGCCTGGGAATGCCTTGGGCTCCCCCTGGAGGAACTGGAGGAGGTGTCTGGAGAGAGGGACGTCTGGGCATCTCTGCTGAGTCTGCTGCCCCTGCGACCCGGTCCCGGATTAGCGGAAGACGACGAGTACGAGAAATATTTATCCAACAAAACTCTTGTTGTAAATCTGTTACTGACTAGCACTAACTTTAACATATTTCCACTGTGACTGGAAGTCATGAGGTTTATTTGGTTCAGTGAGAACCTATCCGTTCATTTTTTCCCATTTATTCTGCTAATCTGGATCCTACTGTTTCTCCGCAGCATTGTGCACAGAAGAGTGTGTCCACGGTCGGTGCGTCTCTCCTGATACCTGCCAGTGTGAGCCCGGCTGGGGAGGACTGGACTGCTCCAGCGGTGAGTACAGAACCCAAAACACGGTGAACAGAAAACCTAGAAAACTCACAAAGCTGAAAACTTTCCACATGTCGGATCTCTAATGGTGGGACTGTGACTGTGTACATGAATTTTAATGATATCCTGTTCTTAATCTATGAGGTCCAATTTGTTGATGGACCCACCGTTGCCAGCAACAGCAACTTTAACTATTCTGTAAACATTTTCCAAGATTTAGGAGTGTGTTTATAGTTAAACCAGAACCAAAACTGCAGCCTCTGCTCTAATTCATCCCAACGGTGGTCCAGAAGGTTGAGGTCAGGACTCTGTGTCGACCAGTCTAGGTTCTCCACAGCTGCAGCCATGGAACACCAGGATTCATTGATGCTGCGACCTAATACTTTTGGTTATACAGTGTATATGTAAACTATAGTGCATGTTCTTACAACAGAGACTGGAAACTGAATCCTCTTCACTTCTTTACAGAACCCCTCAACTATGCCTTTACCCCACTTTGTGGGTCTAATCAGGCTCTCAGCTGATGTGATGTTCAGCAGCTTCTCTCACCTCCATTCTATATGAACACATTTAGATAAATTCAGCTTTAATTTTAAACGTCTGCCTGCTGCTGATAAAATCCTCTGTAGGATTTAGACGGGAATCCAGTTTTATTCTCCGACCTTGATGGAGAGGTTGAGACCTTCAGCACCTGAAACAGACCCATCAGCAGCTCTGTCGCATTGTCGCTATCCTTAAACTGAATGGTGGCTGATTTATCTCGTTTCCCATTTGTGTCGTCGTACTTACTCTGGAGCGTTCATGTCAAGCTGAGCTGAAGGTTTGTGGGTGTTTGTTTGTTAAAGAGGGATTTGGGGTTTGCTTTTAATGAGCCATCTAGCACCCCCTCCTCGTCTTTGTTTACCTGTTTTTATTGCCCCTGCTGTGCCGTATCAGAGGTTAGGTAAATCCAGCGCTGAGGATGAGGATGAAGTATTGACTGACTGCAAAAGTCCTTGGTGGTGAAAAGGAGCGAAACACGAACGGCTCAGGAAGTCAGACTGGCTTCAACTTTTCATTTTTACTTGGGGTTTTTGTTCATCACGACTCTGTCTGTGGTTGTTAATTTCATCTAAAAACCTTTGTTTGTTTCACAGGTTATTCTGTAGCTTGTAAACAACATTTCTATCCTGGTTCCCACATATAGGCAGGTGTCCTCAGCTGCACAGTTAGAGTGAATCTTTCCTCTGTTAGATATTGAGTTTGTTCTCCTGAGTTTTTTTTTTTCTGATTTTAGAAGATTCCTGTGGTCCATTTGTCTAACATTGTTTAGTTTAATCTTTAATGCTGCTTTAACTCGGGATGAGACCCACTTTCTTCATGATGTTTCTTGAATTTACCGATAATATGTGTTGATAAAGGCTTAATGTCTCACTACTGGAGTCTGGCTCGTTGGAAACAGGAGTTAGCAGAGGAGGAAGAGTCCAGCTGGGATTCGTCGATGAGCGCTTTCCAAACACAGCTGATTAAGATCAGTATCTATAAAAAATAAAACAGAGGAAGTTCACTTTCTATGCAGTGAAAGTTTTCAGTACAAAACTCCATTTATGTTATTTTATTAATGTTATATGCATTAATGTCCAGCTGATGGGATGAATCAGTCACAGAAACGTTACAGGTTCCTGTCTGTTCCCAGTTTGTCATTTTGTATCCGGTAGATGGATTATACTGCTTGTCTTGTGAGCCTGGAGGCCCTTCATGGTGAAAAATGTCAAGTTTTCAGCTAACAGGAATCACTGTGTCGATTTTCCGTCTATCAAACTATGTTCAGAGTCAGTGTTGGGTCCATCTTAAATGTTTAAGTGTATTTATTAATTGTTTCCTCTGAAGAGTTTTCTTTTTTCCTTCCTGGAGATGTCTGGTTGGTACCAAAAACAAAACTGCAAAACTTTGACATGAAGCAAAATGACCAGAGAGTGGATCTTAGGACAAGGTCTGTGCCTTCAGGCCCTGACTATCTGACTGTAAAGCTCATTTCCAGTCCTGAGAATAGTCATAAAAAGCATCAACAATTCCCAAATTAAAGTCACTGAAACTTTGGGAATTTTCCTGATTTTAGTAGCGGTCACGCAACAGATGTCATCAACCTATGTTTCACCATGGCCTTGAGTTCAAAGCGTGCTCCACTGAGTCCTCACCAGTCATGTGGACTGGATGAAACAACTGTTCAGACAGATTCAGCAGATCTTGATTATCGTATTTAGAAAATCATTCAATACAAAACAAAAGCAGCCAACGCTGGTGCTGAAGGTCTGCCTGTTTGTCCTCTTCTTAATGCATCAATTATGTTCCCTGTGCATTCAACTGTTAATCTGTGTAATTTCCCAGGTACACTGATTCTTAATGAAACTATGAGGTGAACTGGTTTGCTCCCTGTTAGGTTCTCAGTAACAAGCAACTCAGACGTGTTCGGTAAAAACCACGATCCAGTTCGCTCTGCTGGATGCTACGAGAGAGAGGAAAAAACAGGTTGGGATGGCCAAGGCAAAAGAAGGAAAACTGTTAACAGATGAGAACAAATCATCCAGAAAATGATTATGTCCTGCACAGATTGTGATTATAATGAGGAAAATTATCGCAGATTAGATGAATCAGATAAAAGGAGGAACTCTGCTGAGAAACTGTTTTGCATGATGGAGATTCTTGAAGGAATCAGCCGGATGCAAAGCAAATTGCTGCTTTGGCAGGTGAATCATTTTAATCACTGGGAGTCACTTTGTTGAACATCAGAAGTGAATAATGTTCTTTTAGTTCAATCAAAACTCTTAAAACAGCTCAGACTCAGGTCCTACTTTGACTGGACCATTGCGGCACCTTGATTCTTTTCTTTTTCAGCCATTCTGCTTCAGATGTGCTGCTGTTGTTCGTTAATAACCCTATTTGGACAACCTGCAGCTGTTGGACAGATGGACTCACATTTGACTCTGGAATACTTTGGAATTCATGGTCCACTCAAAGACTGCAAGGTGTCCAGGTCCTGTGGCTGCATAACAAGCGTTAACCATCATCCCTCCACCTCTGTGCTTGAGAGTTGGTATGAGGTGCTGGTGCCGATCTGCTGTGTTTGGTTTGCTCCAAACAGGGTTCTGTGCATTATGGACAGACACTGGTCTCATCTGTCCAAAGGACATTGTTCATGTCCTGTACTTCATCCAGATACAGCTTTGCGAACCTAAGTTCTGCTGCCATTTTGTTTTTAGAGCAAAGAAATGATGGATGGATGGATGGATGGATGGATGGATCCATCCATTAACCATCATCCCTTCACTACCGTGCTTTACAGTTGGTATGGGGTGTTGGTGCTGATCTGCTGTGTTTGGTTTTCTCCTCATTATGGACACACACCTCTGGATTGGTCTCCTGATTATTCAAGGAATCTGTAAGAACTTTTCAGGTGGAGCAGGGATTACTTTGGAGAACCTTTGTCCAGCTCAACATACAACGTAACATTTAAAACCCTGCCGTGCTGAAGAAAATCTGATGTCAACCTCAGAGGAGGAGTCTGCTTCTCTGGGCTCAGAGGCTTCTGGGATGGACCATCACACAGTGGGAACATGGATAAGATGGATCAGTTCTCCAGATGTTTTTTGGAAAAGGAACGTCCAGCCTCTTGTCAGCAACTGGTCCCTGCAGCTGGGTTCTGTGATGGTCGGAGGTTGTACCATGGTATGGGCTTGGATCATTAACACTTCTGAGATGGCAGCATTGATGCAGGACAGTCCAGCAGAGCAATATCTGCTGCCTTTAAGACCACATAATGTTTGGGGATATTTATGCATTTATTAAGATGATAGAAAACCACATTCCAAACAGGATCCAAAGGTTGAGGAAGAGGAGGGTGTGGACACTGGACTGGCGCACCTGCAGTTCTGACAGAATGCTGTAAAACCGAGAAACCAAAAATGGGACAATGAGCCCTTTCTATTGGAAACCTTAAACATTCCCATTTTTGAATCAAACCGCACCAAATAAGAAACCATATCCTCTTTGGATGGTGCTCTGCGGAGGTCTGATGAAGATGTAATGTGAATCACCTGCAGGGATCAACACCTCAATGCTTGGTGGGTTGTGGGAGAATCAGACATTAAACTTCATCAGAGGGTTCCTGGTAGAACCTCTCAGCGCTCGCTTGGTCTTTTACTTACTCACATGTTTTAAAGTGTGCACAGGTTTCCACTTTTAACAGACGCCTCAGCAGATTAAACTATGTCTGTTTTACTGATTAGTTCCGAACGGCTTCTCTGCTTGGTTGTTTTTCCTTTATCGGATGAAATTTGACAGTTAGAGATGGGAAAAAGAAAAAAGAAATGTTTTCATCTACATAATGAACATGAACAACAGGAGTCTGAACATGTGCAAACATCAGTATCTGCAAGCCGTCTTTGAACAGAGTTAAATAAGAGAGGATTTAGCAGCATCTCACTTTCCTTCCCGTGGTTTTGTCTGTAAATCTAATCTATCAGAGTTGGATTTGTGCAGATGGAAAATGACTTAAAAATACCCCATGAACACACACAGACATGTGTAGAGGAGCTCAGAAACAAGCAGAACTGCAGGTGGACAAACACTAGGACAACTGCCCTCAGGGATGAATTTACCCGGCTAAGTTTAACAATGTTTTCCTGCTTACTTCCATGTTGGGAGATGCCTGTTAAGGCGCACGCCTTCCTTCAACACTTGTTGATCACTCTGTCTCCTTATCGCCTGGTGCCACTGTGCAGCTCTGAGCTTCAGATCCATCACCATGCAGCTCAGCTTTCCATCAGTG
Organism: Girardinichthys multiradiatus; assembly: GCF_021462225.1. NCBI lineage: Eukaryota > Metazoa > Chordata > Actinopteri > Cyprinodontiformes > Goodeidae > Girardinichthys > Girardinichthys multiradiatus. The sequence continues at coordinate 49,572,949 of NC_061797.1, read as the reverse complement.
CTGGAATGTGTGTGTTCCCTCATGCTTTCACTTTCTCCATGCCGCATAAGAGATCAGTCTGGGCAGGAAACGGCTCATGGTTGGTTCACATTTCTAAAAAGTGGTAACAACACTGTCCGGTGTTCAGGAATCAGGAGAGAGGATCAGATTGACTGTCGTCATGGTCTTTGGATTTGGGTTTTCTCTGGTTCTGCAACCTTTCTTTAATCCTAATCTACTCTGTTGTTTTTGTTTTTCCGGGTACAACTGAATAGTCTGTTTTTCCATCATCTAGAAGCACAGTCCAAGGTCATGTCTTGAATGCAGCAGACCCAGAAGGAATGAACCAGACATCCATCTCCTCAGCAACACTCTCCAGCTCCTCCTGGAAGATCATCCTGATCTCAATGAGCTTGGTCATTCCCAAGTTCTCCCCCTACTGAAATGTGCTTCAAAAGCCTCCAACAGAAACATCCTGATCAGATGAACCATCTCGGATAACTCTCAGATGTGGAGGAGGTCATCACCTTTTCTCTAAATCAGAGCCCATCTCTACATCTCAGTTAAGGAAAGATTATGTTTTAGGAATTTATGAAAGCAGTAATAAACCTATTTCCTTTCCTAAAGGGCAATCCAGTATTTTCTAAAGCTGAAAACAAAGGAAACATTTGATTTATTTCCTGTAATACTTCAGAATATTGAAATAAATCTCAACTGTCTAATTAAAACATTTAAATACTTTAACCCAGTTAGAAAGTTTCTTTGGATCCAGATTTCAGGTTTTTGATTTTTCCTCCAGGTATAGAGTGAAAGACATCTACCTCAGGAAAAAAAAAAAAAACATATTTATGATTCTGGTCTCCTCCTGGTCTGGAGCAGTTTATCGTGTCTCCTGTCTCCCAGTCTGGTCTGACTGGTGGTCTGACTGGTGGTCTGACTGGCCAATAGCGAAGCTTTATGCAAATATCTCGCTTGATGTTGTCATGAAGTAAAGATACACTTTATTCAGCAGTTTCATGAGTTTTTCTGAACTCTGGGGATTTTCCGCAGGCTCTGACTCTTCAACACACTAATGTTCAGTTTTTTAGTAAACTCCAGAAATATATATTTTAATATTTTCTCTTTTTGTAATAACAAGTTTTGATGTTCTGACCAGGCTTTTTTTGACATGAGGAACCTGAACTGAGTCCAGCTCACACTAAATATAATATTATTCCTGTCTGAAGGGCTGCTGTAACCAGAGAAACCTTTAGAACAAACTTTATCTACTTTATGCAGAAAACAGCCATTTGTTCCCTACAGAATACAAATGCTGGTCAGTCATGTTTAGTCGGGTCCAAATGTTTGGAAAATGACATATTTTAGTTTTTTCACAAACATTCTGACTGGACGTTTAATGTTTGCCAGCTGTTTCTGTGGCGTAGTTTCATAATTAGATGCTTTAAAGGCTTTTATTCAGAAATAAACTAGAAAAAAAATCATGATTTACAGAATCGATCTTTCTTTTTCTAGATTTTTATTGTTTGTTGGACGTTCTGGATATCAGCTGCTGACTGATTCGTTCATTAAAGTCCTTGAAATGAACTTCTGGAAATGAAAGGGATTTCTTACAATATGAAATAAGATTAAAATAAAAATTCAAAAGCTCATTTTAGGGATTTCTGAAGGCTTTCTTTTTAAACACCTGATATGGTTAATAAATGTTTTCTTTTTATGTTAAACGTCCTTCTTTGACAAGACAGCATAGTTTGCTAATTGTTTTTTGAACTGATTTTACTGATGGTGCTTTAAAATCTGCTGTATTAAAGGCGTTTGTGGCGGATTGTCAGATTAAACCTCGTTTCCTCCAGCTCACCGGTTCCTCCTGCTTTGGAAAACATTTGATCATGGAATGTAGCAGATAAAGAAGTTGCAGGAGGGAAAAAGCTTCAGCTTTACAAGGTGAAATTCTTTGTAAGAAGACTAGAGTGAGGCAAAGCGACAGGTTGGAGTTGGACGTGACAGGATTCCTGAGTTTTCAATCCCCGCCGGTGCAAGGGCAGTGTCTTCCTAGTCCTGAATGAGATGGGAAGGTCATCCCTCCTTTAGGAGACAAAAAGAAGCCAATTTCAAACCTGCAGCAAGCAATTGACTCCAGGAAGGCATGAAGTAAGCCCCCAGCAGCCTATCAGCTACTGCTGGGGGCTTACTTCATGCCTCAAAAGGAGCGGTGGCCCATCATGAAGATTACCTCCCGTAACAATTAGACGCCAGCGCTCTCTCTCCTTCGTTATTTAGTGTTTTTATCTGCAAGGTGGCCGAGTTCAAGGGCTTCAGCCGCAGCATCCGAGTCCCACAGGACACGCTGGTGTTTTACATTTCCCCTGCAGTAAAGTCAAAGCAGAAAGTTAAACTGATGAAGTTAATTAGCAGCTGAGAGGAGACAAAGCGTCTCTTCTCAGGACAGATATTCATGTCCTCTCACAGTGGGTGCAAACCCTGTTAGAGATTTAGGTTTCATAGCTGAATTTCAGGAACCGAAGATTTGGTCCGTACAAAAACAAATGTTTTATTTGTTATGCATATATCCCTGCCTACTACTCTCGTTCTATCCTCTGATTCCCGCAGAAAACACTGAACACAGTCTATATGCATTTTTCATCTGCTGTCGTCTGACTTATCTTCAGCTCTATTACTGTTTGTTTACCTCCTGTTTTCCAGGGATTTGCCTTGTTGTTGCTGTCGTAGTAAATCTGGGACTGAATAAAAGTTCCTCCTGCTGAGTCCACCCTGTGTGTCCAGGCTGGACTCTCAAGCCTGTTAGTTCAGGACCAAATACAGGAGCAGCCTCATTGGGAGTTATGCATTGATTACAGATTATAATCTGATTTTCATCAGTAGAAACAAAAATAAAACTAAAGTCAAAGATTTCCATCAGCTCCAGTTAATGGTTGTTGGAAACATCCAACTGTAATGACCCTGGAGCAGAGGTGAACTGGGACAATAATCCAGGCTGGGAATTAGATTCCATCCCAGTAGGTCACCACCAGTGAAGGCAAACCACCAAGACTGAGTTAAATTGAGCTCACTTTGAACGTCATCAACTGAATACTTACAAAATAAACGTTTCTGCTGTGGTGCATTATTATGTAATAAAATCACATGAACTGAAATTATGTTCACCTACATTCTACCAGGTATAAACCCTTTTAAACTCACTAATATGACAGTCGGTCATAGTATCGTACAAGACATGATTTGGAAATATTCTTTGACTTGTTTGATTTCTGTGGTCCTGAAAAATAAATTCAAATCCTTGGAGTGAGTCCGGGAAAAATAGTCAAAAGGGTTCCCTAACCCTAACCCTAACCCTATCGCTCTACATGTCCCTCCTTCTCAGTACTGCTGGCTGCTCTGCAAAATCAAATGATCATTTTAAATAATATATACATGTAAAGCTCATCATGAGTGGGGCACAAAGTATTCTAAAAGCAGAGCCTGCAGGTGGGTTTTCTGCTCTTAAATTGTACCTGAAGGTTCCTGCTCTGACTCCCACCACCTCCATGCCAGCAGGAGCCCTTGCAGCTCTAGTGCTGCTCACTGTACTTACACTGCTTTCTTCAGCGCCTTTGTAAAGAAAAATACAAAATGCTCCATAATTTCCCATCTATTCAAATTCACTAATTGACTATTTTAATGCATTGGCAATATTCATGGATTCACGGCATGGATTTTTAAGCACGAACCGAACCCTTGGTCCCGCCCCTCAGCGATTGCAGAAGGGCCAGGCAAGCGGGAAATGTCCCAGTGCTCCCAATGGCCAGTCCACCTCTGCCCTGGAGCACAAATTTGGATCTAGTTTGTGGATTTGATCCTAACAGGGTCTAAATTATACATACGCACCCATTAATGTTTGGTTATATGTTTCTTAGCTGGTTGTGCCTCAATCGCACACTTTCTGCTTCTGGCCCCATTCTGACTTGGTAGAGTTGAGTTAATTTGTTTGGTTTTCTGCACAAACCATGAGTTTAATCATTGAGGTTGAGGTCAAAGCTTTTAAAGGCCATTGCAGAAGCTCAGTGTCAGCCTGTTTTATCCATTTTAGAACCAGTTTGGACGTGTTTCATTGGGATCATTGTTCTGTTGCAACAACCAACTCTGAGGTTTGTGTAATGCACCAGCACCACTGACATAGTCTCACACTAGATGTTGCCACCACCATGCTTCACAGTTGGTGTAGGTTTGATCATCTTCAATCCTCCAAATATTCTTGGAGATTTAAGAAAGGAAACTAGATTTCTATGAGCTGTAGAAAACCTTTGGAGCTATTTTAAACACCTGCAGATTCTACGATCAATTTAAATAACTATTCAGTTATGTCACCACTTTACCGAGTTCTGGGAGAAGGTCCACAATGTCCTCTTCAGATGAAAGGAAAGTTGTGAAGATGTTCAGCAACAACACATGAACCACCTGTCTTCTCATGTCGCTGTCCACAGGGAAACCAGATTTGGATCATCATGGGCTAGGAGAGGTGCTGACCAAAAGAAAATCTCATTTATAGAAAGCTGAAGCTGCCCACATGAACAAGCTAAATGTCTTCTGGAGAACAAGTATGACGTTCACTAATAAGCTTCTGGAGTGGCCTACACAAATCTTTGACGGCGTGAAGCTTGTTCCTGCTGTCACCAGCCTGCGTTTGGTTCATGTAGCAGAAATATAACCTTATTCACTCCATCATAGATATGATCAGATGTTCTCCTCCTGGTCTGTAGAAACCATGATCTCTTGATTGGAGCTGAGTTACAGCTCAGCTGCAGCTTCTCAGTTTCACAAGTTTTTTAAATTGTCCCTCCTGATTTGGTGTCCTAACTCAGCGAGTTAGCATTATTACCACACAGCCCAGTCGGCTCGGTTTTGGCAGGGAGGTTAATGAGAGTCAGTGGAAACCTTTTTACCTCCCTCTCAGATGGCTTCCTAAGACATGAAACTTTTAAGAAAGGCTGAAAATGATCTTCACAGAAATGAAGGTTTTTTTTTCCTTTAAAACCTGAAGCTCTGATGTTTTGGAGTTTTAATTGTCTCGTTAAGAAGAAACTTTGAGACAACCAGGAGGTCAGTTCACGGCCACATTTATAATCAAAATCCAAAGATGACTTTTATTCCTCTGTTGTTGTTGTTGGTCTAAAACTGGATTCTGTTTCTCAGTCTCTTTGTTGCTCGGTGCTCCTCATTAACATGGACTTCATTAGGCAGCTCAGACTTGTTGCCTGTGTTGGACAGGGTGAAATGGAGAGGTCAGCTGCCATTACTGGGAGTGTCTTGTGGGTTCTGTCCCTGCCTGAACCCCATTCAGGAGAAAACGGGTCTTTCTATGACAAAGTGGATGTTCAGACTGAGTTCAGCAAGGCATTTAGTGCCGCTTTGCATCACATTTCAGTGGAGGAGTACCATCTGTAGTGACTATCATTACTGGCATGCATATATCTGATGCAAGGACTATGAGCTGAAACAGCCAATCGGGATCCCTGCATCGTATCAAGACAACACAGTACACCTCCACTCTCCTGATGGTTCTGAGTGTGTCTTAACAAACCAAGCAGTCCCAGTAATCCTTGTTTCACCCGGACGGTTTATCTCTTCTGGACCTCCGTCCTCCCACTTTGTTTGGGTCCTGACTGATAAAAACCCAGTCCAAGCGGACCCTGATTGTCCTGCTGGACACGAGCACAGCCTCACACACATATCCACAACTGACAAGTGAATTTACCCTGCTGCCAAGTTCAATTAACGCCTACAGCTGCATCAGCATGCCCCCCGTGTTTGCTCAAAATTAATTTACTAACAAACTTTTTAATCAAATTTTACCGCAGCCTCTGAGCTACACAAACTCTCTGCCTTTGTCTCCGTCTTGATGATGGGTGGCCCGCAGCAGCTGGGAGGCTGGGTTCTCCCTGCTGGTTCTGAGAAAAATTATGTTTCAGCGTTTCCTGCCGGTCGGGTAAATTACAGCCAGCACCCTGGTCACAGCAGAGAAAAGCAGGAGTCTGAAATGTCACTCAGGGTGTTTATTGGTAAAGAGGATTATTCAGCACACATTGTTCTGCCGTCAGGAAAGTCGGAGTGTCTTGCTCCTTTTAGGAAATCTCTTTTGATTCAGAACAACAGATTGGCGCTACGTTTAGATGCAGTTTGGCCCAAATGTCAGAATCTTTTCTGAGAAGTCTGTTAAATGATTGAAGATGAGCACATCTTCCTGAGAGGAACATTCATCGCATTTAGTATTTCTGTTGTTCTGTTGCTGGGGTCAGACATCTTCAGAAAGGTAAGAGAGGTTCTGTAGAGTTCGGACTTAAGGCCCCTGATGGTTCTCATCTGTTTCTGACTCAGAAACCTTCAGAGGCTTCAGATCTGTCTCAGCTCTGACCTCTGACACGTCCACCCTCCTCCAGAACCAGGAGATAATGAGAGGTCAGCAAGCAGCATCATGTCTCACGGTCAAACTGTGGCAGCTGGTTGTTTCTTTAAAAACCAGACTTTTCTAAAAAATCACTCTAACTCTCTGTAGATACAGAACAACAGACCATGATCGGGTTTTAAATATGTTTTTAAATCTTGTAAACTGTTTTTGATTCAACATAAAATCTACCCTGATAAAAACAAGCTTCCATTCCTCTGGTGACATCACATGAGGTGGGTTTTTCGTTTTTTTCCTCTTATTCATATTTTTTAAATAACATTTCTCATTTAAAAGTGTTTCATTGGAATCTGTATGGCTGCAGCGAACCGTTTCAGACACAAATTCAATTCAATTTAATTCAATTCAATTCAATTTCTAAAACCTAATAAGAGCTTTTGGTAAAAAAAACAAAAAACCAAAAAGGATAAAAACGACAAATAAATAAAAACACATACAGACAACTGCACCTATAAGTAAAAATAGATAAAATTATAGTAGTTATGGGAACCAGATGAAGTAGCCCACATAAAAAAAGTATAAAACATACAATAAGGTTATTCATTTAAAATTGAACAAAATGTTCTTAAACTTAAAATAAAAGCCAATATGAGAGATGAGAATAAAATATGTATTTGATAATCTCTAAATTAAACAGTGTTGGTTGATTTTAATCTTTAAACACTGGAAGACTTCAGGTGCCCTCAGGTCTTCAGGAAGCCCATCCCACAGATGAGGACCATAATGATAAATCGAGACTTTACCATGAGGTCTAGTTTGGACTTTTGGAACATTTTAAAAACCTGCTGCAGGAAGACTCAGGTGTTCTGGAGGGTTCAGACCATGGAAACATCTCCACTAGGACCAATGAAAGCTTTGGAAACCAGCAACTACACTGGCATCTGTTTAGGGTGAGACAAGCTGGACAACAATTTCTTCTACAAAATTAAATAAAATACGAAAATGGAAATAAACCTAAAATAAAGAATCACAAGCAGATCAGTCAAACCTTTAATGCTTTTTAGAAGGTATCCAAACCAACTTGGCTCTGTGTAAAACAGTCATCACGTCCTCATCCTAAGAACCGGTTCTGATAACTTCACTGCCTCCTCTAGTTAATCCCACCTGGTTCTGATCTCACTCACCTTCCTTCCCAGTAGTTGTAGGCTGGTCAGTTTCCTGGCCTCCATGCCAGATTCTCCTGTGTCCTCCATGTTGGTCTCCCTGTGCTCCAGTTGCTTTGCTCTAAGGCTTCTTAAGTAAAGATCAATCCTCACCAACATGAAGCTGCGCTTGAGTCCGACTCCACCACCCAACCTGACATTTAAAGGTTAAAAGTAGTTTGATGATTTGAAACATTTAATAACCTGAACACCTTGGAACACAAATGCAACATAAATGCTTCAGAATCGACGTTAAAATCAGCCAAAAGTAGCTGAATTGACCAGACGTTCAGTTTTGTGTTTTATGGACTCATTTAGCAGACATGGAGGAAAAAGACTCGCTGTTTTGCGATCAAATCCAGAGAAGCTTTTTCCTTCCCTTTCCGTTTCCCATCAATCTTCCGTGTCTGAGAGGAAGAGGAGGAATGGGCCGGCTCGTCACCTTGGAAACCTTTTCATTACGCATTTTCCTTCCTCCACCGTGGGAGCCCATGCCGGCCGAACCTCATGACAGACAAGCCATTAAGGAATCTAACGAGTCGACCACTTGGCGCTCCCTCCTCCCCCTCGGCCTCGCCAGCTCTCCGTTTCCTTCCCCGCTCTCTGATTAATTTTCAAACGAACTTGTTTATCGCCCTCCGCTGGCTTTCAGCTCAAGTGGCCTCCACAATGAGGAGGCCTCTCCGCTCCCTCTCCACTGAGTTCGCTTTGACTTTGAAAATGGCCAGGAATTATTCATCAGCTGTCTTCCTCCACTTTACATTTGCTGGGAGAAGAAGAGCAGAAAAAAATGGCAGCCACCCTGCTGTCTTTATTTTCTCATGTTCTTCTCCTGCGTTCATTTTTCTCTTCAAGCAGTCTTGACCTTTCTGAAAGGAGGGCCATGTGAGAGCCGCTCCGGTGGCTCCATAAGGATCCCCTGAAGCCAGTCCACTTTCCGGACTGACTGAGAGCCAACTCCAGCCGCGGAATTAGGATAACACTTCACTGACCCTTTTATGGAGCGGCTGTCCTTCAGGACATGCAGCTAACAGGAGCCATCAAAGGGACATGCTTGGAAACAAGAATAAAAACTCAAAGCTTACCTTCGGATTTAGCTCGGAGCAAAGTTCAGCAAGAAGACAGAATTAAAGCTTGACTGAAATGAGGATCGTTGTTTTTATTTCTTTATTTCATCAGGTCCACCTGCTTTTAGATGTTTCACTTTAAAAGATTGAAATTTTGCAGCAGAAATACTTTGAGCCCAGACAGTCTCCCAAAGCAGACAATTCAAATTCAAATCTTCTAAAACTTGCAGTCGTCTTTATTGCTGAGACTATAACTCAGATTTTTAATCGGAGTCTCGGGACTAATGTCAGTCCTAAATTATGAGAAGCTGTCTTTGCTCGCCCTGTTGAAGGTTGGAGCTCCCACAGTTTGAAATTATAATCCCCCATAATTCAAACTTTCTCTCGCTGCCAAGTTTCTAGAATTGGTTAAAACGTAACAGGAGCAATCCATGGTTTGAAATGAGATCCTATGTGAGGATCAGCCTGGCTTCAGACCAGGTTCCAGAGAAGAACAGCAGCCATGTTGGTAACTAACAGCATCATTAATGCTTGGGACAGGAGCAGGTTTGTGCCGCCCTGTTTGCTGATTCTGCCCTATTTTTATTACTAACACCATCCGTCAAAGACGATGCTCAATAAATCCAGTAGGTTTTCTTCCAGGATTATCTTGGATTCAGCTCCATCTATCTTCCCATCAACTCTGACCAGCTTCCCTGTCCCTACTAAAGGAAAACATCTCCACAGCATGATGCTGCCATCACTTGTTTATTTATAGGTAAATTTATTTATTTTCTCCACATATAGCATTTCTCCATGTGCTGTTTCCCCTTCATTTCCCCATCATTTTCAGATAATACATCAAACAGTTCTCCATCTAATGTTTTATATCCTAACCCTGCTGTAAACATCTCCACATCTGCTGGGCTCTATTCACAAATTAGGCGACTTTTGAAAGCAGCTGTTTTCACTAGATTTTATTTATGGATATAACAGCGGCTGAGCAAGCCACACTTTGAAGATTTTTCCTTCCACTTTACATTTCTGCAGTACTTTGTGTTGGTCCATCTGACACGTGGAAGAGTTAAAGGTGTGTGAGTACCTCTGCAAGGCTGTGTAGTCCATGTGGTTCTGGCAACAGTTGATGAATGATGGTTCTTTGTTCAACGCCGTCTGAGGGATTGGAGATCACGGCTGCTCCATGAAATCCCTCCAGATACCTTCAGCGGTTTCATGATCATCTTCTCTGCAGAGGTAGAAGTATGCAAACCCCATCAAATCTTTGTTTGGGGAACTTTGTTTTTAATCATTTCAGTGTTATTTATGTTCTTTCATTCATTTGGTGTAAGGCTGGAGATCCTTTAATCATCTTTGCTCCTCAGAGGCTCTCGTGGTTGCTATTGTTCTGTTTTTAAATCATTTTATGATGTCTGTTTAGCCCATTGTTTTACGAACGGGATGGAGCCTGGAATGATGCTGCATGAAAAGGTTTTTGTTTGTCAGTGTCCCAACGTTTTCCCATCTAAGGTCTATGACTAGCCTCCCATTCAGTGATTCTAATTTAGCTGAGCTCTTCATCTCTGACCTCGGCCAGATGACACCATCAACTGTCGGATGTGCAGCCTTCACCTTTTTAGATTTTATGGGCGGGTCGGTGGGAGGACAGCCACATGCCAGCAGCCATTAGACCTGATCTCAGATTTATGCCCCAAGTTTGCATAAAAAGAGATCATTAAAATACAATTATCCAAGAAGAAAGCACGCTGGCCTCAGTCCGAGCCAGTCCAGCATGCACAGACACACACACAGAGATACCATTAAGTGATCAAGTGAAAGCTTGTCTCATCTCATGCATCATTCCACAGGAACGTTGTTGACGAGCGCTAATGACGGCAATTATTTAGAGCTGGAAAACAACATGGACTGTTCAGAACGGAGAACTCACTGCTGCTGGGATATGCTTCGCCCGCAGACTTGATCATTGATTAACGCGCCGTCCACTTTCCCTGCTTATTATCTGGACATGAAAACGGCCTCATTAAAAGGAAAATCTCCATCACACACACACACACACACACAGAGCCATGTCAGTGTCACAGTAAACTGACACTTCATTGCAGGCCTCGCAGCAGGAAAACTGTGTCATCCATCTGGGCTGTCCACCGTCCCTCATCGACCCACGTACGGTCCAGCCTGAAATATGCTGCCTCTAATTACAATTATTAATTGGAAATAGGAAATCAATGGTTGTGAATTAAACAGGAGCGTGCTTGTTTGCATGTGGGTCATCTGTCTCCTAATAACTCAGCTGTGTTTGACATGGTTACCTACAGCCGGGCCGCTGAAGCCGAGCTGCAGCAGGGTTTAATCGGTCGCTTTCATCAGCGTGTGCCGAGGTGAAAAAGCCTCACATCTGAAAAATACGCTCCCCCACTGCCTCTGTTATAAAGCATTGTTTACCCATTTGTCAGGGGAGCGAGCAGTGGCCGTCTAACACTGTGCTGATGGAAATACTTTTAGCAACAGGGCCTCCTGTAAAGTGGAGCACTGCTGGAAATGTAAAAGACTCATTATTATGCTCTGTTAGCAATAACAGCCTCAGATTACTGCTGCAAGCTCACTCTTAGTCCTGTTGGTTTTAATGTGTTCTGATTATAAATTTGTAGCAACATTAAGGTGCAATAGAGAAATCAGGTGTGAACATTTATTTAGAATAACTAAAATTAATAGAGAGAGCTAATCACTAAGTCGAGATTGATTTAATTATTAATCAGCGAAATGTTATTTACTACTAGACTAACACAAAAAAATAATCTAGTCATTACTAGCAAAAGAAGAAATGTGATCTAGAAATTCAAAATATCATTAATTAACTGAGATTTTTGGTCTAAACAGGAGGAACTTTTACAGCTTATTTCTGAGTCTGATCTCTGGCTTTAAACTGGGTCCAAAAACTTTGCGTATTTGCAGTTAAAACTACTTTAGTTTTCTACTAAAACTCAAAATGAACAAATAAAGTTAGGAAGGAATGAAAGGAAATTTATTTTTTAAAACATCTTTTTATTTTTTGCAAAATATTAAGTTGGTTGACTTCACCCTTACTTAGACCACTCATTATACTGGGTTCATATTGGGTGAGAAAATAGCAACAAGAAAAGATTAAAATAGTTTTTAAAAAAATCCCCCCCAAAAAAATGTACCTTTATTGCAGCAACATAATCCCACTATGAAAAATATCAGCCTGTAATTTAATTACATTTAATAAGTGGGGAATATTCTCACTTTCAGAAATAAATGTTTCTAACAAAAACACGATTCCTGGGGCCTTTTGGAAAAGAAACAAGCCCACAGCACCACAGATCCTCCACCTTACTCCACATCTCCATCCTTAGTTTCAGAGCAGAACCACCTGGAATGTTTGTTTCTGAGAAACTCAGCTTGAGTCTCATCTGAGCAGGGCTCACAGGTCCAGTTAAAATCCCAGTAGAGTTTACCAACTCTCCATGTTTATGTTTGTGATGGTAGGGCAGAAAAAGCTTTTTCCTGGCATGTTTCCCTGACAACCAGCTGTCTAGTAGATACGTGTCGGATAGTTGCTGTGGAGACTTGTTGAGGCCAAGATGTCCCTCTCTGTGCAGGTTTCTGACAGAGAATGTTGAAGATGTTTTGACCTCCACCATCCTGCTGGCGGTGTGTGGTGCCAAGATGAGCTTGGCTCCTCATCCTGTCTGTTTGTTGGTAATGTTTGCTCTGTTTGCTACATTTTTATGTAGGTATTTTCTGACTTACGTGGCTGAACCGACTCTGCCTTACTTGATGGCATGTTCTCTTGTCTTTTTCATTTTGAATAGCGGCTCAGAAAAAAAGCCATATGTCATATTTATGGCTCATGGAAACAGAAAGAAAGATGTTTGGAAAAATTAAACTTACATTTATTTTAGTTTTATAACTGTTAGAGGCGCCAATAGGTGTTTAAAAATATTTGTCCTAAAGTATTATTTCCATAAATGTAAATGTTACTATCAGTGTTAGATTATGCTGCTGCAGTAAAAGATAATTTTTATAATTTTTTACACAGCTTTACCAGGAGGGCCAACGTTACAGGGTCTTGTATATAAACAATTATTTAGTGTTTTCTTCTTATCGTATTTGTTTTCTACCAGCCAGCAGATCCGCTGTTCTGGACCCGCTGTTTGGGTCCAGATGTTCTGGGGTGCATCTGTTGCTGGTGGTTCTGTCTGGGTGTTTTCAGACAGAAGCAGAGCCATGTGCTGAGAGAACTGAGAACAAATAAATACATCACAAGAACAAGAGCTCACGTAGGTTATTTGCTCTTCACATTAACGAAGAGCAGAGCAGATGTTTTCTTCTTCTCCTGTCTGTCCTTAAAACAGAACATCAGACCTGCAAACAAGTGCATCAGTGTGGTTTTATAACCTGAAGAACATTAAAGGAAAACATGTCTTCATTATACATGAATATTAATAATAGAAGAACACAAAACGTAAAAGACGTGCAGATCCGCCACATTTATAGCTTGCTTTTAAAGCCCAGGGACAAGACGTCCAGAGAGCATTAATGGTGCTGCAGGGACCAAACAGCAAGCTTTAAAAGGACATGTGATGAATCAATAAATGCAAGAATAAAAGACACACATGTAAGTGCATGAGGTACCCTGGAACAATGGCAAGAAAAGTGCAGGTGGAACAAAAGCTCTAATGTTTAACTTAGACTCTCTGTGCTGATTTTTAAATCAGCTTTAAACATTGTCGCAGCAGAAACAACACCATCTTATCCGCTCACACAAATAGTGCTGAGTGTGGACGGAAAGACATTACAGACATTAATGTTCCTTAAAGTTTCATTCAGACACTTTAGTAAGAGGATATCAGCCACTGAATTGAGGCTGGATGCTTTATGCTTTGTAAGGATTATGATTATTGATTAATTAATATTCATCAAGAATTATAATTTAAAATCATAATTTGAAATTTTTTTATTTCTTAAGCAAAAATCATCACTTACGAACAGAAATCAGAGATATCCTCTGGTGTTGTGATTATAGGCTCAAAGCTCTTTAATAATTACAAATTATTAACCAAAACCACCAACTGTCACTGTTTATTCAACCACTTCACCGAAGGTGGAGGAACTTTGACCTTGTTTGACAGATAAATCTCTCTTGCACGAAATAAACACAAACGCTTCTCTTAATTATATAGATGAAGATTTATTGAAGCCAAATAATCCTGATATACCATTATTCTGGTCCAAAAACCTTCACCTAACTAACAAGCACTATTCTACACAAAAGGAATAACAATGACTACCTAACAATAATAATAAAAGAAAAATAAATATGCGCATTTAGTGTCTATGAAGCTCAAACCAGCAGTTTATGGATAAAATGTGTAATTTGGGTTAAATGGAAATAAATCCTCCTGGTGTTGATGTCTCGATCAGCGATCAGCTGATGAAACTGTGAGGCCACGCCCCTTTAGCCACTATCAGCTGATCGCCCCAAATCTTGAACAAAGGGTCATAAAACTCTGAGGCAGGAACTCAGTGGAAAATTTCCAGCAATAAAACTGGAACAAAGAGTGGTCAGCGAGGCCCAGACCACAGCTGCCTTGAATGAAAAACTTGTAAAAGTCCAACTTCTAACTCCTGGCTGATTTGGGATCATTAACCACGCAGCAGCAAATCAAAACACAGCTCAGCATAAAACACTTCCATCAGTATAGCAACAAGTTAATACCTGAGATTAACTACTGGTGATCCTGCATCACCTTAACTGCTTCATCCTGTTCTCAATGCACCTATCCGGTTTAATATAAAAAGAACAAAATTACTTTGAGGTTCATTTCTTATCTCCACCGGTTGAGGATCAGGTCTGAAGAAAAAGGAGGGGAGGGGGATCACGCGTCCGTGATCGAATTAAAGAGGAAAAAAAAAACGGTATCTTCTCATCCGTCCAGGAGGGGAAAAGATGAACCATTAGTCGACTGCATACACAAGGAGGAAACTCTTCTCCTTGGACATAGAACCTCTGTAGGGTTTTTACCTACGCCGAGTGTCGCCGTGGTCTTCAATCGGTAAAAAAATCTCCTGATCTTCTCGTATCAGACAGATTTGCAGCTTTTAAGCTCTTCCGGGAATGGCCTTGTGGAGCAAAGGTTCGCCTGCAAGCTTGTTTCTCCAGGTATGCGCCTTCGTTGTGCTGTCCTGTGAGACAGGCGGGAAATGGCCATGAAACTCTGCATCTCAGCTGGTTTATACTCCCAGTGACGTCAGAGTTGCGACGTCTGTTGAGCTGCGTGTGTCAAAATGTGCGACCAAAATGAATGACCCCAACAGCTTTAAGTCATGGAAACTTCACTGAGTCTCTGTTTGTTTCAACAACACATTAGAAGGTGGTTCTCCTGCCGATGTTCTGCTCTGAGCAGTTGTCAGCAGGACAAAAACCTGATCTCTAACTTCACACCAAGCTACACTATCTCCATACCATCTATACGATGTTCTCAGCTGAGCATCAACAGCCAGGAGGCTCAGAGTAGCGTTACTCCTCCTCCACATCAACAGGAGTCAGCTGGGGTGCTTCATCTGATCAGGATGATGCCTTGGTCCTGCTCTTTAGAGATATTCCATGTATGGTCCACTGAGAGGAGACCCCAGGGTGGAGAATACCAGAAAAACAATGTATCTCGTGGGTTGCACAGAGGCAAGCTGAGAAGGTCCTGGGTTCGAATCCCAGCCTGGGTTTGTTCTGCATAGATTCTCCCTGGGCGTCTGGCTTCTTCCAACAGTCCAACACTATGACTGTTAGGATACTTGGTTACTCTAAATTACAATCAGGTATGAAGTTAAAAAGGCCTTATGCAGAAAACAGCTGCTGGGAAAATCTCAGCTGAAAACTGTTTTCTAGATAATCAAGAACTTCAAGTTCAGAGCTTTAGCTGCAGAAAGGAAGGTTTCAGGACACCTTAGGTTATCCAGAAAGCTCCAAGACACAATATTATTGCCACCAGTGCAGAGCTTACTTAGTGCTGGCAGCTGGTAAAGACCTTTGGACAAGAAGGTCAGTAAAGAGACTAATGAATATATTCAGATTGTCCCAAAGCTTCAGAGAAAATAAAATGTTACAGTCAGAGATAAGCACAGATTCTTTCCATTTTTCCACACGCCCCAACATTTTCTAGCCCTCCTGTGTCTCTTCAACACCTCATTGGTTCGCAGGATGGCCCCCAGCAACGTAGGACCGATCCAAGACATACATCTGCAGACAGCTCAGTCGCCGGCTGCCTTTGTTTTTCCACCTCTCAGCACTATCCTTCCTCACCTCACTGTATGGTCAGGGAATTCCCAACTTGCTCTTCTTCGGCTGCTTGTCCATCTTCGTCTCAGCGAGGCGCGTCTGTCTCTGAACTGAGAAACAATTTTGTCATCAGATCTTAAACCCTAATCCAAGTTACTTGAATCTTTTAGCAGACTTTTTATCTTAGTTTCCTCTGATTCCATCAATCTTAAACAATCCATAGCAGCAGACTTTCCCTCTCGCCTCTGCACTGATCAACAGAGACGAGTCGTCACAGAAGTCCCCATCACCTGTGATGCCAGGAGATGTTTGTTGTGTCTATTTAAAGCTAAATAGGTTTTGAGTTTTTATTCCTTTTTTGCCAATAGAAGTTTCAGAAGCATCTCTGAAAAACTGTCTGTCTAAAGTAATGAGCCATAATTAAAACGTTTTAACCAGCAGGTGGGGTTTATCTTCTACCATACACGGAGGAGGAGAGTAAGGGAGGTAGAAACATCTCCAAAGATCACTGTTGGAGAACTGCAGCGAGGAGTGGCAACAGCCATGAGATACTATCTACACACCAGCTGGATGTTAGGGAGTCATGCCAGGAAAAAAGTATTTTCTGTCCTACCATCACAAACATGAACATGTGGCGTTTGTTGACTCTGCTGGGACTTTAACTGGACCTGTGAGCTGTGGTTAGATGAGACTGTTTGAGCTACTCACTAACAAATGGTCCAGGTGGGTCTGCTGTGAAACTCAGGAGGAAAATGTGAAAAAGAACCTCAGGTAGATTGTTAAATACGGTGGTGGATCTGTGGTGCTGTGGGCTTCTCTCTCCTCCAAAGGCCCTGGAAACATTATCATACTGCCTTACACCATGAACTAAAAATACCAGAACATTTGAAAATAAGAATCTGGTGTCCTCGGGTAGTAAGGTGGGTCGTTAATGATCCCAAACGAATGGTTAAATCAATCAACAGCAGGGGTTCCAATAACCGTGGCACCAGTGATTTCGTTGATGCTTGGTCATGTGGTATTCGTTTGGTCATGTGACAGTGATCGTGATGCAGCGCAGGATTATGGGGTGTTTAACTGAAGTAGAGAAGCAACGTCAGTGACATGGTTACCTTTTTACAACATAGAAAGGATTAGAGAAGAGAATATATATAATATCAGCAGATATTGGCTATGACCATAAAACAATACAAATATAAAATATTGAATAGCAATATCGGCCCACATTTTCATACCGGTGCATCCCTTGTTAAAAGCCTTTCTATTTTTGTGATTCTGGGATGTTGTCACCCATGAATAAATCTACTCAGATTAGAGGCTGGAGTAAAGCTGTCAGTGTGAGATGATGCTGCTGCAGAAAAAAATGTAATTAATAAAGCCAATTTTCCACATCTGTACCAGAGGAGGCAATAAACAACAATCCTGATGTAAGGTGTTTTTCTGGCTTTGACCAGTTGGGTCTTACATTCAGTTTAAAATAAGATTTTTCACCTTCCAGCTGTTCATCTTATTAATTAGTAAGCAGGTCAGTTTGTTCTGGACTCTGGACTTTTTGGGGCCTCTTTTAGGCTCCTGGACGTCTGTCTATTAAATTCGACAGCATCTGAAACATTTAAACTTTTATTTCATTTAATTTCATGGCTGAAAGATGAGAGAAATACATTTAAAGCAGGTGCAGCAGTGATTTAACGCCGTCATTAATTTTCTGTGCACATTACCTATAACAGTTCAGAGTGGTAAAATAGGAGCCATAACTTTTATAAAAACCTTAGATTGTGGCTCAGTGAAGGTAAAAAATGTAAAATTGCTGAAAAATTGGATTTTCCTCCCAGCTCCGACTCAAAGGGCTGCTTTTATTTCATTTATTCTGCTTGATAAATCAAAATGAAGAAAACAGCCGCTGAACATGTGACAGATTCATATGGAGAATTTCTAATCAGGTCATCCATAAGCATGAAAGCTCTGTCAGATTCCAGATAAATCAGTACAAATATCAACTCCTGAACTTGTTTACATCCAGAAACAAACTGCCCAGAACGACTCTGAACTTAGTCAGTTATGATCACATGCATTATGTATCTGGGTTAGCTCCAAGCACGTGGGAAACGTAGTTTTTACATCCTGAAATCGGTACTGAACTATAGAGAGATTAAATTCACGTTCATTTAAACTTCACTCACTCTTTTTTCAAATAAGTTTTTTGTGTTTTTTGAATTTTCAGATTGGCGGCCAGTTAATTGAGAATTGATTAAACGTCTACAGATCAACCTGTTTCTGACAAAGGAGATCCACCAGCCATGTCAGGATTTTCTCTTATTTTTGCTTTCAGTGAAACTGAATCCACACTGCAGAATAAAATCATTCTCCGTTGGTCCGTTTACTCTCAGCTTACATTTTACTTAAAGGACTTTTTCAGCAAGGACATCAGAAACAATGTCTTCTGGACAGATTAGACAGATTTTTACCACAAAAGCATAACAGCAGCATGTTTGGAGAAAAACAAACCCAGAAAATCAGCCCAAACACCTCCTACCAGCTGTCAAACACTGTGGTGGAGCGCTGCCACACAGCTTCCCTCTTCATCCCAGCGATAACGTCCCAACTCCGCCTCCAAGCTTTTCCAATGCTCTGCATGTTTGGTAGTATTTAGTCTACCTGTGGGAGCAACTATTCACTGTAGTGTAGAGTAAGACGACCAGACACAGAAGCTGACTTACTGATCCGAACCTCCAGAGACTTCCACAGCTCAGAACCCAACTCCAAACATTAATGAACCTCTCACCAAGAAGCAATCCAATCATCCTCCTCAGACAAAAAGAACAGGAAAAATTAAATATACCTGTTTATTTTTCCCTTGCATAACAAAAAGTTTCTGTTTATTATATATTATTATTATATACAGTTTTTGCTTGACTGTAATTTTCTACAGTGTCTAAAGAATGTTGTGAACAAGAACGCAGCCCTGTGGTACACCTTACCTGCTGTGATCTGTTATCCAGAACCAAATAAAACCAGAATGCCTGCATGAATGACACACATGTCTGTTAAAGTTGAAACCTGTGGATTTGGTTGAATAGTGTTAAAAACAGAAAAGCCCACAAACAGAACCTGAATGCAGGGGATTGGATTAGGTTAGTCAGTGGGAAGAGAAACCATCTGTTAATCAGAAGATTGTGAGTCCAATTCCAGCTCCCACCTCATGCTGAGGTGTCCTTGGGCTAGACACTGAACCTCAAGCTGTGTACATATAGATGGATGAATGAGACTCGTGTGAAATTGCTTTGAGTCGCTGTATGACTAGAAATGAGTTATATAGGTTCTCTGCTTCTTACCATTCTGCTGCAGTTTACTGATTAAATGCAAAAAGGCTGCAGCAACTTCCTCAGGGCTCTTCTCTTATCAGTTAGCAAACGGCATTAACTCCATACCAGATGCAACCTTCATAACCACTCATATAAGTGTTGTGGAGCTATAATCATTATTAAGAACGGATGTGACACAGAAATGGTTTCATTTGTTCCAGAGGACAGAAACTGGAACTTATGATGTCGTCCAGCCGTCAGTCCAACAGCACAATAACAGGATCGTCACCTGTTCAGGGGAAAAACATTGTTTGTTTTGGGTCACATCACCCGACTGGGACATTAAATATGAATTACTTGCAAAATTTGTTTTTGAAAGCTGATGGAACTTTCTGTAAATCAATGAGCCAGTTTTAATTTCTTTAACTATCCTCGAGCCATTTCCTTTTTACTGCCGCTTCCCTAAGCTCCTAAAGTCTCTTCCCTCTTTAGAATAAAAGTCTGCAGGAAAAGCAGAACATTCTGACTCGGTTTGAGCTTGGATTTATTGAAACCTCTGGCAGATTTACCTGAAATCAGCTCAAACTGCTGCTCTGACTCATCCAGGAGTCCAGTTCTCCTGTGAACCTTTAAGTCTCTAATTGTCTGGAGTTCATCCTGCTGAGTCGATTTTACACCTTCATGGCTCCTTTCCTTTTATTGCTCCTTTTAAATAAATCATTGTCTCCCTCTGGGTTCTGTTTTTTCTTCTGGCCTCTGAATCGCCTCTCTATTTAAACACGAGGCAGAAAATCGCGTCATAAATGATTTAGGAATAATAGGAATTATTTCAAACATGAAAGTGTGGCTGTGTGGGGTATATCTGAGCTTGATCAGTCATAGGTGTAATGACCTGTAATTGCTGCTCGGTCAGCTGAGCCACTGAATGGTTTCAGCTTCTTATTTGTTGCCTTTCTGCTACCTGAAAACAATTTGTCATCAGTGGAATGAATAGGGGTCATTTTTAAAGCTCTGGGATGGTGACCACCCACCAGGCAGAGGTGCTGATTATTACAAGCTTTCTAAACACGTTTTATTTCCTTCAAACATGCAGTAAAACCCGTCAAGTAAAGAATTATTACATTTCTGCCATGTTTACTGAAACCAACAGGACTGTTAAAGGTAACAGCAGCAATAACTCTGAGTAATCGTTTCCTGTCTGATTTTATCAGTCTCTCCCATCGTTGTGGAGGAATTTAGGTCCACTCTGCTTTCCAACGCTGTTTCAGTTCATTCTGCTCGGCTCTCTGAAGGTCCCACCACAGGTTCTCAATCAGGTTGAGCTCTGGATTTTGACTAGGCTATTGGATCACCTTGATTATTTTATTTTCCAGTCATTCTGTTGTAGATCAGCTGCTGTGTTTGGGATCATGGTTCTGCTGATGACCCAGTTTGGACCAAGCTTTAGCTGTTGGACAGATAAATTCACGTTTGACTCCAGAATACTTTAGTCTGCAGAGGAGTTCATGGTCCACTCAGTGACTGCAGGTCATGTGAGAGTAGAAAACAGGCCCAAATCATCACTCCTCCACCACCGTGTTAGACGGTTTCTCTTAACATGGTTCTGTGCATTATGGTCAAGCATCTGTCTCTACTTTGGCCTAGAAGACATTGTCCCAGAAGTCTTGTCCTTCAAGTCCTGCTGCCGTCTTGTTTCTAGGAAGATATGGCTTTCTGTCCTTCACCCCTCCAAGCAGCCATACCAGTTCAGTGTTTTTCTAATTGCCCTGTCTTGACCTTTAACCTGATAACTGAGGCCTCTAGGTGGAAGGAATAAAATGAATCACTGCTTTTCATTATTTAATATTAGTCTAGACTGTATTTAAAGAAAATGGTACAGAAACCTTTGTATGTTTTACTGTAACCTCTAGTTAAAATCAAACCAGATTTAAGCAAAGAAAACAAACAATAAATAAATAATCCAGATAATGGACGAGGTTGTCAGCTGATATGAACTAATTATAATAAACAGAAGAAATTTCAGCTGCATTATACAAACACTTGGTCAAACAAGTTGATGCAACATTGAGGGCTGCCAATAGATGCTTTCCTTACTAATGGTGAAGCTGCGTTCACTGTCCAGGAAACGTTTCGATGTTTGAGTTCACGGTGGATTTCTCTTTGGTTTTTTACTGTTCTCTGTCACATTTTATCCCATTCAGGAGCCCCAAAACTGATTTAGATCCATATTCTACAGTAAACACATGGTTCTGATTAGCATCAGCCAGTCTTGGATGATTGGAATAAAGACACAATTATAAATCAGAGAGAATCAGCAATTTCTGATTTTATTATTGGCACTGAGAGAGAGTCCACGGTGGACAAACCTCCACATATTCCTGCAGCAGTTGGCCTTTGCCAGCCCGTATTATGCTGCTCTTAATTTAGTGCAGAAAGTTCTCCTTAATGCCAGCGAGCTACTCTTGATCAAAGTCATTAGTCACTTGATTTGGACTCTTTGCTGCTGAATAATTGAGGCGGTGTGAGGATAAAGGATTTGACTGTGCTGGCTCACTAGTTAGGGGAAGTGAGCAGAAGTCCGGGATTTAGAAAGAAAGACAAACGGAGGAGGGAAACGGCAGACAGGAGGAAGTAAATTAGAGAAAGATTGAAAAGGAGAGGAGTGTTGATGTGATGAATGCTTTGTCTGATCATTGGTCTGTCCACCACAGTCCTGAAGAAATATTTAACGCTGTAATATCTGTGAAACCGCCACCAATGACTCTGGAAAAAACAATCAGTCTATCCATTTATCCTCCTGCTGGTCGCACCAATGTTTTCCAGGCTTTTTTTAACAAATGGCCGTTCATTCAGAACCCCTCAGTTCAGCCCATAATCATACATCAAACATAGAAGTGCCTGGCTTTTCTTTCTCAGATAAAACAAAATAATATGTTTTTTCCATCCCATTAGTTTCCCATCAGGTTCTGGAATATATCCACAATTCATCAACTTATTGTATATTTTCAGGAATAAACTCTAAGGGCGTGAGTAAAGAGCAGGAACAGCTTGGAGGAGAGAATCCCATCATCCCACTAAAACCAGATTAAAGCGAGTCTTTTATGAATGAAGCAGCATCAGAATGGAGTGTGTTCCTCCCTCCATCACTGCAGGCTAATATCAGCTAGATCTCCTCCAAGAAAACTTGTTTGTAGGAACATGTTTCAGATGTCTCATCTCTTGGATTCATCCTCTCCAACAAATCTGGGAAGTCATCTGTTTGTCATCCCGTGTTCTTAGGGAAGCAGGTTTGGTCGTGAAGTCGTCTGTTGTGGAAGATATGATGCAGCTCGACCAAAGCTGCATGTTGGACAGTTTGTTTTAGCTGCAGCTGTGAACAGTCCTGCAGAGGTTCACTCCACAACCGAGCTGTGAAAGCAGCTTTAATGTTAGAGACAGGTCCAAAACAGCAGACCAAGCTTCTGGCTTGTAGCCTTCTGTTGCTTCCAGTTTAATCTACAATAACCTGCTTTTCATCTGAGGAAGAGGAGGCGGCCGTCACCTTGTTCAGCTCTTCATTGTCACCCAGGATGAAGGCAAACTTTTAGAGATTTTGAGCAGACAGTTCATCCTCAGCAGCAGAGGTCACATTTAATTTTAATTTAAATGATTCTGCAGTTTCCTTGAGTCTGCAACTAATTCAAACCTGACTGCTGAACACGGACGGGCAGACAGGCAGACAGGCGGACAGGCGGACAGACATCTTTATTGTCCCATAAAGGAAAATTTGTTTCCACAGGCTGACATGTCAAGTTGGAAATCCACATACATATAAACATTCAACACAATTAATCACAGAACAGGTGCACAACAAACAGCAAAATAAATCGGTGAGGCAGCTTGTCTAGAACAGCAATGGCTGAAGGAACAAAACTCCTTTTAAAATGGGCCTTTCTATATTTAAGTGTCTGATTTCTGCATCCAGAAGGCAGGA
Source organism: Girardinichthys multiradiatus (assembly GCF_021462225.1). Lineage (NCBI taxonomy): Eukaryota > Metazoa > Chordata > Actinopteri > Cyprinodontiformes > Goodeidae > Girardinichthys > Girardinichthys multiradiatus. The sequence goes on along the minus strand of NC_061797.1, from coordinate 49,549,735 downwards.
GCTGAAAGAGGTCAGTGTCCGAAACTACTGATTTGGCGAGAAGGGCCATCGCTCTGTCATTGAGTTTTGTGATGTTTGATGTGGGGGAACAGATTATTTTTCATGCGATGTGAGTGATTCTGAGGAGCTTATTTCTATTTGCAACTGACAGCATGGTGTAAAAACAGGTAGAACAGTACAACAAAATGGGCTGAATAATACTCTGGTACAGTAACAGCAGAAGATGAGAGGCAACATGAAGGGCACTGAGCGTACAAAGGACATGTAATCTTTGTTGAGAACATTTATGGACGTCTGTCATATGATGTTCAAAGGTAAAATTATTGTCCAGGATATTTAAATGTGGTTATCTGCTCTATTAAGTTACCACTGATGGAAATATGGTTTGTACTGAAAGTGGGCGTACTGAAAATAATTTCCATTTTGTCGGAGTTAATGCAGAGAGCATCTCTACTCTTTGAAAGCCGATTGTCCTCTTGAACATCCGAGCAAAATGTGGTGGGAATGTTCAAACAGGTCCAGAGAGCTATGCTCTCACACCATGTTGGACATGAAGAACAATTTCCCTCATTTCATTAAGCAGTATCTGCAGGCAGGATTTTATTCATCTTGATTATTAAATATTGTCAATTACAGAAAGAAGACTTTGAATTTATTTAGATTGTCCCATATTTTCAGAAACTGGATGATTTTTGCATCACATCTGATTAAGTGAGGAGCAGGTTTTTCTTCCCTCGCTGGGAACGTTTCTGGAGTTATTGGTTTATTGTGCTGGAGTGTAGTCCTCGGATTCTGGAGGAGCAATGTGGATTTCATTGGTTGGTGAACAGTGGACAAGATCTTTACCCTTACTGAGCTGCTGAGGGCCTCCTATGAGTTTGTTTAGTGGATCCAGAGAAGATCCACTAAACAAGGTCTGAGGTTTCACCACCTCGGACGACGGCGTCACCCAAGGTGTCTCTAGCAGCTGCTCCAAGAATATGGGCTGCTGGTGATGCTTTTACAGGACATCAGCAAACACAGCTGTGTCCACATGGCAGAAAGTCAGAAATGTTCTCATTACAGGTTGGACTCAAGCAGGGATGCTCCTGGTCTCTTATCCAGAACGTCAGGATCTCAGTTTTGGTTTTTGTAGGTGATGAAGTTCTGCTGGCGTTTCAGGCCATGCTTTTCAGTTTGTACCAGAGCAGTTTACAGCCACGACGAGAAGAGTCACCACTCCATATCTGAGGTCATGGTTCTCAGCCAGGCAAAGGTGGATTGCTGATGGTAAGGTGGAGCAGGAGATGGACAAGGTTCCTTGGTAGACTGAATTTTCCTATAAGTGCATTTATTAATGTGTCATTCCTAATTAAACCCTGAATACAATACAAATATCTGGTATAACTTCATAAAGACTGAGGTCTCTGGAAATGTAAATGTGGAAAAGCTTGGAATTTTGACATTTCCTAAGTTCCTTAGTAGAAAGTAACTGGACTTCTATCTTGTTCAATCACACTTAAAGGGCCAATAAGGTCCCTAATAGTGCTGTTAAGGTTACTAATGAGGCAATTAGGACACATGAGTCACTGGCCATACTCTCTATTCAGCTTGGTGTTTGGGTCATGGTTGCTTGACATCCCAAACATGTCCCTAACGATGCCATGCGGCCCAAATAGTTTGATGTTCTGACTAGAGTTACTTCCAGCCATGTTCAGAACTGAAGAGGCCTTCAGGATGAGAGAGGAAACATCTCCAAGAAACAAGAGAAGACGTCCATTTTTAACTCACTCACAGCTTCTTCGTCCTTTCTTTCAGGTTGTGACAGCGACTTCTGGGGCCCCCACTGCACTAATCGCTGCCAGTGTCGCAACGGAGCAAAATGCAACCCTATAACAGGAGCCTGCGTCTGCACAGACGGCTACCAGGGCTGGCGCTGCGAGGAACACTGCGACCCGAACCTGTACGGCAAAGACTGCATACAGGAGTGCCAGTGCCTCAACGGCGCCACCTGCCAACATCAGACTGGAGAGTGCCTCTGTGCTCCCGGATACACCGGCGTCTTGTGAGTAGTTCCTGAAGAACACTTGGGGATGAAGGCCAGCCATCAGACCCCTAAAATTAAAACAAAACTTACAGAATTTCTCTAAAAACCCAAAATGTTACTAATGAATTGTGAGGAAAGTGAAAATAAAATGACTGTCTGGATAGAAATATGATGGATTCTTCCAAAAAAGAGGAAATATTTAAATTTTCTTCTCTGTTGATGAGTACCAGAGTATTAATGCCTCTATATCCTGAACGTTCAGCTTTTTAAACCTGACAGACATCTTTAAACAAGCCTCCATGTGACATGCTAACATCTAGCATAGATTGACCGGTTGTTTTCCTGCCTGAAATCAGAGAAGTTCTGGAAAACTGCTCCATCTTTCTGGTCCGGTCCAAATTCAGCCAGCTAGGTTTAGTTCAGTCCCTCTGTGTTTGGGTTCAGATTTAGTCCCAAACACTTTTCAACCAGATTCTGACATTAAAAAATGTCTTTGTACACATTTTATCTATATTGTGCATTTTTGACAAGATATCAGTTTGATCAAAATTTTGAATTTTTGGGGGTTTTAGCCAAATCAGGACATCAGTAGAAGTGTTCATATAGAAATTTGTTTTGTGTTGTGGACAAGGCAGCTTTTTCCTTTCAGACATCAGTTCTTGTTTCAGAACCAGCTCTATTTGTCAAGTTTCTGCACAAACAAGAAATTTAACTTCGGTTCCAATGTTGAATTTAAATTCTATGAATATAAAAAGCAGTATTAAAACAAAAAGGTTTTTGTAAATATGTATAGATACAATGTTTTTACAAAAGAGAAAGACATTGAATTAGTGCAGACATGCCTTGTATGGATCTGTTAGCTGTGCTTCTTCTGACCCTTGACCTGTATAAGTCCTGCATAGAGGGAAGGTCAGCCCTGATGATTCTCTCTGCAGACCTGATTGGTCGTTGCAGTCCGGACCTGTCCTGTTTTGTGGAAGAACCAAACCCCACTGAGATGGACAAAGGCAGGACAGACTGAAAGATGGCAGTGTAGAAGATGACCAGAAGCTCCTGTGGAAGGTTGGACTTCTTGAGTTGCCTCAGGAGGTTCAGTCTCTTCTGGGCCTTCTTCTGAACATTGTCTATGTGTGAGGACCATCTCAGGTCCAGAGAAAGGATGGTTCCTAGGAACCAGAAGTGGTCCACAGCCGACACAGTGTTGTAGAGGATGATGAGGTGAGGGAGTGTGGGGGAGTTCTCCTGAAGTCCACCAAGCTCTCCACAGTCCTAACTGGTGTCATCTGCAAACTTCAGGACATTTACAGGCAGGTCTGGAGAGGCGCGGCCATTTGTGTAGAGGGAGAAGAGGGGTGGGGAGAGACCACACCCCTGGGGGCTCTGGTGCTGAAGGTTCTCGTGTGGGAGAAGATGATCCCCAGCCTCACCTGCTGCTGGTCCTCCAGGAAGCTGGTGATCCACTGAGGTGGAGGCCAGTACTTTGAGCTGGAAGAGCTTCTGGTGGAGGATGTTTGGGTTGATGGTGTTGAAGGCTGAGGTGAAGTCTACAAACAGGATCCTGGCCTACATCCCTGGGTGGTTGAGGTGTTGCAGGATGAAGTGTAGTCCCAAGCTGACTGCATCATCTGCCGACCTGTTTGCCTAGTAAACAAACTGCAGGGGGGCCGAAAGGGGGCCTCTGATGTCCTTCAGGTGCTTCAACACCAGTTGCTTGAAGGATTTCATGACCACAGACATCAGGGTGACAGGCCTGTAGTTATTTACCACGGTGATGGTGAGTTTTTTAGGGTCTGTGTTTTGAATAATGCAGAGTTCCATCTTGTCTACATTGTGGATCTAAAATGTTTTAACCTTTTTTTTTTCAGCTACATCTAGACATCAGTAGATGTCTAGATTTTATTTCCAGAACAAATCTTTTTACTGCTTTGTTCATGCAGATGGAGTTTTTCTGTTTGTCTCCTGCAGCTGCGAGGAGCCTTGTCCTCCAGGTAAACATGGCTCCTTGTGCGAGCACCGCTGCCCCTGTCAGAATGGAGGAACATGCCACCATGTCACCGGAGCGTGCTCCTGCCTCCCCGGCTGGATGGTATGACACTCAGCATAGACAGAAACAAAGATGAAGCTTCCTGAATCTGTCTGACTTGGTTTCAGTTGAGGGATCCACCGCTGATAATGTTTAGATGTCATTACACGCTGGGAAACAAGCAAAGATGAACAAAAATATGTTCTTTTCAGAAAATAGAAAAGATAAGAGCAACTTGCTTAATGTTGTTCTAAAACAAATGTTCAGGAATCTTTGCTTTTTTACCCTTATTTTTGCATGTTACATTAAGTGTCACAGTTTAAATTAATATAATCTGTTGTGTAAATCTGATCTCAGATGACCAGCAATGTAGCACCAGTTTTTATTTAACAAAGGTCTGGCTGAAATAGAAGAAGGAGCCCAGTCTTTGCTTACAGAGTTTATCATATTACAATGATAAGATGGTACGACATGAGCAATGACCTTAGAGAAGCAACTGTTGATGCCCATCAATCTACAAAGGGCTATAAGGGCATTTCCAAGCTATTTGAAGTTTATCAGTCTCCAGAGAGAGAGATTATTACCAAAACGAAAACATCTCAGACAGCTGCCAGGAGTGGGTGTCCCAGTAGATTCAACCCAAGGTCAGAGTGTGAAGCTCAGAGAAATTACCAAAAAGCCTCAGTTAGCTGGTTAAAGGTTAAAGGTAATGACACTGAACCATGTTCGGATAAAACCAAACACAGCAAATCAGCACATGGTGGTGGAGAGATGGTGGTTTGGGCTTTTCTTGCACCCACAGACTGAAGTTTAGCTGTCCTACAGCTAAATCTCCTTGGTCCGAACTGGGTCATCAACAGAATAATGATCCTGAACACAGCAGAAGATCTACAACAAAAACTAAAAGAAAGGAACCAAGGTGTTCTAATGGCCAAGTCAAAGTCCAGACTTCATCATGATTCTACAAGTTGCTGAATGAGTTCTACAAGAGGCTGAAGGAGGTTCTACAAGCTAAATGTTTTTTAAAAGTCTGGAAAATAATTACTGATATTTGGTGAAATGTCATCTGTTGCTGATCATAGGTTGGATTTACTTGAATAAAACATTTCAAGCAGTTCTGATACATATAAGATACTTTATTGTCCATTAAGTTAAACAAATAGGAAATTAAAGCTATAAGTCCTCCCTTGGATGGCGTCTGGGACCAGGCTGGTGTCTTCATCAATATCAGATGAGAAGAACTGATCTATAAATTCACACATAAAACATGTGAGCTGTGCCTGTCATGTCTGATCTATCCCAACCCTCCCATCAGGGTCCAGTGTGTGCCCAACCGTGCCCATTCGGGTGGTTCGGCATCAACTGTTCTGAGGAGTGCACATGTCGTAATGGAGGCCTGTGTGACCACATCAGCGGTCTGTGTCAGTGCACAGCCGGCTACATCGGAGAAAGGTGAGATAACCGTGTGATCTGAAGATGACATGAAATATTATCAGAACCCAGAAGAAAATTTGTTTCATGCAAATATTAACAGAATTCAGAGATAAAAATAAGTCATGCAGGTGGTGAAAGTGTTAATTATTCATAGTCACCGTAACTAGTAGAGCTTTAGATATATGATGTATTTTAACCCTTCCATCCTGTAGTCACCTCTCAGCATATCAACCTTCCTTTAACCCTTCCATCCTGTAGTCACCTCTCAGCATATCAACCTTCCTTTAACCCTTCCATCCAGTAGTCACCTCTCAGCATATAAATGTTCCTTTAACCCTTCCATCCTGTAGTCACCTCTCAGCATATAAACCTTCCTTTAACCCTTCCATCCTGTAGTCACCTCTCAGCATATAAACCTTCCTTTAACCCTTCCATCCAGTAGTCACCTCTCAGCATATAAATGTTCCTTTAACCCTTCCATCCTGTAGTCACCTCTCAGCATATAAACCTTCCTTTAACCCTTCCACCCTGTAGTCACCTCTCAGCATATAAACCTTCCTTTAACCCTTCCATCCAGTAGTCACCTCTCAGCATATAAATGTTCCTTTAACCCTTCCATCCTGTAGTCACCTCTCAGCATATAAACCTTCCTTTAACCCTTCCATCCTGTAGTCACCTCTCAGCATATCAACCTTCCTTTAACCCTTCCATCCAGTAGTCACCTCTCAGCATATAAATGTTCCTTTAACCCTTCCATCCTGTAGTCACCTCTCAGCATATAAACCTTCCTTTAACCCTTCCACCCTGTAGTCACCTCTCAGCATATAAACCTTCCTTTAACCCTTCCATCCTGTAGTCACCTCTTAACATATAAACCTTCCTTTAACCCTTCCATCCTGTAGTCACCTCTCAGCATATAAACCTTCCTTTAACCCTTCCATCCTGTAGTCACCTCTTAACATATAAACCTTCCTTTAACCCTTCCATCCTGTAGTCACCTCTTAACATATAAACCTTCCTTTAACCCTTCCATCCTGTAGTCACCTCTCAGCATATAAACCTTCCTTTAACCCTTCCATCCTGTAGTCACCTCTCAGCATATAAACCTTCCTTTAACCCTTCCATCCTGTAGTCACCTCTTAACATATAAACCTTCCTTTAACCCTTCCATCCTGTAGTCACCTCTCAGCATATAAATGTTCCTTTAACCCTTCCATCCTGTAGTCACCTCTCAGCATATAAACCTTCCTTTAACCCTTCCACCCTGTAGTCACCTCTCAGCATATAAACCTTCCTTTAACCCTTCCATCCTGTAGTCACCTCTCAACATATAAAACTTCCTTTAACCCTTCCATCCTGTAGTCACCTCTCAGCATATAAACCTTCCTTTAACCCTTCCATCCTGTAGTCACCTCTCAGCATATAAATCTTCCTTTAACCCTTCCATCCTGTAGTCACCTCTATGCATGTAAACCTTCCTTTAACCCTTCCATCCTGTAGTCACCTCTCAGCATATAAACCTTCCTTTAACCCTTCCATCCTGTAGTCACCTCTCAGCATATAAACCTTCCTTTAACCCTTCCATCCTGTAGTCACCTCTCAGCATATAAATCTTCCTTTAACCCTTCCATCCTGTAGTCACCTCTATGCATGTAAACCTTCCTTTAACCCTTCCATCCTGTAGTCACCTCTCAACATATAAAACTTCCTTTAACCCTTCCATCCTGTAGTCACCTCTCAACATATAAAACTTCCTTTAACCCTTCCATCCTGTAGTCACCTCTCAACATATAAACCTTCCTTTAACCCTTCCATCCAGTAGTCACCTCTCAGCATATAAACCTTCCTTTAACCCTTCCATCCTGTAGTCACCTCTCAACATATAAAACTTCCTTTAACCCTTCCATCCTGTAGTCACCTCTCAACATATAAAACTTCCTTTAACCCTTCCATCCTGTAGTCACCTCTCAACATATAAAACTTCCTTTAACCCTTCCATCCTGTAGTCACCTCTCAGCATATAAACCTTCCTTTAACCCTTCCATCCTGTAGTCACCTCTCAGCATATAAACCTTCCTTTAACCCTTCCACCCTGTAGTCACCTCTCAGCATATAAACCTTCCTTTAACCCTTCCATCCTGTAGTCACCTCTCAGCATATCAACCTTCCTTTAACCCTTCCATCCTGTAGTCACCTCTCAGCATATCAACCTTCCTTTAACCCTTCCATCCTGTAGTCAACTCTCAGCATATAAACCTTCCTTTAACCCTTCCATCCAGTAGTCACCTCTCAGCATATCAACCTTCCTTTAACCCTTCCATCCTGTAGTCACCTCTCAGCATATAAACCTTCCTTTAACCCTTCCATCCAGTAGTCACCTCTCAGCATATCAACCTTCCTTTAACCCTTCCATCCTGTAGTCACCTCTCAGCATATAAATGTTCCTTTAACCCTTCTATCCTGTAGTCACCTCTCAGCATGTAAACCTTCCTTTAACCCTTCCATCCTGTAGTCACCTCTCAGCATATAAACCTTGCTTTAACCCTTCCATCCTGTAGTCACCTCTCAGCATATAAATGTTCCTTTAACCCTTCTATCCTGTAGTCATCTCTCAGCATATCAACCTTCCTTTAACCCTTCCATCCTGTAGTCAACTCTCAGCATATAAACCTTCCTTTAACCCTTCCATCCAGTAGTCACCTCTCAGCATATCAACCTTCCTTTAACCCTTCCATCCTGTAGTCACCTCTCAGCATGTAAACCTTCCTTTAACCCTTCCATCCTGTAGTCAACTCTCAGCATATAAACCTTCCTTTAACCCTTCCATCCTGTAGTCACCTCTCAGCATATAAATGTTCCTTTAACCCTTCTATCCTGTAGTCACCTCTCAGCATGTAAACCTTCCTTTAACCCTTCCATCCTGTAGTCACCTCTCAGCATATAAACCTTGCTTTAACCCTTCCATCCTGTAGTCACCTCTCAGCATAGAAATGTTCCTTTAACCCTTCTATCCTGTAGTCACCTCTCAGCATATAAACCTTCCTTTAACCCTTCCATCCTGTAGTCACCTCTCAACATGTAAACCTTCCTTTAACCCTTCCATCCTGTAGTCACCTCTCAGCATATAAATGTTCCTTTAACCCTTCTATCCTGTAGTCACCTCTCAGCATGTAAACCTTCCTTTAACCCTTCCATCCTGTAGTCACCTCTCAGCATATAAACCTTCCTTTAACCCTTCCACCCTGTAGTCACCTCTCAGCATATAAACCTTCCTTTAACCCTTCCATCCTGTAGTCACCTCTCAGCATATAAACCTTCCTTTAACCTTTCTATCCTGTAGTCACCTCTCAGCATATAAACCTTCCTTTAACCCTTCCATCCTGTAGTCACCTCTCAGCATATAAACCTTCCTTTAACCCTTCCATCCTGTAGTCACCTCTCAGCATATAAACCTTCCTTTAACCCTTCCATCCTGTAGTCACCTCTTAACATATAAACCTTCCTTTAACCCTTCCATCCTGTAGTCACCTCTTAACATATAAACCTTCCTTTAACCCTTCCATCCTGTAGTCACCTCTCAGCATATAAACCTTCCTTTAACCCTTCCATCCTGTAGTCACCTCTCAGCATATAAACCTTCCTTTAACCCTTCCATCCTGTAGTCACCTCTTAACATATAAACCTTCCTTTAACCCTTCCATCCTGTAGTCACCTCTCAGCATATAAATGTTCCTTTAACCCTTCCATCCTGTAGTCACCTCTCAGCATATAAACCTTCCTTTAACCCTTCCATCCTGTAGTCACCTCTCAGCATATAAACCTTCCTTTAACCCTTCCATCCTGTAGTCACCTCTCAGCATATAAACCTTCCTTTAACCCTTCCATCCTGTAGTCACCTCTCAGCATATAAACCTTCCTTTAACCCTTCCATCCTGTAGTCACCTCTCAGCATATAAATCTTCCTTTAACCCTTCCATCCTGTAGTCACCTCTATGCATGTAAACCTTCCTTTAACCCTTCCATCCTGTAGTCACCTCTCAGCATATAAACCTTCCTTTAACCCTTCCATCCTGTAGTCACCTCTCAGCATATAAACCTTCCTTTAACCCTTCCATCCTGTAGTCACCTCTCAGCATATAAATCTTCCTTTAACCCTTCCATCCTGTAGTCACCTCTATGCATGTAAACCTTCCTTTAACCCTTCCATCCTGTAGTCACCTCTCAACATATAAAACTTCCTTTAACCCTTCCATCCTGTAGTCACCTCTCAACATATAAAACTTCCTTTAACCCTTCCATCCTGTAGTCACCTCTCAACATATAAACCTTCCTTTAACCCTTCCATCCAGTAGTCACCTCTCAGCATATAAACCTTCCTTTAACCCTTCCATCCTGTAGTCACCTCTCAACATATAAAACTTCCTTTAACCCTTCCATCCTGTAGTCACCTCTCAACATATAAAACTTCCTTTAACCCTTCCATCCTGTAGTCACCTCTCAACATATAAAACTTCCTTTAACCCTTCCATCCTGTAGTCACCTCTCAGCATATAAACCTTCCTTTAACCCTTCCATCCTGTAGTCACCTCTCAGCATATAAACCTTCCTTTAACCCTTCCATCCTGTAGTCACCTCTCAGCATATAAACCTTCCTTTAACCCTTCCATCCTGTAGTCACCTCTCAGCATATCAACCTTCCTTTAACCCTTCCATCCTGTAGTCACCTCTCAGCATATCAACCTTCCTTTAACCCTTCCATCCTGTAGTCAACTCTCAGCATATAAACCTTCCTTTAACCCTTCCATCCAGTAGTCACCTCTCAGCATATCAACCTTCCTTTAACCCTTCCATCCTGTAGTCACCTCTCAGCATATAAATGTTCCTTTAACCCTTCTATCCTGTAGTCACCTCTCAGCATGTAAACCTTCCTTTAACCCTTCCATCCTGTAGTCACCTCTCAGCATATAAACCTTGCTTTAACCCTTCCATCCTGTAGTCACCTCTCAGCATATAAATGTTCCTTTAACCCTTCTATCCTGTAGTCATCTCTCAGCATATCAACCTTCCTTTAACCCTTCCATCCTGTAGTCAACTCTCAGCATATAAACCTTCCTTTAACCCTTCCATCCAGTAGTCACCTCTCAGCATATCAACCTTCCTTTAACCCTTCCATCCTGTAGTCACCTCTCAGCATGTAAACCTTCCTTTAACCCTTCCATCCTGTAGTCACCTCTCAGCATATAAACCTTCCTTTAACCCTTCCATCCTGTAGTCACCTCTCAGCATATAAATGTTCCTTTAACCCTTCTATCCTGTAGTCACCTCTCAGCATGTAAACCTTCCTTTAACCCTTCCATCCTGTAGTCACCTCTCAGCATATAAACCTTGCTTTAACCCTTCCATCCTGTAGTCACCTCTCAGCATAGAAATGTTCCTTTAACCCTTCTATCCTGTAGTCACCTCTCAGCATATAAACCTTCCTTTAACCCTTCCATCCTGTAGTCACCTCTCAACATGTAAACCTTCCTTTAACCCTTCCATCCTGTAGTCACCTCTCAGCATATAAATGTTCCTTTAACCCTTCTATCCTGTAGTCACCTCTCAGCATGTAAACCTTCCTTTAACCCTTCCATCCTGTAGTCACCTCTCAGCATATAAACCTTCCTTTAACCCTTCCACCCTGTAGTCACCTCTCAGCATATAAACCTTCCTTTAACCCTTCCATCCTGTAGTCACCTCTCAGCATATAAACCTTCCTTTAACCCTTCCATCCTGTAGTCACCTCTCAGCATATAAACCTTCCTTTAACCCTTCCATCCTGTAGTCACCTCTCAGCATATAAATCTTCCTTTAACCCTTCTATCCTGTAGTCATCTCTCAGCATATAAACCTTCCTTTAACCCTTCCATCCTGTAGTCACCTCTCAGCATATAAACCTTCCTTTAACCCTTCCATCCTGTAGTCACCTCTCAGCATATAAATCTTCCTTGAACCCTTCCATCCTATAGTCACCTCTCAACATATAAACCTTCCTTTAACCCTTCCATCCTGTAGTCACCTCTCAGCATATAAACCTTCCTTTAACCCTTCCATCCTGTAGTCACCTCTCAGCATATAAATCTTCCTTGAACCCTTCCATCCTGTAGTCACCTCTCAGCATATAAACCTTCCTTTAACCCTTCCATCCAGCAGTCACCTCTCAGCATATAAATGTTCCTTTAACCCTTCTATCCTGTAGTCACCTCTCAGCATGTAAACCTTCCTTTAACCCTTCCATCCTGTAGTCACCTCTCAGCATATAAACCTTCCTTTAACCCTTCCATCCTGTAGTCACCTCTCAGCATATAAACCTTCCTTTAACCCTTCCACCCTGTAGTCACCTCTCAGCATATAAACCTTCCTTTAACCCTTCCATCCTGTAGTTACCTCTATGCATGTAAACCTTCCTTTAACCCTTCCATCCTGAAGTCACCTCTCAGCATATAAACCTTCTTTTAACCCTTCCATCCTGTAGTCACCTCTCAACATATAAACCTTCCTTTAACCCTTCCATCCTGTAGTCACCTCTCAGCATATAAACCTTCCTTTAACCCTTCCATCCTGTAGTCACCTCTCAGCATATAAATGTTCCTTTAACCCTTCTATCCTGTAGTCACCTCTCAACATATAAACCTTCCTTTAACCCTTCCATCCTGTAGTCACCTCTCAACATATAAACCTTCCTTTAACCCTTCCATCCTGTAGTCACCTCTCAGCATATAAACCTTCCTTTAACCCTTCCATCCTGTAGTCACCTCTCAGCATGTAAACCTTCCTTTAACCCTTCCATCCTGTAGTCACCTCTCAGCATGTAAACCTTCCTTTAACCCTTCCATCCTGTAGTCACCTCTCAGCATGTAAAACTTCCTTTAACCCTTCCATCCTGTAGTCACCTCTCAGCATGTAAACCTTCCTTTAACCCTTCCATCCTGTAGTCACCTCTATGCATGTAAACCTTCCTTTAACCCTTCCATCCTGTAGTCACCTCTCAGCATGTAAACCTTCCTTTAACCCTTCCATCCTGTAGTCACCTCTCAGCATATAAACCTTCCTTTAACCCTTCCACCCTGTAGTCACCTCTCAGCATATAAATCTTCCTTTAACCCTTCCATCCTGTAGTCACCTCTCAGCATATAAACCTTCCTTTAACCCTTCCATCCTGTAGTCACCTCTCAGCATATAAACCTTCCTTTAACCCTTCCATCCTGTAGTCACCTCTCAGCATATAAACCTTCCTTTAACCCTTCCATCCTGTAGTCACCTCTCAGCATATAAATCTTCCTTGAACCCTTCCATCCTGTAGTCACCTCTATGCATGTAAACCTTCCTTTAACCCTTCCATCCTGAAGTCACCTCTCAGCATATAAACCTTCCTTTAACCCTTCCATCCTGTAGTCACCTCTCAACATATAAACCTTCCTTTAACCCTTCTATCCTGTAGTCACCTCTCAGCATGTAAACCTTCCTTTAACCCTTCCATCCTGTAGTCACCTCTCAGCATGTAAACCTTCCTTTAACCCTTCCATCCTGTAGTCACCTCTCAGCATGTAAACCTTCCTTTAACCCTTCCATCCTGTAGTCACCTCTCAGCATGTAAACCTTCCTTTAACCCTTCCATCCTGTAGTCACCTCTCAGCATGTAAACCTTCCTTTAACCCTTCCATCCAGTAGTCACCTCTCAGCATATCAACCTTCCTTTAACCCTTCCATCCTGTAGTCACCTCTCAGCATATAAATGTTCCTTTAACCCTTCTATCCTGTAGTCACCTCTCAACATATAAACCTTCCTTTAACCCTTCCTTCCTGTAGTCACCTCTCAACATATAAACCTTCCTTTAACCCTTCCATCCTGTAGTCACCTCTTAACATATAAACCTTCCTTTAACCCTTCCATCCTGTAGTAACCTCTCAGCATATAAATGTTCCTTTAACCCTTCCATCCTGTAGTCACCTCTCAACATATAAACCTTCCTTTAACCCTTCCATCCTGTAGTCACCTCTCAGCATATAAACCTTCCTTTAACCCTTCCATCCTGTAGTCACCTCTTAACATATAAACCTTCCTTTAACCCTTCCATCCTGTAGTAACCTCTCAGCATATAAATGTTCCTTTAACCCTTCCATCCTGTAGTCACCTCTCAACATATAAACCTTCCTTTAACCCTTCCATCCTGTAGTAACCTCTCAGCATATAAATGTTCCTTTAACCCTTCCATCCTGTAGTCACCTCTCAACATATAAACCTTCCTTTAACCCTTCCATCCTGTAGTCACTTCTCAACATATAAACCTTCCTTTAACCCTTCCATCCTGTAGTCACCTTTCAGCATGTAAACCTTCCTTTAACCCTTCCATCCTGTAGTCACCTCTTAACATATCAACCTTCCTTTAACCCTTCCATCCTGTAGTCACCTCTCAGCATATAAATGTTCCTTTAACCCTTCCATCCTGTAGTCACCTCTCAACATATAAACCTTCCTTTAACCCTTCCATCCTGTAGTCACCTCTCAGCATATAAATGTTCCTTTAACCCTTCCATCCTGTAGTCACCTCTCAGCATATAAACCTTCCTTTAACCCTTCCATCCTGTAGTCACCTCTTAACATATAAACCTTCCTTTAACCCTTCCATCCTGTAGTCACCTCTCAGCATATAAATGTTCCTTTAACCCTTCCATCCTGTAGTCACCTCTCAACATATAAACCTTCCTTTAACCCTTCCATCCTGTAGTCACCTCTCAACATATAAACCTTCCTTTAACCCTTCCATCCTGTAGTCACCTCTTAACATATAAACCTTCCTTTAACCCTTCCATCCTGTAGTCACCTCTCAGCATATAAATGTTCCTTTAACCCTTCCATCCTGTAGTCACCTCTCAACATATAAACCTTCCTTTAACCCTTCCATCCTGTAGTCACCTCTCAACATATAAACCTTCCTTTAACCCTTCCATCCTGTAGTCACCTCTTAACATATAAACCTTCCTTTAACCCTTCCATCCTGTAGTCACCTCTCAGCATATAAATGTTCCTTTAACCCTTCCATCCTGTAGTCACCTCTCAGCATATAAACCTTCCTTTAACCCTTCCATCCTGTAGTCACCTCTCAGCATATAAATGTTCCTTTAACCCTTCCATCCTGTAGTCACCTCTCAGCATATAAACCTTCCTTTAACCCTTCCATCCTGTAGTCACCTCTCAACATATAAACCTTCCTTTAACCCTTCCATCCTGTAGTCACCTCTCAACATATAAACCTTCCTTTAACCCTTCCATCCTGTAGTCACCTCTCAGCATATAAACCTTCCTTTAACCCTTCTATCCTGTAGTCACCTCTCAGCATATAAACCTTCCTTTAACCCTTCTATCCTGTAGTCACCTCTCAGCATATAAACCTTCCTTTAACCTTTCTATCCTGTAGTCACCTCTCAGCATATAAACCTTCCTTTAACCCTTCCATCCTGTAGTCACCTCTCAGCATATAAACCTTCCTTTAACCCTTCCATCCTGTAGTCACCTCTCAACATATAAACCTTCCTTTAACCCTTCTATCATGTAGTCACCTCTCAGCATATAAACCTTCCTTTAACCCTTCCATCCTGTAGTCACCTCTCAACATATAAACCTTCCTTTAACCCTTCTATCATGTAGTCACCTCTCAGCATATAAACCTTCCTTTAACCCTTCCATCCTGTAGTCACCTCTCAGCATATAAACCTTCCTTTAACCCTTCTATCCTGTAGTCACCTCTCAGCACATAAACCTTCCTTTAACCCTTCTATCCTGTAGTCACCTCTCAGCATATAAACCTTCCTTTAACCCTTCTATCCTGTAGTCACCTCTCAGCATATAAACCTTCCTTTAACCCTTCCATCCTGTAGTCACCTCTCAGCATATAAACCTTCCTTTAACCCTTCCATCCTGTAGTCACCTCTCAACATATAAACCTTCCTTTAACCCTTCTATCATGTAGTCACCTCTCAGCATATAAACCTTCCTTTAACCCTTCCATCCTGTAGTCACCTCTCAACATATAAACCTTCCTTTAACCCTTCCATCCTGTAGTCACCTCTCAGCATGTAAACCTTCCTTTAACCCTTCCATCCTGTAGTCACCTCTCAGCATATAAACCTTCCTTTAACCCTTCTATCCTGTAGTCACCTCTCAGCATATAAACCTTCCTTTAACCCTTCCATCCTGTAGTCACCTCTCAACATATAAACCTTCCTTTAACCCTTCCATCCTGTAGTCACCTCTCAGCATATAAACCTTCCTTTAACCCTTCTATCCTGTAGTCACCTCTCAGCATATAAACCTTCCTTTAACCCTTCCATCCTGTAGTCACCTCTCAGCATATAAACCTTCCTTTAACCCTTCCATCCTGTAGTCACCTCTCAGCATATAAACCTTCCTTTAACCCTTCCATCCTGTAGTCACCTCTCAACATATAAACCTTCCTTTAACCCTTCTATCATGTAGTCACCTCTCAGCATATAAACCTTCCTTTAACCCTTCCATCCTGTAGTCACCTCTCAACATATAAACCTTCCTTTAACCCTTCCATCCTGTAGTCACCTCTCAACATATAAACCTTCCTTTAACCCTTCTATCATGTAGTCACCTCTCAGCATATAAACCTTCCTTTAACCCTTCCATCCTGTAGTCACCTCTCAACATATAAACCTTCCTTTAACCCTTCCATCCTGTAGTCACCTCTCAACATATAAACCTTCCTTTAACCCTTCCATCCTGTAGTCACCTCTCAGCATATAAATGTTCCTTTAACCCTTCCATCCTGTAGTCACCTCTCAACATATAAACCTTCCTTTAACCCTTCTATCATGTAGTCACCTCTCAGCATATAAACCTTCCTTTAACCCTTCCATCCTGTAGTCACCTCTCAGCATATAAACCTTCCTTTAACCCTTCCATCCTGTAGTCACCTCTCAACATATAAACCTTCCTTTAACCCTTCCATCCTGTAGTCACCTCTCAGCATATAAATGTTCCTTTAACCCTTCCATCCTGTAGTCACCTCTCAGCATATAAACCTTCCTTTAACCCTTCCATCCTGTAGTCACCTCTCAACATATAAACCTTCCTTTAACCCTTCCATCCTGTAGTCACCTCTCAGCATATAAATGTTCCTTTAACCCTTCCATCCTGTAGTCACCTCTCAACATATAAACCTTCGTTTAACCCTTCCATCCTGTAGTCACCTCTCAGCATATAAACCTTCCTTTAACCCTTCCATCCTGTAGTCACCTCTCAACATATAAACCTTCGTTTAACCCTTCTATCCTGTTGTCACCTCTCAGCATATAAACCTTCCTTTAACCCTTCCATCCCAGTTTCCAGCTCCCTCAGATTTTTTACAACCCTGCCGCCCCCACCCACTCCAACATTATTCTCAATTGAGCCAAATTACCTCCATCCATTCAGGCTCCAGACAGGTGAATTAGCCTACATGGTATAATTCCCAGTTTGACTTCTCTTCCATTTCGTCCACGTTCTAATGGAATTAGGCAAGATAAGAAGTCCTGAGGAAGTCTGCATGATTTAAATGTGATGCTGAACAGAAGTCCTCGCTGAGCCAGTTTAATTGAGTGATTTGTCTATTTCTTAATGGTTTCATCTGGTGGACGTGTGAAGAATGCAACAGGCAGGACTTTTTTCCGCTTCTCTCCATTCGTTCTCTTTATAACCCATACAGATACCCTGTGAACTTTAACCTTGAGCTCCTCTCAGGGTCTCGGTTTAACGCTTACTCTGTTGACCTCCTGAGATGTAGCAGCCGGCGTCGTTCAGAGAAAATAGAGTGGGGAATGATAACGGTCTAGTTTTATTGTTGAACAGGAATCGCATTAATCTGAATAATAAATGAATGTTTGAAGGACAATTCTTTACATTTAAAACCTGCTCTTAACATTTATTGTTAAATCCATTCAACTATTCAAGTTTTTACTTTTTTATTTTAAGTTTACAGAAGAAATTAAGACTTTCAGTTTTTTTTGCCATTATGTGTCTGAAATGAGTCAGTTAATGTTTCTGAACTGATGAGCCCCATTCAGTTACAAATTTAATTTATTAAATTCAAATAATATTCAAAAATACTTTATTAACAATTCCCTAATGGGACATTAAATGTTATATTATCCCAGTTATCAGAGAGTTGTTGTAGATGCTGATGGCTGATCTCCTGTAGCTGTCACAGTGGGGTTTTGGGGTGGACCGCAGCGCAGACAAGAGCTGGGCTGCAGCATTTTCATCATGATCTTCAAAAGAAAAGTATATTTGATGCAAAAAATGTTGAATTTAAATAAAAAGAGAAATCTTAGTGAAGTGAACCGTTGCTCCATGCATTTTAGGACAACAGTAGTTTTAAATGTGTACTAATGAAAAGACTATGGAGGAGGTCAGTTTATGCCTGATGATTATTGTTATTTAAATTAGTGTTGTCTGAAAACGTTGACTTCAGGAGATGAAATGAAAGCCTGATGTTTCTGTATGACAGCTGCAGATTCTGGCCTTGCTCGCCTGATCGGAGCACAACACTGACGGTAAAACATTTGACTTGCAGATGCATGCATTGGGAGCTTTATTAGATACAGCGTTATTAAATGAATGCAGTCAACAGGAAGGGTTGAGCAGTAAATCCTCCTTTATGAAGGCTTTTATGGGAAGTGTTGTCGAGCGGCGTAAATCCAGCTGCAGGATCATTCTGGAGGATGCAGTTGGCGGTGCCGGGAAAACCTTTTGTTGTGTTTATTAGCCTGCACTCAGTGATATTAACGAGGTCCTGAAAATAATGGAAACACCTGCCAGTGGGACATGATGGGGGTTAATCAGCTACTGAGTGAGGACTTCCTGCAGGAGTCTGAGTTCTGCAGCTGAATACAAACAGAGTAAATCCTTCTGCTTTTTTCCAGGTTTGCTGATAAACTGCAACTTTAAGCATATCATGTTCCTACACAACTCTAATTTAAGACATTGATAAATGTTGAGCTGAAAACAACCCAGCAGAGTGATGGGGAGCAGCTGTAATCAGTTTCCTGTGAGGCAACAGAACCCACCAGAACATCCTGATCTCCGTTAGTTTTAAACAGAATGAGGGATGCAGCTGAACACGTAAAGTTCTAGTGTTCTGCTGCAGCCGTTTCCAGAATCTGGCGCTGGTTAGAGCCTCTCAGAGGAAAAACTGGATTTCAGGTTTTCTGATTATGCTCAGTGTTTGCTATGTTCCTGCAGTAAGTTTCGATTGTACTCATGCCTTGCACCTGCGGTGAGTTCTGCTTTGTTTTGTTTGCTCATGACTTGTGAATAAAGCATATTAATTTTATTATTTTACTTCAGCATTAAATTTAATTTTCTTATTATTTTTTTTATTCTATGCTATTTTTTCTATTTTGGTTGTATTTTGTTCAGCATTAAATTTATTTTTCTTATTTTTTATTTTAGTTTAGTTTATTTTTTCTATTTTGGTTGTATTTTGTTTTTGTTTTTATTGTTTATGTTCAGCATTTTATCATTTTTTTCTCACTCTCATTTCATTTTAATTTGTTTTTTTGTGTGTGTTATTATAATAATAGTATTATGTATTTTATTTTATATTTTATTATTTATTAGAATCAGAATCAGACACTAGCTTAGGTCCTCCTAACCTAAGCTAGTGGTGTATATATTTCTGAAGGCTGAATAAAATTGTTTCAGATTCATGAGTTTCATTCAATTTATTAAACCAGATTATTTAAAACTGAAATTAGGATAAAAAAGTTTTTAAATTGAACTGTAAAGGAAACCTGGTGTAATGAAAGTTAAATCTCTTTAGAACAAACCATTAAAGTATACCGATCAGTCATAACATTATGACCAGAAAAAGGAATTATCTGGCTCCCATGATGATCTCGCAGCAGGTGATGTTTATGTTCTGTTGAGGTTCTGTGTGAGGATGGAGCACCTTTGTCTGTGGTGGTTCAGACAGCTGGGTCAGATCCACTGTAGCTCTGTGGGATGTTAGTTTGCAGAAGTCGGGATCGGCCAAATAGAAAGGAGAACCAGTGGACTTGAGACTGAGTCGAAGATGACTAAGAATCATGTAAATGTTGGCCCATTTGTTCTGCTGTAAGTCAGTCTGCTTAAAATATTCCTGCAGGTTCTGATAGGAAGTTGTCAGAACACACAGAGGATCGTATCCACCACCCACACTATGGACATCAGAGCAGGACCACAGAGTAATAGAGGAAGGTGATGGAGGATGTTTGCTGCTTTTGGTTCTGCTGGGAAAGCTCAGGTCCTGCCATCCGTGCAGATGTTACTGACCAAGTCCAGCGTTCATGGAAACAATAGTCCTTGATGGCCATGGTCTTTTTCAGCAGGACATTGCTCCCGGTCAGTACTGCAGAATTACTCCCAGAATCTTTAAGGTTCTGGGCATCTTCAGACCTGAATGTTAAGCCTCTGATTGAAGGAAACTTGACCTCTAAGTTCCTCAGCTCTAAACCCATTGGATCACCTGTTGGATCCTAGGGGGCTTCACCTCCAAACCTCTAGTACTAAAAGGATCTGCTGCTGATGGCTTTGAGCCAGAAACCACAGTAGGCCTTCATAGGTTCTGGAGAGTTTATGTTGAGACGGCCAGAGGGGATTTGGTGATGAAATGGGAATCCTGCATCCTTTCCAGGGTTCAACAAATCCAGTTGTTCAGGTTTTTAAGGATATATCCTGAGTTCTACTTTAACATCAGCAGACGTGCCATGAAGGAATCAGAGATGCTTCAGATGCTAACAGAGTGTAGAAGAAGAACATTAACACCTCAGCATGTTGGGAAATAACTTCCTCTTCCTGTTTTCAGGTGCCATGAAGAATGTCCAGTCGGCACATACGGCCCACAGTGTGCTCACAAGTGTGACTGTCTGAACAGGGCCAAATGCTACCACATCAACGGGGCCTGCCTGTGCAACGAGGGCTTCAAGGGCCCCAGCTGCCAGGACCGGTTCTGCCCCGCAGGCCTTTACGGACTCTTATGCGATAAATATTGCCCCTGCAAGGCCGACAACACGCTCAGGTATGTCACAGTTAATCTTTCAAGGTTTGAATAAAAAAGGGGTCATGCATAGTAATTTCACAAAAGATGACATGCTTCCAGATATTGTACTAATCTACAGAAAGAGGAAATGAGATTGTCTATCTGCTTGGACGGAAAACAAAGAAATAAGCTGAATGCATCACATCAGAAAAGTTTTACTTCCTCCCTCATTCCTCTCCTAGCTGTCACCCCCTGTCAGGGGAGTGCAGCTGTGCAGCCGGATGGGCGGGGCTTTACTGCAACGAGACCTGCCCAGCTGGTTACTACGGCGAGGGCTGCAGAGAGCCGTGTAGCTGCGCCAACGGAGCCGACTGTGACGGCATCACCGGAGCCTGTATATGTGCACCTGGATATATAGTAAGTGTGCAAACGCAAGATTATTTCATTCTATCGTGAAGCTACTGATGTTGCACAGATCTCCACAAAGGGAGTTAAAAATGTGGCAATGTTACGTGCATGTTTTGAAAGATGGAATATTGAGAATACAATTAGAGAGAGGTCAATAAAAATGGATCAAGCCCTAGATTTTATATCCATAGTGAGAGATTACTTCATCAGGAAAACCCAGGGATTCTTACCTAAGCAACACTCTCCAGCTCATTCTGGAGGATCCAGAGGTGTTCCCAGACCATAGGGAATACAACACCTTACAGAAGTATTCACACTGCTCTAACTTCCACATTTTCTTTTTGTAACATAACAGCCACAAACATTTGTGTATTTGTATTGTGATTTTAAGTGACAGACTAACACAAAGTAGTGTATGATATGGAGTAAAAAGAAAATAATGTACATTACAAGATTTTTTACAAATAAAGAATCTGAAACGTGTGGAGTGCATCAGAACTCAGCCCGCCTGAGTCAGAACTCTGTAGAACCACCCCTGGCTGCAGGTCCAGCTGCAGGTCTTATGGGGTTTGTCTTTAACAGCTATGAATATCTACAGACTGAACACGTACTCCATTTTTCTTTGTAAAACAGCTCAGGTTCAATCAGATTGGATGGAGAACATTTGTGAACATCAGTTTTCAAGCCTTGCAACAGATTCTCAGGTAGATTTAGAATCAGAATCAGAACCAGCTTTATTCACCAAGTTTGTGACAAAAAACAAGGAATTTGACATCGGCCACACTTTTCTGGAAATTAACACATTTTAAATCTATCCATTCTGGGGGAACAAACTGTTTCTGTGGCAGCTGGTTTGTAGCGCCACCTGAAGGTAGAAGTCTAAACAGTTTGTGTCCAGGATGTGTGGGGTCTGCAGAGATTTTAGCTGACCATTTCCTGACCCTTGACCTGTATAAGTCCTGGATGGAGGGAAGGTCAGTCCTGATGGTTCTCTCTGCAGACCTGATTGGTCGTTGCAGTCTGGACCTGTCCTGTTTTGTGGATAAACCAAACCTGACTGAGATGGATGAAGACAGGACAGACTGAATGATGGCATTGGAGAAGATGACCAGCAGGTCCTGTGGAAGGTATGAACGTCTTGAGTTGCCTCAGGAAGTTCAGTCTCTGCTGGCCCTTCTTCTGAACATTGTCTATGTGTGAGGACCATCTCAGGTCCTGAGAAATGGTGGTTCCTAGGAACCGGAACTGGTCCACAGTAGACACAACATTGTTGAGGATGGTGATGGAAGGGAGTGTTGGGGGGTGTTTTCACGAAGTCCATCCTACCATCACTCAATAACAGGTCATCAACAAACTGGATCATCACCGTCATCCTGACCCAGAGGGTCCGGTGGAGAACCCAGGCCTCAGACTACAAGGATCTGACTTTCACTTTGACCCCTTCTCACTCAGCTGTGAACAGTGAATGGTAGCTCTATGGCAGGGTATTTCTAGCTACGTCACAACATGTTTATTTGTATAGAACCGTTCATACAAGGTGATTTAAAGTGCTTTAAAGAAATGATAAAAATACAAGAATAACAGCAACATTCAAGCATCACATTAAAACAAAGAACCAATAAAATTCAATTCGGAAACAAATTAACTGAACAGATAAATAAAATTCAGTCCTGACACAAAGAAGCCAACAGATTCTTCCTTACAGAAAGATATTATTACCGTAACACTGCTGTATCTACTACTACATCTGTAAGTAAAACACCTGTAACGGACGTGCAGATCAGAACCATTTACCAATGTGTTCTGTTGTCTCAGCCTTAGAGAGTTCCAGTTTACCTGCTGGGTCACAGCCTGAACATGTATGGTCATCATGTTTAATATACACGTATAATTAAAATAAATAGAAAATGGTAAAAAAGTCAATACTGGAAACCCATGATGTCACTTCCTAATCAGCTAATCAATTTAAAACACCTGCAAAGGTTTCCTAAGCCTCTAGATGGGCTCTCACTCTGGGTCAGTAGGAGACACAATCACGGGGAAGACTGCGGACTGGACAGATGTTCAGAAGTCATTGACTCCCTCCGCAAGGAGGGGAAGTCACAAAGGGTCATGCTATATCCAAGGATATACATAGAAAGTTGAGTGGAAGGAAAAGGTGAACCAGCAACAGGAATGCCCATGGCTTTGAGAGGATTGTCAAGCAAAATCCATTCAAGAATTTGGCAGACTTCACGAGGAGTAAACAGAGGCTGGAGTCAGCATATCCAAAACCTCTATGCACAGATGGGTCCTACACATGGGCTACAAGCATCTGACCTGGGCTCAGTGGTCCAAAGTCCTCTTTTCAGATGGCCACACGGAGCTGCATAGCCAATAGGAAACATGAATTTAATGCCTCTTTCTACTATATTCTTTATACTGAAGAACAGACCAAACATCTAAACAAACTATGCTTCTAGATCTTCATGATCGAGCTGCTTTTAGTTCCAAGGCTTCAAACATGTAAAATAAATATAGAAGGTTGTGTGATCGAGAGTTCAACATTTAAGGACTAATGAGGACTAAATAGATTATTTAGAAAGCCTTTCTGAATGTCTAAATTAGTCTGCACTTCCTATATAGCTCAGTGTGGCCACAGCCCACTGTTGATTGGTTGATCGGAACCTGGTGATGACTCCTTCCCCTGGAAGCTGCTGCAATTTGAAGGCAGCTGAAATTTGAGAATCACACTGAGAGAAACAGAAGCAGCATAAAGCCCTGCTCAGACGAGTCAGAACCAAGTCTGATCCGCTTGTTCGATATTATTGTGTTAAAATGATTTGTTTCCATTGTATACGTGTTTGCCTATTTGATTAATTTAGTATAAAGTTCCTGCAAAGACTCTTTTCTATGCTAATGTGCTCAGTGTCATTGTTCGTTACCCAGTTCCAAATCCAAAATGAGAAGCTTCCAGACATGCTAAATACCAGGAGACACTAGTACCACCCGCCTTTATAGTAGTTATGACCACGCAGGCAGACCTGTTGTTGGTGTCTAAGCTGAATAATCTGCTGAGAGCTGGACAGAAGTGGCAGAACCATGGACCAGAAACACAGGTGGTACTAAGATTTCAACAGACCCACTGTAAGCACTCTCTTTTCCTCTTCATCCCTTAGTTCTGTGGCTGAAAGCCAAACGTTTAAACGGTGGTTCTCTTTCTTTAAAATCTCTCATCCCTAAGTCTCTTCATACAATTATTAAGGCTCACAAATCTGGAAACTTTCTATTTCTTGTTTAGTTTTTAGTTTCAGTTTTCTTTTACTTATGGAAATCCTCAGAAAATAGACATAATTAATAGTGAATAAAACTAATACTTGATTACATTTATTGTTACAGGTGTTTTTTAAGTTTATAATCCTTAACTGATGCGCTATATTTTGATTGATGCTAAATAAATCTCAGGCCCTGTCCACAAGGAGACAAAAATGATATTGTTTCAAAAACAACTCTGAAAAATATGCGTCCACACGACTGCACGCAGCACCAGCGGAAACACAGTAGTCAGGCCCCCTGGTAGCGCTGTGACACAGGTACAGAAACAACTCATTTTTTGTGTCCCAAAAAGTTGAATCCTTGTGAATTTACAGCTGATTATGAGACTTGATTTCTCTTCATTCCAACAGTTTAAAGCACCTCCACAGCTATCACTGGTCCAGTTAGAAGAAACTGATGTGATTTTCAAGTAAAACCCATTCAGTCCGTTTAAGGAGGCTCTTAACTGTAAAACGTGCTGTGTTAAATTCAACCTGATAAAAGGATCAGTCACATTTCAGAGGACAGGTTAGAGAGGTTCCTGAGGATATCATTTAGTTATTTGATGCTATTGCTTACCCATAATGCAATAGATCAACTTTTAACTTTGTGTGTTGCATAATTTTCCAAATTCTGCTCTAAGCCTTACAGTTTGACGATATTTGATGAGACGATAAATAATGAGGAACAGAAAAGCCTCTTTCTTACGAAGTCTTTATCCAAACATGCCCCTGTTGACTCAAACTGGCCTAATGAATGTCTTCAATGTCTGTCAGACCTTTTCAGTCTCACTGGATTGTGTCAGCTGTTGGTCGGATCTGAGCAAACAGTGGCTTCAGCTACAAGAAATCAAAGGGATTTCCTCAGAAACATGGGAGCTGTACTGTAACAACCCCAGAGCAGTTCGTGCAGAACCTCAGTGTCTTTGTTGGGAAAAATTAAGAGCTGGTTTCTGGCCATCATGTGCACATGCAGGTGCAGAACATGCACCTCCAGACAATGAAGTTGATGTATCAGGCACTGTTGACGCAGCAGGTTTAGTGTAAGAGTTGCACAGCTTGTTAGGAGGAGTTCTGCAGGTGTGGACCCGTGATGTGGGTCAGCCAGAGACTGCAGAGAAATGAGGGAAGTTAGCACAAAGAAAAAATATGATTTTTTTCACAGCTAATCTTCAAATTACATTACATCACCAAAAGACGCTGTCCCAGAGCTGAGATGGGGAGCTGGTTTTGGGGGATGCTCTATTAAACCAACAGAGCCGCTGACAGTCACTGGTTCTACAAAACCAGGACGTAGACGTCATCACAGGTCATGGCATATAAATTTATTCAACAAAACTAAGGTTTAAAAATCAAAAGTTCCTAATATGAAGTGTGAAAGTCAGTTTAACCAGTGGTGTATGGTCTACATGAGTGGATGATGTATGTGAAAATGCTGTAATGTGCAATCAAAATGATCTAGAAAGTAAAATGTGGCAGCATACTTGTGGAGGAGAGCAGACACAAGTTAGTTGATAGTCAGGGTTTTAAATAAACAGAGCTTTACCAGGTCCTCAGGTGTCCCACATCAGCAGTCAATGTTGTGCATGAAAAGCAAATGCCACAAGGGACCAGAACATGATGAATCATATTTCTTCAGCTGTTAGAAATATTTTAATTTGCTCTGTACGAAGGATTCAATGCAGTTCACTGCTGACTGCCACTGCGAGTTTATTCAGGAAGAGGGATTGCTGCAAAGTCTGTGGCTTGATGCAATCTGCGGGTTTTCTGAGAAAACCTTTTACTCATTAACTTTACTTGACTGCAGGGTTTTCTAACTTAGCTCACGGTAAAATGGATGTAGTTGAATCTGATTGGACTGAACTGAATCCGTTTGTTTTGTTTCTTTAGACAACAGTTTTTGTAAATCTGTTCTGAGTATAACAAAGCTGACTCGAAATGATTTTTAAAGGTGCAACTTTAAAATTTAAAAACCTTTGTCTTTCATGATGAAATGTAGATTTCATTGTATGTTTATGAATTTAGAGCTGGTGTTCAGTTCAGTTTATATACAGTCAGCTTGCATAGATGTAGTCGTTCTACTGGTTCTCTGCTGCAGAATTTCTTCAACACAAAATCCATATTTTGCCTAATTGTGAAATTTTGGCAATAAGAACCAAAGCATTCCTCTGACTCTGTTCGAGTTATGAAAATGTTTGGTGTTAATTTCAGTGTTTCTGAACATGGAGCTCAGAATGAGTCCACATCCTTGACAATGACATTAAAGGCGTTAACTCTTGAAACTGTGTTTTCCGCTGATTGTTGGTAAATGTTTCCTTGTTTTGAGAAAGTAACGGGCCTATTTAAAGCATGTCTTTGGCTGCTTGATCATTAAGTTGCAAGACGGATCATCAGAACTCTGCATCCTGCATCATGTTTTATCCACATATCCCCAAATCTCCCCTTTTCCTGTTTTCCTCAGCTGATATCTTTGCTTAGTTTGTTCAGCTTGAGCCCAAATGAGCTGCAAAGGATCAAGGTGTGGCAACACCTCATGTTAGAAGCATAAGCTTTGGCATTTTATGACCTAGACCAACAGCATGATGCTGCCACCACCATGCTTCTAATGCTTTTCTCCTCCTGCAGCTCCTCCAGCGTTACCATGGGCCTCTTGGCTGCTTCCTTGATTAATGCTGTCCTTATCAGTTTAGGTGGACGTCCTTGTCTCGGTAGGTCTGCAGGTGGTCCATCCTCGCTCCATGTTCAGATGATGGACTGATCAGAGCTCTGGGAGATGTTCAGAGCTTGAGTTGTTGTTTTAGAACTTAACCTGCTTTAAACTGAACCAGAATGTTCTCTCTGATCTATCTGCTGTGTTCTTTGGTCTTCATGATGCTGGTTGTTCTCTAATGTTCTCTCAAGGACCTCTGTGTAGTAATTGGGAGACTTCAGTAGGTAACTGGTTGCACTGGGCTTTGTTTAGAAGTAATAGAGTAAAGAGGCTGACTACACACAGCACACTTTACTGATTAGCTGCAAAACATATTGAAACCATGAATCATTTTTCCTTTTACGCCATTTCTTTGCTTCTATCACATAAAATTCCAATGAAATACAGTGACGTTTGTGTTTAGAACGAGACAAAATGTCAAAAACTTCAATGGATGTGAATACTTTTACAAGACTCTGTAAATGGAACCAAGGTGCTGAACTTGAGCTATAAAATTTTGCCCGTTCAGATTTAATTTATTTACAACAATCTGTTGTAAAGATTTGGGATGTTTTCTCTAACAGACTGTTGTTTTACTGCAGTTTGAAGCCTTTAGGTGTTCAACATCTTTTTCTCTGATTCATGTTGTCTGGTTTTGTTTTTTACTAAATTAAACTAAAATAAATAAATCAAATTTGACTTTTTTATATTTCGTACCAGACGTGATTTCAGTGATAGTTTTGAGCTTGTGTTAGTAGGTGTGTGTTTGTGTGAACCTTTGGGGCCACAGGGCCCAGGCCGCCTGTGGCGCCGGCTGATCCGGCTGGAGAGAGATGACAGCGGCTTTTCTAATTGGACCAAGAACATCAGAGATTTCAGCAGATGAAAGCAGGAAGGTCTCTCTAGATGAATGTGTGTTTGGTTTGTCGCGGCTGAATTCAGAGAGTTATTGATTCAGAGAGAATTGATGGGAGCTGGAAGCTCCCACTTTGGTAGCCAATGTGTGGATGAGGAACCAGCTTTAAAGAGAACTTATTTGGAGTATTGTCACCAGTTCAGACGGCTGGATCGATATCTGTAAGCATGTACGTCTATGACCTGAGGTCTTAAATCTGTTCTTCCATCAGAAGATGCCTTGTTAGTTCCTTAAGTTTGATTTAGAGCCTCTGAAGTGGAGAACAGCTTCACTTAAACTGAACGTTTCCATCTTCAATGAATCACAGAACCTTTCATCCTTTGAGGCGATTAAACCTCGGGAAGATCAGCTCGTGTGTGTCCTTTATTCTGCGGATGTAACGGATGCAATTTCATTTATGAATGGATTCATTTTTAGGTGAAAATGGATGTTTTCAGCATTTATTTGCAAATGAAACAAGATAATTAATGTAAACCAAAAATTCATAATTGCATAAAAACAGAGTTGTAAAAAAGATGTGATTTACATCTTGTTGTTGCTTTATTTTACTTTGTAATTCATGCTCTACTAAATAAAAGAAAATGAAAGGATTTCCTGATGAACAATTTTGTCTTCTGGTACTGCTCCGAGTCATTTAGGGTAGAAAAGTAGCTAAAATCAAGATTGAATCTACATTATTGTAGAAATAATAAAGTCGATTAATCACACAAAAGATGCATAACTTTATTGTTTGAGTATAAACATAAACGTGACTCAACAAAGCTATAAACCCACATTGTGCTCTGTGAAACAGTGTCTTCTTTGCTGAAGTGCTTGGCTTACGTTAGCATGCTTCCTCTCTGCTTTGATATGACTTATTGATAAACATGCAGTTTCAGTTAAGAAAATGTGGACAAAACTCACAGAAAAGCTTGTTCTCCTGCTTCATAAACACACTGCT
This sequence comes from Girardinichthys multiradiatus, assembly GCF_021462225.1. Lineage (NCBI taxonomy): Eukaryota > Metazoa > Chordata > Actinopteri > Cyprinodontiformes > Goodeidae > Girardinichthys > Girardinichthys multiradiatus. The sequence goes on along the minus strand of NC_061797.1, from coordinate 49,520,944 downwards.
TTTATTTGAACCTTGTAAAATATGACAATTTTTTATCTGCGCTCTACACTGATCTCTCTGCAGAGCACGTCACCTAAGAAAACACTAACATACAGCGGGTGGAGCTTTGTCAAGGACTTTAAAAATGCATAGACTGAGTGATATTTGGGATCAAATTGCGATCAAGTTCCTATCCTGCTAGGAAACAGAAACACGTTTAATGAGGTGTTAAGGGATACCCAGGCAAAACAAAATCAGAAAATTGTAAAATGAGTTTAAGTGCACATTTAAGTGTCAAAGTGATGAAACCTCTGAAGAAATGTATACAAGTTTATGGTTTTTATCTTATGTTGTGTCAACAGTGTTCAATAATTAGATTTACCAACAACAACCACTGGGGGGCATCAGACTAAATAAACACATGGAGCCTTGAGGTTCTCTGAATCAGAACATGGCACCAGTCTGGCTGGGTTGTTATTTTTGTTTTTTGTCATTGGATTTGTTGTGCTTACTTTTGTTGCTGCACTACTAACAAATACAAAAATATGTTTTTATTGCAAATATAACAAAAAGTTCAAGAAACGCAGATACAACTGTGTAGTTATGTTTGGGTGAAGGATTAATGTCCTGAATGACTCTTCTTCTGGTGTTGTTGGGACCCACAGCCATGAGTTACAACAGGAGATGCGGTATGGACTTTTCTGGAACTTTCAAAATAAATTGCATTAACCTACTTCCGGCATAACTTAGGAATTGGGGGTAGCAGGGGACTTCCCATGATGCCACTGGCTGTGTAAAAGCACCCCCCTTTCCAATGGTCCGATCTCTTCCACTGTTACTCTTTGCGGGACTGGGATCGGAGAGGCAGCGCGGTAATGTCTCTTTGGTGGCAAACAGACATAAACTCTTCAAACTGGTTCCAAGGGTGTCATACGATCATCGATCATATGCACAAGTTAAGAACTGATAAATCACTGTTGAAAGAATCCGGTATTCATTCATGAAAAGGGGTAAATTAAGGTGTAAGCATTGCTTACTTTCTCTCTGAGGTCTGCAGAAGCAAACGGTGTTCCAGAGATGTCCCCAGTAGAGACGCTGTCTCTACAAGCCGAGTGAAGCGGTTCTCTTTCAACATTCGTTTCGGTATCTCACTATGGGACAGGCCTCCAGCGCCTGTCCCCCCGAAGCTCTATTACATTACACCAGTCTTAACTGGCAAGCGGAAGTGACATCCGCTCCCATGGGAGGGACTTCCTCCCAGTATAGACGCCGACGTCACGTAGGTGATCTTCAGTCTAACACCTCTTCTCGCTCCCAGAAGCACCTCTCAGACGGTCATTACAGTAACTTGAGTTAGCTTAACTGTTCACAGAGCGAGCTAACCACTCGGTCGCCAAGCGCTTCTCAATAACTGTGAGTCCTTTTCAACGCTGGTCTGTCGCCAAACAGCAGCGCTGCAACTGGTCACCAAACTAGCTGCAATCTTAACGGAGCTTACGAAGTTGTGTAACTTGCACTCGTTCTCACCATGAACAGAGTCAAACCACCATCTAGAACCTGCACATGTGGCAATCTCATAGCTGGGGCAGATACCCACTCTGTCTGCACTTCGTGTCTGGGGCTGCAACATGCCCAGGACGCGTTGGCGTCACCGGAGAGCTGCGAGCACTGTGCACGGCTCTCCCTTAAATCTTGTCGGCACAGGCTAGCACGCCAAGCTAGCCTGTCGGAGGTTGATCCTATGATGGGGGTAGCCAATCCCCTGCCACCGGAGCTTCCTGGTACTGATGAGAGAGAGCCCACTTTGGCTGGAGTCAGTTGGGGTGATCAGCTCGACGCTTTCGCGCCACTGACTGACCCAGAGGAAGACGAGGCCGCACTTCCAATTTTCAGCACTCTTGCTAATGCCCAGTCAAAATCTGAAGTCCATCAGTCTCGGGTCTGACAATGACGAGCTGGACTGCGGGCCTTATGCCATCTCGTCGGCTGCAAAGCCCTCGGTGATGGATGACACCAGCTGCTGCGGTTCCCCAAACCCGACTGCAACGGACCTGCACGATGTCTGCAGAAGGACAGCAAAGAAGATGGGCATCAAGTGGCCGGAAACCCTCACCGAAACTACCACATCTCGATTTGAGGGGAAGCGGCTTCCGAGACCCCAATCTTCCAGCAGACAGCTGTTGCCGGTCTTTCCCGAGTGCCTCGAGGAAGAAACCCGGTCCTGGAGCAATCCTCTCACTGCCAAGAACCCCGCCCTGGGAGGGTCGGCGCTGGACTGGACAGGCATGGAGGCCGGCGGTTTTTCACATTTGCCTCCCTTAGAACCTCTGCTAGCATCTCACCTGCACCCATCGCAGAAGTCAGCCATGACAGTGGCAGGACCCACCCTTCCCTTCAAAGCTGATTCTTTTCAGTCCGCTCTGAATGAGAAAAGCTACAAGGCAGTGGCTGCATCTGTTAAAGCCTTAAACGCTTCATCTCTTCTCCTCGCTTACCAAGCGGAGTTACAGGAGCAAGTGACTGGCACACCGATGTCCGATTTGTGAGACGAGTTGTGCGTGGTGACAGACCTATCCCTGCGTCCATGTCCCTGATGGTCACTCAGGAGAGAGCTAGATGGCTGAACCTGTCTAGCCTGTCTCAAAGAGAGAAGAACCAGCTCCTCGACATCCCCGTGGACCCAAAGAGCTTATTCGGCCCCACCGTGGCAGCCATGCAAAAATGCTGTACGGAAAAAAATAGGGAAGGTGAAGCGCTAAAGCTGTGTCTTCCCAGGAAAGCGCAGCCTGTTCCCCCCCCAGCACCCCGTGTGCCGTTTGCTCAAGCGGCGGCTCGACCGGCCTACCGCATCCCCAAATGCCAGCCTCAGCCACAGTCAGCGGACCGTGAGAAACAAACCGAGCTCAAAGGTGCTTGGGGAAGGAAGCCATTCGCTCCCACGGCAACACCGGGAAACCAAGCGACCCCTTCCGCTACTATGAGCGCAAAGAAAAAGAGGCGTGCTACCTAGGGGTTTAGTAAAGTTGTTTTCTGGCACGCATCCAGGCTTGGAGCTGAGGGCGCAGCCACAACAAAAAAACATGAAAAATATGTTAAAAATAACACACGGACAGGACGTGGCCGTGCAGCAGCACATGAGGCCTCAAGGGGGAGCTCTCACCCTACCTCTAACACAGCAGGCTGCTTTTTCTGTGGAAGAAGCAGACCTGGGCGAGCGCAGCTAACAGTTGTAGCGGAACAGCAGATCCCTCAGCCGGTGTTGCGCAGTGTTTACACGGAAGCACCTTTAGGTCCACTGGCAAACAACACTCAGCTGTGGCGAGCATGTGGAGCGTCAGATTGGGTGATAAAGACTGTATCCAAGGGATACAGGCTCCAATTTCTGACAGCCCCCACCCCGTTTCAAGGGCATAGTACAGTCCTTGCAGCACAAAAGAGCTGTTCGGCCGGGGGCCTGCGACCGATATTGGATCTGCGGGTTCTGAATACATATCTGAGATGGTATTCGTTCAGGATGCTAACACACGCAGCTCTGATAAAGTTTGTGCATCAAGGAGACTAGTTTGTCTCCATAGACTTGAAAGACACATATTTCCATATCCCTACATATCCCCCTCACAGAAAATACCTCAGATTTGCGTTTCAGGGAAAGATATACGAGTATCTGGTACTTCCTTTTGGCCTCTCACTGAGCCCTCGTGTGTTCGTGAAATTCACCGAGGCAGCCAACGCACCTCTGAGGGAAAGGGGGATGCGTCTGGCGACGTATATAGACGATTGGCTGATTGCAGCTCAGTCTTTAGAGGAGTTCATGACGCACGCCGAGATGCTTACTTTAAAATATGACAGTTCTGGGATTCACAATAAACTGGGAATAGAGCATTTTAACCCCAGTGCAAACAATCACCTTCATTGGCCTGTCCCTGAATTCAGTCGAGTTCAGAGCGCGCCTCTCAGCGGACCGAGTAAAAGCCTTTCAGGCTTGTCTGGCACTCTTTCGCAGAGGCACACAGGTGAAATTCAGGTTATGCCTCAGACTGCTGGGTCTGCTGGCGGTCATCACACTCGGCCGTCTACACATGCGCCCGTTTCAGAGGTGGGTGGCGTCACTCAGCTTGAGCCCCACACGCCATGCTCACCGCAGCGTCCTGGTTTCTCTCATATGTGCACGTGCGCTGAGCCCGTGGAAGCGCCCTGGTTTTCTCAACACCGGCGTTACCATGGGAACCATCCTGACGAGGAAGGTAATTACCACAGACGCCTCGCTGACAGGTTGGGGAGCCACTCACGAGGGGATGATGGTAAACGGCGTTTGGAGTCCACAAACACACAGCTTACAAAAATTGTCTGGAACTCCTGGCCATGATGCTGGCACTGAGACACTTTCTGCCCTTCGCATCAGGGGAAAACGCTCAGTGTCCAATGTTTTTCTCACTGACAGAGCAACAAGTTCCGCTTGGACTGGATGAGCTAGCGCACAAATGGCTGCCAGCCCTACTGTACGCCTTTCCCCCGCTGGAACTGATCATTCCTACTCTCGCCAGGGTGCGAGAGGGAAAACACTCACTCATTCTGATAGCTCCCTGCTGGCCAGGGAAACACTGGCTAGTGGAGATTTTTCAGATGCTACACGGCGAGCCATGGCGGCTTCCCCTCCGCAGAGATCTCCTGACGCAGGCACACGGAGAAATATTTCATCCGCATCCAGAGCGCATGGCCCTATGGGCCTGGCCTGTGAGGGGTTAAATCTGGCTGCCAGTGGGCTTCCCCAGAACGTTATTGACACAATTCAAAATGCAAGGGCCGTTTCCACGCGTAACGTGTATGAGGGTAAATGGCAGGCATTCGTGAGTTGGTGCGCAAAACCTATGGTGAGCGTAATGCAAAGCCCTGTGTCGGACGTTTTAACTTTTCTGCAGGCACTGTTGGATAAAGGCTTGGCTTTTTCCAATGTGAAGGTGTACCTGGCTGCTATTTCAGCCTGTCACGTTGGCTTTGGTGACAAAACAGTGGGGCAGCAGCCCCTGGTGTGTCAATTCATGAAAGGTGCACGACGTGGTCCAGTGTCGAGGAGCCTCACTCCTTCATGGGATTTACCTATGGTACTCGATGCGTTGTCACGTGCACCGTTCAAACCGTTGCAGCAGGTTGAGCTCAAAGTGCTTTCCTTTAAAACGGCCTTATTTATTGCTCTGGTTTCTGCTAAGCACGTGAGCGACATTCAAGCGCTTTCAGTTAACCCGTCCTGCATGCAGTTTTTGGGTGAGGAGTCAAGGGTTTTACTGAAACCTAATCCTGCCTTTATACCTAAGATTGCTATGGCTCTGCCATGCCGTGCCCTTGAATTAATGGCTTTCTACCCACCACCATTCTCCCCTCAGGAGCATGAACGACTGCATACGCTCTGCCCAGTACGAGCTCTGCGGTTATATGTGGAAAAAACTGCAGATTTTCGCAAATCAGAGCAGCTGTTTGTGTCGTGGGCTTCATCACATAAAGGAAAGCCTCTCACAAAGCAACGTCTTTCGCATTGGGTAGTGGAGGCTATTATTATGGCTTATGAGGGCAGAGGCCTTGCACCCCCTGCAGGTCTGCGGGCTCATTCCACTCGTGGTATGGCCTCATCCTGGGCATTGTTCCAGGGTATACATGAGGAGGAAATATGTGAGGCTGCCAACTGGGCGACCCCTAACACCTTCACTAGGTTCTATAAACTGGATGTCACCAGGCCCACACTGGCTCACACGGTTCTGGGAGTGGGTTCCACATTGCCATGAATGCAGGATGCATCTGTTGGTCTTCGAGTGAGTTTATCTGGCAATAGGGGAGCAGAAATATCCCATAGTGAGATCCCGAAACGAATGTTGAAAGAGATCTTTAGGTTAAGGATTTAACCCTGGTTCTCTGAAACATGAGTGAGGTATCTCACCAGATCACCCTCCTTGCAGGGAACGAGGAAGAGGTGTGCTTATTAAACTGAAGATCACCTACGAGACGTTGGTTTTTATACTGGGAGGAAGTCCCTCCCATGGGAGCGGACGTCACTTCCGCCTGTCAGTCGAGCTTCTGGGGACAGGCGCTGGAGGTGTGTCCCATAGTGAGATACCTCACTCATGTTTCAGAGAGACGCGGTTAAATCCTTAACCTAAAGTTTTCCCAGTCTGAGAGAAGGACAACAGGAGCCGCATCACCATGGTTACGGTAAGGTGCAGTTTGACCGGCCGACAGAACAGCCGCCACTCCCCACAGCTGGAGGTTAGCTGTAGCTAACCGTTTAAAGTCTGGACGTTTCTTCAAACTTCTCCGCCCTGGACAATGTTCCTCATCACAGTTCATGAGGTTAAGTGTTTGGGCAGAATAATAAAGAAGTGATTTAGATTTAAATTATCTAAACGTTTTTCATTTTATGAAGTTTGGTTTTGTGTTCTTTGTATGTTTTTAAAGTTAAGACAAACTTTACTTGAAGGTTGATTTTAAACAGAATATTGATCATAATGCGCTTATGCATTTTAACCTTTTTATTAGCGGTATTTTAAAGGTGTGGGTTTGATTCTGGTGCTAAGCTATCAGCTTCTTTTGTTAGCTTTAACTGCTAACAGATAAGGACAGTGCTTGTTGCTAAATAATATTTACCAGAAAGGTTTAGTTTTCAATCCAGTAAATAATGTGTCCCTAACATTATTTTACTAAATTTGATAACTAAGTAACACAATTAAGCCTCATTTCTCCAGAATGATTTGGCTCTTTTCCAAAATATTCCCTTAATAATATTTCTTTAAATATTATTTTAATAAATAAAGGCAGTTAATTAGACACCGTTGAGAATTAGTCATCCAGAAGGTTGGTTTTATTCAGCAGATCATTATTTAAAACATTATTTTATTAAAATAATATTTAATCTGATCTTACATTGTGAATGGTTGTCTAAATGTTGCTGATTATTGTCTAAGTTAGTTCCAAGACTAAATTAACTTCACTTCCAGATTCTTCAAGATAATCCTTGGTTCTCAGACATAAACATTGCATGGTAATGTTGCATCACTCTTTTGGTCATAATTTTCAGTCATCTTTAATCATAATTTGTTTATATTGTACATAACTCATTAATCTTCCTTATTCTTTAATTCTGCTTGGTAGTTTAGTTGGATTATTTTAGCAAAGTAAAGAGTTTGTTGATTGAAATATGTTTGACTTTGAGTTGACTTATTTTTGTTAATAAATTCTTGTATTTTAAGAAATTGTGTGAATTTATTCCATATATGTGCAGAGTTTATGCTGTTCAATAATGTCAGAGCTCATCTCACACCTTTCTATTTTGTCCTAAAACCATCGCCTTACTGGGCTGGTATTCACAGGACAACCCTTAACAGACCCAAATATTATTTGATAAAATATTAATATTAAATATTAAATAATATTTACAGATTCATAACCCTAACAGTGCCCATCTTGCTGTGTCCCGATCCAGCACAGTTTTTCATTCTGCTACACCATGTGATGAAGAGTCTTCATGTCTGCTTTGTTTTCTGTGAGGTGCTTTTATGCATCTCTACCTGTGTTTAGTTTAATGATGGTTTCCTCAGATTTTAAGAGAACAAAAGAAAATGTTAGGAGGGAGAGCGTGAGAGTTAGACAGGACGTCCTCATTAACCCGACTGACCTCTGAGAAATCCTGCAGGTGCTGTTGGTGAAAATCCTTCAGCGAGACAGAAAATGCTCAGGCATGTCGATGGGGGACGGATGAGCTGGAGGTGTCTTTTGCTCTTTAATTGTAAGACAAACAATGTTAAATATTAAGTTATTTATTACTGAGAAAAGTGTAAGTTTAATTTATTTACCTGTGAAAAACAAGTGAAAACAATAAAAAATCCTGATTACCTGATCAGGGTCTATTGATCTTTCTTTAATTATTGTTTCAGAGGTCACCTGTCTCACCTGGAAGAATTTCATTATTGAGCCCACGCAGGTTATTTATTACCAGAGTTTTTACAAAGTTCTTAATTCACTAACTTTTTAATAAGTCCTCTGTGCTCTCCTGTCCGTGTGTGTTGGGCTGGGTTTGTGAATATTGGATTAATAATAATTTAAAGGTAGCAGGTTGGAAGCGGGCAGCTTTAATTAACAGAGTTTAAATCTTGAAGGTCCTGATCAATGCAACAGCATGCGGGAGGTGCAGTCGGTCCATCGCAGCATGCCAGCAGGCCTGAATAAGGTTAGACGCCCAGATGAGGCTGCAGCTGCGTCCCGCTTTGATTGGACAAGCAGAGCCATCATGTCGCTCTGCAGGGAGGCCATCAGCGCCCATCATCTCCTTCTTCCTGCTTCATCTGCTGCTTTATTGCATCAGCGCTAACAAATTAAATGCACTCACAGGCTTGAAATGAGTTTTAAGAGATAGTCTGAGTAAGAATGCAACGCCTGCAGTGAGCTGCAGGAACAGGAAATGAGGGTGAAAACTCTTCATCAGTCAGTCTCTCTAAACCTCAAAGCTCCTGTGTACAGACAGGACTGCAAACACGATGTTTATTTCTCAAAGGGATCCACTAACACTGAGCTGACCTTTGAACTGAGCAGCAGTACTCACAGGATTCCTGATCCGTTTGGAAAAATGACCGACATTCCTTTAATCTGAAGCCGGATGCAGGTAAATGTGAATGATGTGACTCAGAGTTTGTGTTTGTGTCTCTGTTGTCCTCAGGGAGATGACTGCTCCATCAGCTGTCCTCTGGGTCTGTACGGGACCAACTGCACCTCCTCATGCTCCTGCCACAACGAGATCTCCTGCTTGCACATCGACGGCTCCTGCATCTGCAGAGAAGGTTCGGCTCATCGCTTCCATCATGTTTCAGACTGGTTTTCCCACACAGTTCAGATTCTGTGGGAGTGTCCTGGTCTGTTGTTCCGGGTCCAACACTGCATCCGGTTGCAGAAGGTTCATTTAACCAGAACCGGGAGGAGAATTCAGTGTTTCTTTAATAATAATGCCACATCCTGGACCAAACCTTCCAACCCCATAATGTGAAGTACCAACATTAATGAACATTTTATTAAGTTCTGAATTGTGTTCCCAATTTATATGTTTTAAAATCTGACTGTTTAAATATTTATGCGGCAGAGATTCTCTATGGGAACAAAGGTAATTAAAGGGGAGGATGATGAAACAGAGTGCAGGACCAGCTGCTTGTTTGGATGAGTGAAAAGAGCTAAGGAACAAAGTTTCACAGATAACACTAAGCTGGTCCTGGCTTGCTTTTGGTCCACTTTATAACTTACAACTTAGTTTAGAACATTTGCAGGAAACGCAGACATTAGAAGGAAATAGCTGTGTTCACAGAGCATTTTGATTATGTTTAGGAATAATAAACGTCTAGTTTTTGATGCTAATAGTGAGGAAAGACAGAAAAACCTGTAGAACCTTTAAGTAACATGGTTCTGCAAGATTCTTCAGTCAGCAGACCAGATGCTGACCAGGTTATGCCACAGCATTTCAATTGGATTTAAATTCAGACTTTGACTAGGCCAACCAAAACCTTATTTCGGAGTAATGTGTTCGTATCAACAGTAATTCTCATGACATATTTAACCCAGACTGGCTGGGTTACCTTTTTGTACGCCTCGGATGTGCAGTCCTCTTATTGAACTGGAGCTGCAGCTCCACCAGTGCAACCATCAGAACCTTGCTCCATTTAAATACACTAAATCATCATATTTTCACTTCTTTTGCCTTTAGAGTTCAGTTTCTGACTCATAGACCCAGCCGGTGTTTCTCCGTGGTTACCAGGAGATCAAGTTTGACCCCCCATGTTGTTGCTTTATTGTATATTTGAGATAAGTTTTATTTCAGAAGAAAAAGCATTAATAAACAGGCACAAATTAAACAAAACAAGATGATCTGTTTGTTTTAAAGCTGGAGGGGTCTGGACAGTAATTTATGGAAAAACACATAAAAATCCCACAAGCTTTAAAACAAACAGATCACTGCTGTTTTGCTAATCTTGCAGATTTTCCCTCTGGCCTAAAATTGTGGATGAAGTCCCATTTCTCCTATTTCTGCGAGCTTATTGGTTCCAGATTGTTACATAATCTCACTCAGGAACATTTGCAGGAATCACTGATTCCTCAGTTTTTTTCTGTGCTTATTAACAGCCTAGCCATGATTCAGCTGCCGAACAGTTCTGCAAACACCTCTGAACGCACCATCAGGCTGTCCCCTAACAGACAGATGTTTGTGTCCATGTCCTCCTCAGGCTGGCAGGGTGTGGACTGCACCATCCCGTGCTCCAGCGGTACCTGGGGCTTTAACTGCAATCAGACATGTCAGTGCACCAATGAGGCGGCCTGCGACCCAATAAACGGAACCTGCACCTGCTCGCCGGGCTGGAGGGGGGAATACTGTGACGTCCCGTGTCCGGTAAGTTTTTTACGCAATTATTATTTCTCACTTTTGTTCATGAAAGTCGAACCAAACGATCTTTGAGTCTAGAGTATTTTCTAAGAACAAGTTGCCCCAATCAGAGCGGCTTTTTATGTTGGTTTTTGAAGAAAGTCACCATGACAGCAGCTTTCTTTTCCACCTACCTGTTCAGGTTTTTATCATTTTCGACACAGCTATTTTGATTTTCAGAGTTTTTGGTGTTTAGAACTACTGGCTGAAGATTCTCAGATGTTCTCAACACCTCTGAAGGTTTCATGGACAGATGGTACTCAGGTTGTAGGACAGGTGATAATAATAGAAGTGAAGTCATTGAGAAAAGTAAAGAAAATCTACTGCGGTTAATAGTCAATATTTGCATTTAAAATATGCAAAACTTGTCTGAGAAACCTGGACATTTGAATCTGGGAGAAGATCACACGAAGAACATGTTGGAATCCTGTCAGTAACTGAGCTCTTCTTCCTAAAACACTGAGTCAGAAACATCTGGGAACAGGTTTGATAATAAACAACTAAAACAAGAACAATTACCCAGATGATCTTTTCTTTCTTCATGTTCTGGTGTTTTCTGGACCGTTTCTCCTTTAACTCCTGAAAACCACCTTCGAAGGTGTAGATGTGTTGTTTTACATGTCGTCCTCATTCTGCTCGCAGGAGGGATCATACGGGCTGGACTGCAGGGAGAGATGTGATTGTGTCCACGCCAATGGCTGTGATCCGATGACCGGAACCTGTCGTTGTCTAGCAGGTTGGACCGGTGAGTTCTGGCAACGATGACAGCAACTGAAATGTTCATCACCAATTCATTAAAAGCAGCAGGTAACAGCGTTAAAACATCCAATGAGATGTGGAGTTCAGCCCAAAATTACTCATCAGATTTAGATTTAAAAATATTAAGTCTGTTTCTGAGAAATGAGACGGGCATCTCTCAGAAGATAAAATCATTTATCTGTTTTTATTTGTATTTTATAAAAGAATAGCAGGCTGAATATTAAATATGCTGTTCTCAATAATCATTAGATAAGTCTTCATTAGCATTACAGCAATGAAACAGCCGAGCAGCTTTCTCTTTGAGGTTGTGAGGCCTCCTTACCATCACCCTCATCTGTAACTCGCTACACAGATTCTCCTTCAGATTCAACCCAGGACCCTGGCTGGAAGAAACATGCTGGCAAACAGTTAAACCTAAATCAGTTTTGAACTTATCTGTGTTATAGTACCTGGGTGGGTTGTGATGGCAGCTGTGGCAGCCATGGCAGGATGATCCTCTTTGCACTATTGTGGTTTAGAAGTGGAGAAATTAAAGCGGAACCGCCCACATGGGTCGATGTTACGGCCACATCAAACTTCCACAGCAGCAGCAGCACTCCAAGTAAAATATCGTTCCGCTGGTGCTTCCTGGCTTCAACAAAGGGGACTGTAGCACCATCTCAACAGGCCAACATCAGCAGCTGCTTAGAAACAGATCATGGTTTTACCCCCACTGACATCAAGGCGACATTTTTTAAAATTTTGAATTAATTAAACAACCCTGTAGTTTAAATCTTATAAACCCGGATACGTTTCATACGCTGTTCATAGATTTCTACACACGCAGCAGATTCTTCTTCTTTGGTCCTAGATGTGTCCAGATTCTTCAGATTCTTGACGTACTTAATGCAGACTGTGTTCAGGTTCCCCACATGATCAGTCAGGTCAGAGTTTAGAAGTAATGCAATTTATAAAAATGTGCACTTAACAGTGATAACCAATAAGAATCAATAAACGGATATGTAGGATACAGAAACCTGCTAAACATTTTTGTTTGTGGGACATGTTGCAGAATGTGGAAGAAATGGATGATTTCAGTGGATAATTGTCTGACGATTTATTTTGCTGGTTATTGTTTTTCTTGCTGATGTAGAGGAAAGTTCATCCCAGGAGGGAGAGAAACGTTAGAGAGGAGGAGGAAGGCAGAGCTGACAACAGATCAATATGACACACTAAACATTTAAAACCTGTAATTCAAAAACTGATGAAGATTCAAGCTCGGGTGAGTCTGACAGCAGAGCTGCGTTCAATAACTCAGCTGCACAAACAGCCCTGTGAGAGAAGCAGCTCCCAGGCTGTCCACAATCATCCTGATCCTCAGTGTTTCACCAGCCGATGGAAGGAGGTGATGATTTAAGCTCTGGTCAGCATTAAACATTGTAAGAACAGCTGGAGAAGGGGCCATTCAAAAAGAAGGTCATAAGGTCAAAGGACAGACCAACAGTTTAAAGTAAAACCTCATTTTTACTGTATGATCTACGATGAACTGAGAGAAACACAGGAGGAAATATGAAGCTGAGCATCATGAAGAACATACAGTTGTCATCTGTATAAATACAATACCTTCCAGAAGTATTCACACCCCTTTAACTTTTCCGCTTGTTATTCATGTTTGAACCACAAACATTTATTGGGATTTTAAGTGACAGATTGTCACAACAAACTGATGGAAGAAGGTGCCCTGCTCAGACAAGACCAATGCTGAACTTTCTAACACACTTGAAGACACCATCCCCATGGTGGAACAGGGTGTTGGTGGCATCATGCTGTGGGGATGCTGTTCTTCAGCAGGAACAGGTGGATAAAGCTAAATCCTGGAAATCTGCATTAAATCTTGAAACTGTTTGTTCTTAGAGTCAACTGTGACTCTATGGCCAAAACTGCTAAATCAGCTTTATTTGCCAAGTTTGTGCAAACAAGAAAGGAATTTTACTTTGGCTCCATTATTCTCCTTTAAATATTAATATAAAACTTTATTGATGATGTTTTAAAATGTAAAAGTGACAAAAAAAAAACAGCTTTAGCAGTTTTTCCGAGGCGTTTTCATGCAATATATATATAACATCTCCATAAAGATGGACACTAAGAGTGTTATGATCTTTGGTTGTTTGGGTTTTGGTTTTTATTTGAGTTTTGATCATTTCCTTGTTGTTTGTTTATGTTTGAAAGGTGTTGCCATATGGGTTTATTGCTTCAGGTTTAGTTTCTTACTTATTTATCTTCCAGATCAGTGTTGGTATAGTTTGCCCTTGGTCTAGCTGGGTTCCCTGTGCTGATTATTCACCTTCCTTCGGTTCCCCTGCTCAGCTCTCTCCTCTCCTCTCTTCTCCCAGTTGTTCCATGTTCCCCTGATTAGCTCAGGTGGATCTAAGGTCATTCTTCACTCCTCCCTCTAAACACATTTCCTGTAGTGGGGATAATAAAATCAAGCTGTTTTGTTTTTGTGTGTTTCAGTGGCTGTAAGCTCATTTTGTTAAACTGGACCGAACCTTTTCAGCTGTTAGGGCTGTAAAGGTTGCTAAGCCCGGATGATCCGAGTTTTCTGGCTCCACTGAGGACCATCTCTGGATGGTTGGAGGACCTGACTCTTTGCTGCTGATGGTTCTCATTGTGAGCTCAGACCTGCACTTTGAGGCAGTTTGTGAAGGAGTTGCAGACCATATTGGATACATGCTGTATATTCAGGAAATGTCATAAATAATACAAGGATTGGATTTAGAAACTAAAGTTATAAACCTTAATCAGGTCAGAAATATCACTTTTATTTATGTTAAATCTGGTTTCCATCAGAATGTGCTGGAAAACTTTTTAAAGTGCTTGTTGAGGAACATTTTATTCTTCTTCATCTTCTTCCTCTTTGTTTAAACTTTGCAGCGTGACAAACAGAAACCCAGATGTTCTCCCCCTGTATGACTCTGAGGTAGTAGACTTATAGTGGCTTTCTGTGCATCACTCTCATATTCTCTCATATTCTAAGTCAAAGGAAGTTTCTAATGAGCTGCTCATTCACAGCTGCAGCTCCATGGGGGGCAAATGGTCTTCATCTCTACCTTCTGTTTGAGAATCTGCTGGTAAACCTCTTTGTGGGAGAAATGAAGATGTAATGTAATGTGATTCTCCTGGGCGCTGCCGTCTCCAGACTGTCCCCTGTGTGCAGCAGAGGCTCTGATCTGTCCTACAAAACCAGCTTTTGTGCAGACTGATTCCTGCCTCCAAGGAGTCACAAAGACATGAACTGATGTATGTAAGGCTGATGAAAGAGGGGAACACTTCAGTGAAGGAATAAAGGCCAGAAAGTTGCAGGAAAAAGGTCCAAATATGTAGATTTAGATCATTTAATCCAAACTCACACAAAAGCCTGGAGTTCAGGGAGGACTGGAAAAATATTCAAATGACATGATCATAAGTCACTGAACAAAAGCTAAATCAAAAAGCAGCCTGTAGAACCCCCTGATCCAGAATCCTGTAGAACCTCTTGATCCAGCACCTTGTAGAACCTCTTATCCAGCACCTTGTAGAACCTCTTATCCAGCACCTTGTAGAACCTCTTATCCAGCACCTTGTAGAACCTCTTATCCAGCACCTTGTAGAACCTCTTATCCAGCACCTTGTAGAACCTCTTATCCAGCTCCCTGTAGAACCTCTTATCCAGCACGTTGTAGAACCTCCTTATCCAGCTCCCTGTAGAACCTCTTATCCAGCACCCTGTAGAACCTCTTATCCAGCACCCTGTAGAACCTCTTATCCAGCACCCTGTAGAACCTCTTATCCAGCACGTTGTAGAACCTCCTTATCCAGCTCCCTGTAGAACCTCTTATCCAGCACCCTGTAGAACCTCTTATCCAGCACCCTGTAGAACCTCCTTATCCAGCACCTTGTAGAACCTCTTATCCAGCACCCTGTAGAACCTCCTTATCCAGCACCCTGTAGAACCTCTTATCCAGCACCCTGTAGAACCTCCTTATCCAGCACCCTGTAGAACCTCTTGATCCAGCACCTTGTAGAACCTCTTATCCAGCTCCCTGTAGAACCTCTTATCCAGCACCCTGTAGAACCTCTTATCCAGCACCCTGTAGAACCTTGTGATCCATGACATCTGTCATTCATGTTCAATTTAAAGTTTTTAGCCTACATTCAAAACATCCCCACAGAGAAACATGGCGGTGACAGAATCATGCTGTGGGGACGCTTTCCTGCAGCATGGACAGGGAAGCTGGTCAGAGTTGATCAGAAGATGGATGTTCTACTTTCTCTTGGTCTATCAAATAAAATCCCAGTAAAATACTTTGAATTTTCTGCTTGAGATGTGAAAACATCTGGAGAACTTGAATGGGTGTGAATACTTTTATATTATTATAGTGATCATAGTATTTAAAAAGTGGACTTTCAGATGTTTCGAAATTTGGAGTTTCGTTCTTTAGCAGATTTAATTAATAAAAGCTGTTTTGGAGCAACACTCATATTTAATCAATATGTTTGTTTTCTGATTTCTCTGCAGATGCTTTTATTGCTGAAGATGAACTAAATGAGAATTTATTCTGACCGGTTCTGTTGTGATTCTGGACATCTACAGAGCTTCAGTTAAATGAGGACAGAATCATTTTTACAACCTTTGACTATGTTTTCTATTATTCTCATTAAAAATTAAGAATGTTGTTCTCCTTGCTGACATTTAACTGAACAAATCTTCAATAAATACAGATCAATAATGAAAGTGATCGTTTATCACAGCCTCACATCTCCGCGCCGCGTCCCGCAGCCATTAAAGACGTGTGCGTGTAAAGAATGAGGTTCTCGTTTTAGCATATTTTTGTAGCCCCATTAAGAAATGATTTCCCCCTCCCATTCCTCCCATTAACTGGCTGAATCAATGCATTAGTCTGCGCTGCTCTCTGTGACTCAGCCTCTGAGTGGACTTTTTATCAAATGTTCCTCTAACAGGAGGCAGTGGGGGCTTGTTTGAGGACTATTTTCAGCCGCGGATTGATCTGCACTTGATGCTCCAAGGACTTCTGAGTCAATTAAAGTTCTGGGTGCGTGTTTGTGGGAATGAAAGCCCGTGTGACGCAGTGTAACACTGATGGCCTCTTAATGGTTTTTGAACAAAAGGAATCCTTCAGTATGAAGATGAGTGCAGATGAAACATTTCTTCTTTTCTTATGTTTCAGCAGCTCATCTAAAGCAGGCCAAGCAGCCAGATTAACACCAGTTAAAACCAAAGCTTTTTCTTTACTGGAAAATGTCTGTTTCTTTTGCAGGTGTCCGCTGTGACAGCATGTGCGCTGAGGGCCTCTGGGGGCCAAACTGCTCCTATAGCTGTACCTGTGAGAACGGAGGTTCCTGCTCCCCGGAGGATGGTACCTGCATGTGCGCTCCTGGATACCGTGGCACTAACTGCAGGAGAAGTAAATGCATGCTCTAAACACACACATGTCTACAAACTTAACATTTTATTCTTCTGCAGAGAGGAAAAAGCCCCAATATGTCATTTTTTCTTCCCATGAACTTCCTTTAAGGTGTTTGCATCTAAATCCTAGATTTCAAAACTAAAAAGTGATTTGGGAGGAGTTGTAGATCAAAACTCTTATCCTGATTTGATCCAAAAGAAGTTTCCATGTAGGCTGAGATGGATATAAATCAAATGTTGGAAGGAGAGAACAGACTTCTCCATCAGCAGAGCAGAATATAATGAAACCATTCAAGGAAGCAGCTTAAATTGGACTGACATGCTCTCTGATCCATGAGACGGTTCTGCATCAAGAACCTTAATTCATCAACAGCTGAATGAACCACGTGGAGCAGAGATTACTTTGGAGAACGTTTGTCCAGCTCTTTGTCCAGCTTAAATTCACAGACTTTACTGAGCGGAGAAGGAGCTTGATGTTCAGCTTCTATGGGCTCAGAGGCATCTGGGATGGACAATCAAACTGTGGGAACATGGAGCACTTCTCTAGATGTTTGTTGGAAAAGGAGCATCCAGCCTGTTGTCAGTAACTAGTCACCGCAGCCGGGCTCTGTGTTTGTTGGAGGTTGTATCATGGTATGGGCTTGGATCATTCCCTCTTCTGTGATGGCAGCATTAAATAGGACATATCATGCAAAATCCTCTTTTCTAGCCCTTAAGAACTTTTTGTTGTGTACTTGGAGTCTTTAGGAGAGGAGAAAAGTTCAATTTAGTCTCTCCAGGTGCTGCATAGATGTCTTTATGTTCTGTTTGCGTCATGTTTTTCAGTCCGTTCAGTTTTCTCCATCATCTGTTACTTTTTTCCAACTGTTACGTCACAGTATTTGCTGCTGAACAGCCAAACAAGGTCATGGACTTCCGGCTGATCAATTTCGCATATCCGCCATTTTTATTTCTAGCTGTGATTTTGTAGTCCAGCTCAAGTATGCCGACGCTCAAAGAGGACAAGTCTAAATGTTCGGTTGTTGGGTGTATTAACCCGCACAATTCATGACACCGTCCCCAACCATCAGAAGCTCTTCAAAGTTCCTGGTTAAATTTTATTTTTCATGGAAACGTTCCCACTGATGTGGGAACATTCCTCTTCGTCTGCATGAAGCACTTAAAGGATGAGTTCTTCATCAACCTCCTCCAGTATCAAGAAGGATTTTCTAAAGACTTCATCTTTGGCTCCTTGAGGACAGAGCCGTACTGTGATTTACGTATTTTGAATATTATTATTACATGAACAGTTTTGCATTGTTTTTGCCGTTTTTGTCGTGTTTCTGCAGCGCCAGATAATTGTTATTAAACTACAAAAATGGCCGAACAGGTTAAAGTGCAGCATTCTTTGATCTGAAGGGGGGCAGGGTGTGAAGTTCCTCAGCAGCGTTTAAAGAGACGGCACCAAAACGAGTTGCTCTCAGACGCTCCTCAGAACAGGTAAAAGAGGAACCTGAGGAGCTACAAGAACAAGGAGTTCAGACCAAAGCATTGAGGTTCTACTTTATATAGACCAGAACTGGATGTTCTAAGGTGAAAAGGAAGGATTTAAAAGCATGATATGACCCCTTTAAACTCCAGCAGAGATCTTAGAGCAGCACCTGCTGCCTTCAGGACCACGTCTTTTCCAGGGACATACATGGGTTTTCCACCAAGACAATGGAAACCACATTCTAAAGGCCTGGCTCCATTGCTCGTGGATCCAGAGATGGGAAATCCTTATCCAGAGAAAATTCCTGTTGGAAAACAATGTTTCCTCATGTATCTCATCTCTGTTTTGTACAGAAATTACCTTTTAATTCCAGAGCAGAATGAGAATGAAACCTCCACAAGGCTGAAGAGAAAGATGGCCTTCATATAGGATCTCTGGGTGATGCTTTATCTGGTTGCAGAATCCTTTTTGTTCAACTTGAACTCTGAGACCCAAGGTGATTTTCCTCAGCTTCTCTGTGGATCAGAGTAGGAGATTTAACGCTTCTCAGTTCACAGTTTTAGCAATTATCTTAATTAGGAGAATGGTGTAGCATGAGGGAGGCAGGAGAGCAGCTGCTGAGGGTCTCCTCATCACTTAGACCAACATCAATTAAAGCAAATGAAAAGCTTTAGGAAGACGTATGAGTGTGGATCTGCGCGGGAAGAAAAAAAAGGAACCCAGCAGAAAGGGCGGGATGACCCAAAGGAACCAGAATGTCAGACTCTCACAAACATGCAGGATGTTTTACTATCAATTATTAATCCCACAGTTGGTCCTTTCAGCTGAGCTCTGTTTCCTCTGCAGCCTGCTCTCCTGGTTTCTACAGCCTTCGCTGCGGCCAGTCATGTCCTCAGTGCGTCCACAGCGACGGAGCGTGCCACCATGTCAGCGGACGCTGCAACTGTCTCTCCGGCTTCTTTGGCTCCCTCTGCAACCAAGGTCAGCTCTTCACAGGTCTTCATCCTAGAGACAGGTCCATCTGTTGTCACCAAACACCGATTCAGCAAAAAACCCAGAATAAAATTTCAGCAAAGTTGTTAAAGTTCCTTTTAAGCTTAGATAAAATGCAAAAACCTGGTTTACAGCAGATCCAAGTAGACCTTTAGTTCCTTGAGTTACTACATTTCTCATAATGCAGTCAGTCAACCTGCATGCATTAACCTTTTTATGATCTAGCGGTTTCATCTCTTGAAACCGAAGCTGGATCAGAAATGATGGACATGTTGTGAAGTTTCTGCAGCTGATCAAGGATCAGTCAGAAGTTTCCATCCACTCCTCACGTTCTTGATGGCACCTCAGCTTCAGCCTTTTAATGATTTGTTTGAACCTTTGTGCTGCAAGGGTGGAAGGAGTATTCAACATGCAGCTACAATCATTTCTCAGAACAAGAACTGGCTCCACAAGGTTGATTTTATTGTGGACTTTCCCTGATCCAAAAGGTCCAAATTCTACACTCGGGCTCAAACATCTACATACATTCACCTAAATATTTACATGGGAGGTGCTGAAGGTTCTACAAACTATTTAAATGTCATGAGGCTGAGGCCTGCTAACTTGTGGTTACTGACCAGGACTCCAAGGATCTCAATGAAGATCTAAGGAGAACTGCAGATTTACCCAAGTTGGGGACATCTTTACAGGGGATCAAACTCCTCAGCCTCCCTACTAAGGCCTACACCAGGGTATTGGAGAGGAGAGTCCGACCGATAGTCGAACCTCGGCTTCAGGAGGAGCAGTGTGGTTTTTGTCCCGGCCGTGGAACACTGGACCAGCTCTATACCCTCTACAGGGTGCTCGAGGGTTCATGGGAGTTTGCCCAACCGGTCCACGTGTATTTTGTGGACCTGGAGAAAGCATTCGACTGTGTCCCTCGTGATGCCCTGTGGGGGGTGCTCTAGGAGTATGGAATCAGGGGCTCTTTATTAGGAGCCATCCGGTCCCTGTACGAGCGGAGCAGGAGTTTGGTCCGCATTGCCGGCACTAAGTCGGACCTGTTCCCGGTGCATGTTGGACTCCAGCAGGGCTGCCCTTTGTCACCGGTCCTGTTCATAACTTTTATGGACAGGATTTCTAGACGCAGCTAAGGGCTGGAGGGGGTCTGGTTTGGGGACCAAACGATTTCGTCTCTTCTTTTTGCGGATGATGGCCCCATTATTTACCGGTCGGTCTACGTTCCTACCCTCACCTATGGCCATGAACTTTGGGTCATGACCGAAAGAACGAGATCCTGGATACAAGCGGCTGAAATGAGCTTCCTCCGTAGGGTGGCCGGGCTCTCCCTTAGAGATAGGGTGAGGAGCTCAGCCATCCAGGAGGGGCTCGAAGTAGAGCTGCTGCTCCTCCACATCGAGAGGAGCCAGTTGAGGTGGCTCGGGCATCTATACCAGATGCCTCTTGGACTCCTTCCTCGGGAGGTGTTCCAGGCACGTCCCACCGGGAGGAGGCCCAGGGGACGGCCCAGGACACGCTGGAGGGACTATGTCTCTCAGCTGGCCTGGGAACGCCTTGGGCTCTCCCTGGAGGAGCTGGAGGAGGTGTCTGGGGAGAGGGACGTCTGGGCGTCTCTGCTGAGTCTGCTGCCCCCGCGACCCGGTCCCGGATAAAGCGGAAGACGACGAGTACGAGTACCCAGAGTTGCCAAAGGTACTGAATGTTTGGGGTTAGCTTTTCAACGCTGCATCAAGGACATGGACCAGATTTGTGGAGTAGTAGACCGAAGGTTTACTCTAGAGTGTTGGAAAGGAGGCTCCAACTGTTTATCAGTCCTCTGATTCATTCGTCTGGGCGTCTCTGCTGAGTCTGCTGCCCCTGCGACCCGGTCCCGGATAAGCGGAAGACGACGAGTACGAGGGGGCGTCTTTACTGCAGATCAGTTAACTGTACAGCAGTCCAAGTTGTTCAGATGTGTCACCAATTTGCCAAGGTCTGGAAGATGACTCAGATTGTCCTCCATCCAGGCTGAAACTTCTTTTTCTACTCAAGCTTCACTGATCTACCTTCAGTGGCCTGCTGTGCTATTTGGAGGTCCAGTGATCATACTGTTAAAAGTTCATCACCAAAATAAATGATCTTTTCAATAATGTTTGATTTTATTTAGATTCAGCTGTACAGTACTGTTCTAACATGCATACACCTATAACATTATATATACTTTCTATTTCTGACTGTCAGATTCCATCATTTTCACAAATTAAATCATGTTATGAACCGTATGATCCGTACTTTTCACCTTCATTTCTTGGAGGGCTACATTTTACTTCTACTTGAATAAAAGGATGTAGAAGTAAGAGTACCATTTTTGGCTACTCCTCTCACCTCTACATTTAGCCATATAGTAGTGGGGTGTATGTATATATTTGAGCCTTAATAAAATTATTAAAAGCCAATAATATGAGGGGATGGAAATCTGTGACCCTCAGAATCACAGCATAAAACATCCATCAAATCTATTTAAAATAAAAGATTTTAATTTTATGTGAGATGAAGTTTTTACAAATCTAAATCTAAAGTAGTGATATTCAAACTAGTTACCATACGGGTAAGTTGAAAAAACCCGCCACAATTTTTCTTTTCTATTAAAAAAATCAAAAAGCTATTTTATTGTGATTTTATTTACCTCCTTTACTTTCTTAGCAAGAAACAATGCCTTTCAAGACAGTCAGTCAGTCATTTTCTACCGCTTATTCCATAGTGGGTCGCGGGGGAGCTGGTGCCTATCTCCAGCAGTCTATGGGCGAGAGGCGGGGTACACCCTGGACAGGTCGCCAGTCCATCGCAGGGCAACACACAAATTACCAAGCACACACTCATTCATACACCTAAGGGCAATTTAGAGTTACCAATTAACCTAACAGGCATGTCTTTGGACTGTGGGAGGAAGCCACGCATGCACGGGGAGAACATGCAAACTCCATGCAGAAAGACCCCCAGCTGGGAATTGAACCCAGGACCTTCTTGCTGCAAGGCAACAGTGCTACCAACTGCGCCACCGTGTAGCCCTGAAGAAACAATGCCTTCAACATTAAAACATTAAAAAGACAAACAAATTAGTCCGATTTTTGTAGAAAGGCGGTTGAAAATGATCTTCGTCTGTAGGGTGGCTGGACTCAACCTTAGAGAGAGGGTAAAGAGCTACATCATCAGCAGGGAGCTGGAGGTAGAGCTGCTGCTCGTCTGCATGGAAAGGAGTCCCCTAAGGTGGTTCTGGCATCTGATCCGGACCCCTCCTGGGAGCCTTCCCTTGGAGGAGACAGCTGGGAAGACCCAGAACTCACTGGTGGGATTAGATATCCCTTCTGGCCTGGGAATGCTTTGGGATTCCCCAGAATAAGCTGGAGGGTATTGCCAGGGAGAGGTTGGTCTGGGTTTCCCTCCTGGATCTGTTACCTGGAAGACAATTGATGGATGGGATCTGTAAGGTAAAAAGGGATAAAAGGAATTCAGGGAAAGCCCTACAGTTTCCTAATCTTTGGGGTTTCATTATTTCTATGTTGTTGCAATGTAAATGGTTTTTTTTCTCAGAAACAACAGAATATGAACCACTCTTTGATTAAGATGCTTTATTTTGTCTTCATTTGTCTTCAATTTGTTTTTGAGTAAAGTTTTGGATGTTTTCAGTCCGTTCAAAGAAAAGCAGGGAATAAAATATGGCTTGGAAATGATAAATACTTTGTTTGGTACCTAGAATGTTCCTTCTTAAGTTGATTTTATTTCTTAAATAGTAGCCTGCGCTAGCGGGACAAATTAGTTTTGTCTTTATGCAGCGTGGCGAGCTCAACATGCAGAACCCAGTCTGTTTTATCATCCTGTCGATAAGACAGAAGTGCAGCAGGATTTATTTTATAATCAGTGACTATTGTTTGACTGTAACCTGCAGGAGATGAAGGGAACAGAGCTGCTAATAAATGTTCTGCCTCCTGACCGCTGCACAACGAAGCCTTTTGTTGGGAAACCCTGACATCTTGTTGACGTTGAAGCTGCAGCGTGCACACAAAAGCACGACCATTCAATGTCTACATTTCATTAGAAATGAAAGAAATCCTACCCCTGAGCTCTACATCAGCACACCCACATCTTCATTTTCTTCAAAAATGTTTTAGTCGGCTCCTTTTTTCGCTCCGTATCTGCTCCTTTGCAGGTTAAAGAGCTTCTGATTCTCTGGTGATGATGGCAGCTGGCCTGGGGTCAGTTTCAGAGCCAGCAGCAGAAAATTGTGCTGTGAAATATTGATCATCATTAAACATGAACGTATTCTTCGTTAAGCTCCGTCTCGCATTCTGCTGGACTTTAAATCGCTCCAACAAGATGGTTTCAAACCACCTGAGGTGCCTCCATCTCTTCACAAAGACTTTAAAATGACGCATGTTCTTTTTTTATGTTTGTATTTAATCTAGTTTTAATCCCAAAGAAGAAAACTCACCTTCGCTTGAGTAAATTCAGGTAATTATTATGTAGTCTCAGTCTGGGAGAACAACTTGTGAAGCAGCTGAAGGAAGAGGGCTCAACAATCAGGAGAAAGTTTAGCTGAAACTGACTGAAAAGGCACTCAGGCCAGGCTGCAGTAGAGGTTATAGTGGCAGAAGGCTGAATTAATTTAATTCAGACACGCTGGACGGTTTTCCAGGATGAACGTCCTGTTGAAGGTCATGCCACACCATCTCAATTAGATTTATATTCCTCTAGGTCGTAAAGCAGCAAAGCAGACCCAGGTCATCATACTACCACCACCATGTTTGACTGTAGGTAGGATGTTCTGTTTCTGAAATACTCTGTTAGTTTTGGACCAGATGTAGTTTTAGACCAGATGTAATGGGTCGCACACCTTCCAAAACGTTCCTCTCTTGTCTCATCAGTCCACAGAAGCCACGAGAATCATCTAAATGTTTTTTGGTAATTGTGAGACTGGTATTTGACTTTTCTTGGGTCAGCACTGGTTCTGGCTTTGGAACTCTACATGGAGGCCTTTTTGCCCCAGTATCTTTCTATTTGTTGAATTATGACCTCTGACCTTAACTGAGGCAGTGAGGCCTGCAGAGCTTTAGATGTTCTGGATTCTTGTGTGACCTCCTGGTTGAGTCAGTGGTAACCTCTCCTTGGAAGGTTCTCCACTGTTCCATGTGTTCTGTGTGGTGATAATGGTTCTCATTGTGCTTCTCTTAGAAATGTCTTTATTAGGCTTTTCAGACTGACAGATATGAATGACTTTGTTTCCCATCTGTTCCTGAATTTCTTTAGATTGGAGTATGATCTGTTGCTGTTTGAGATCGTTTAGCCTACTTCATGTTGTCAGACAGGTTCTATTAAGTGATTTCCTGATTCTGCTGGTCAGGCAGTAATTAGGCCTGGGTGTGTCTGTTTATTTTAGAGTTTATAGATGTCATTTATCTTTTATTTATTCTGGAATAAAAGCGAAAGGATCATTTCTGTATTTTCATCTTCAAGCTGCAGAAGGGGGATTTGGTGCTCTTATTTGTGCTGATCCACCAGGGAGCAGTCCAGATTACCAAGGCTTTCAGGAGTCTCTGAGTGGTTTTCTGGAAACATTCCAACCGGGAGTACCTTTATATCCTGGGAGACTTTTAAATATGATCCTAATAATTCAGAGAGAATGTAAAATCTCCTGTCATTCACTCAGGCTTTTTAAATATCTGACCAGGGCAAACTTTGTCTTGGTTTACAGAATAAAACTGATTCAGCCCAACTATGAAGAATTTATGGTCAGTTTCTACAACTTGTAAAATTAATACAACTATAAAACAGTAAGAAATTACTGTAATCTGTGAGTAAATGTAGGTTTTACTTGTTAAACATTTACAAGGAGATCATGAAAATCCCATAAAATGCAGCCCGTTTGGTGATTTACGCTTTTAATTTAAGTCTTTGTGTTTCAAGACAAAAGGACCAAGAATTCAGGTTGAAAATATGTTTTTATGTATCCAGAGAGCAGAAAACGAGTTGCAAAAAGCTCTGCACCAGCTTGTTTGGTTAAAACAGGATGCAATATTCCTCCTTTATATTCAGTTACACTAATAAAATATTGAGACAAAGATACTGTGGAGTCTGACAAGCCTGATGATAAATTCATGTGCCCTGCGCCTTTTTGTGATTATTGCCAATTAACATGAGCAGCTCACAGCAGCGGCTGCAGCGTTCAGCTCCAACTACAGTCTGTGAGCTTATTAATGAAACACGCCGAGTCAGAGAGTTTTATCCTCAGCGCCACAGAGGCTGAACATTCAGCTTCTCATCACTTCATCACAACAGTAACATCTGTGGAACATGGTGAGCATCTTCATTGACAGGGTGAAAAACATTTAGAACCATCTACAGAAACATAAAGGGGACAAAATTAAGAGCCTTGAGTCTTGAGTGTTTTATACTTTCTGATCTGTTGGCAGCAATAATTAAGTTCTACATCGGCCTGTAGAACCTCCTTCAGCAGCCGTAGAACCTCTTACAGCAACCTGTAGAACCTCCTTCAACAACTTGTAGAACCTCCTACAGCAGCCTGTAGAACCTCCTTCAGCAGCCTGTAGAACCTCCTACAGCAGCCTGTAGAACCTCCTACAGCAGCCTGTAGAACCTCCTACAGCAGCCGTAGAACCTCCTTCAGCAGCTTGTAGAACCTCCTTCAGCAGTTTGTAGAACCTCCTTCAGCAGCCGTAGAACCTCCTTCAGCAGCCTGTAGAACCTCCTACAGCAGCCTGTAGAACCTCCTTCAGCAGCCTGTAGAACCTCCTACAGCAGCCTGTAGAACCTCCTTCAGCAGCCTGTAGAACCTCCTACAGCAGCCTGTAGAACCTCCTACAGCAGCCGTAGAACCTCCTTCAGCAGCCTGTAGAACCTCCTTCAGCAGCCTGTAGAACCTCCTTCAGCAGCTTGTAGAACCTCCTTCAGCAGCCTGTAGAACCTCCTTCAGCAGCTTGTAGAACCTCCTTCAGCAGCCGTAGAACCTCCTTCAGCAGCCTGTAGAACCTCCTTCAGCAGCCTGTAGAACCTCCTACAACAGCCTGTAGAACCTCCTTCAGCAGCCTGTAGAACCTCCTACGGCAGCCTGTAGAACCTCCTACAGCAGCCGTAGAACCTCCTTCAGCAGCCTGTAGAACCTCCTTCAGCAGCCTGTAGAACCTCCTTCAGCAGCTTGTAGAACCTCCTACAGCAGCCGTTGAACCTCCTTCAGCAGCCTGTAGAACCTCCTTCAGCAGCCTGTAGAACCTACTACAGCAGCCTGTAGAACCTCCTTCAGCAGCCTGTAGAACCTCCTACGTCAGCCTGTAGAACCTCCTACAGCAGCCGTAGAACCTCCTTCAGCAGCCTGTAGAACCTCCTTCAGCAGCCTGTAGAACCTCCTTCAGCAGCTTGTAGAACCTCCTTCAGCAGCTTGTAGAACCTCCTTCAGCAGCTTGTAGAACCTCCTACAGCAGCCTGTAGAACCTCCTTCAGCAGCTTGTAGAACCTCCTACAGCAGCTTGTAGAACCTCCTACAGCAGCCGTAGAACCTCCTTCAGCAGCCTGTAGAACCTCCTACAGCAGCCTGTAGAACCTCCTACAGCAGGCTGTAGAACCTCTTTTAGCAACTTGTAGAACCTCCTTCCGCAGCTTGTAGAACCTCATACAGCAGCCTGTAGAACCTCCTACAGCAGCATGTAGAACCTCCTTCAGCAGCCTGTAGAACCTCCTACAGCAGCCTGTAGAACCTCCTTCAGCAGCCTGTAGAACCTCCTTCAGCAGCCTGTAGAACCTCCTACAGCAGCCGTAGAACCTCCTACAGCAGCCATAGAACCTCCTTCAGCAGCCTGTAGAACCTCCTACAGCAGGCTGTAGAACCTCTTTTAGCAACTTGTAGAACCTCCTTCCGCAGCTTGTAGAACCTCATACAGCAGCCTGTAGAACCTCCTTCAGCAGCATGTAGAACCTCCTTCAGCAGCCTGTAGAACCTCCTACAGCAGCCTGTAGAACCTCCTTCAGCAGCCTGTAGAACCTCCTTCAGCAGCCTGTAGAACCTCCTACAGCAGCCGTAGAACCTCCTACAGCAGCCATAGAACCTCCTTCAGCAGCCTGTAGAACCTCCTTCAGCAGCCTGTAGAACCTCCTTCAGCAGCCTGTAGAACCTCCTACAGCAGCCTGTAGAACCTCCTTCAGCAGCCTGTAGAACCTCCTACGGCAGCCTGTAGAACCTCCTACAGCAGCCGTAGAACCTCCTTCAGCAGCCTGTAGAACCTCCTTCAGCAGCTTGTAGAACCTCCTTCAGCAGCTTGTAGAACCTCCTTCAGCAGCCTGTAGAACCTCCTTCAGCAGCCTGTAGAACCTCCTACAGCAGCCTGTAGAACCTCCTTCAGCAGCCTGTAGAACCTCCTACGGCAGCCTGTAGAACCTCCTACAGCAGCCGTAGAACCTCCTACAGCAGCCTGTAGAACCTCCTTCAGCAGCTTGTAGAACCTCCTACAGCAGCCGTTGAACCTCCTTCAGCAGCCTGTAGAACCTCCTACAGCAGCCGTAGAACCTCCTTCAGCAGCCTGTAGAACCTCCTTCAGCAGCCTGTAGAACCTCCTACAGCAGCCTGTAGAACCTCCTTCAGCAGCCTGTAGAACCTCCTACGTCAGCCTGTAGAACCTCCTACAGCAGCCGTAGAACCTCCTTCAGCAGCCTGTAGAACCTCCTTCAGCAGCCTGTAGAACCTCCTTCAGCAGCTTGTAGAACCTCCTTCAGCAGCCTGTAGAACCTCCTACAGCAGCCGTAGAACCTCCTACAGCAGCCTGTAGAACCTCCTTCAGCAGCTTGTAGAACCTCCTACAGCAGCCGTTGAACCTCCTTCAGCAGCCTGTAGAACCTCCTACAGCAGCCTGTAGAACCTCCTTCAGCAGCCTGTAGAACCTCCTACGTCAGCCTGTAGAACCTCCTACAGCAGCCGTAGAACCTCCTTCAGCAGCCTGTAGAACCTCCTTCAGCAGCCTGTAGAACCTCCTTCAGCAGCTTGTAGAACCTCCTTCAGCAGCCTGTAGAACCTCCTACAGCAGCCGTAGAACCTCCTACAGCAGCCCATAGAACTTCCTACAGCAGCCCGTAGAACCTCCTTCAGCAGCCTGTAGAACCTCCTACAGTAGCCTGTAGAACCTCTTTTAGCAACTTGTAGAACCTCCTACAGCAGCTTGTAGAACCTCCTTCAGCAGCTTGTAGAACCTCCTACAGCAGCCTGTAGAACGTCCTACAGCAGCTTGTAGAACCTCCTACAGCAGCTTGTAGAACCTCCTTCAGCAGCCTGTAGAACCTCCTTCAGCAGCTTGTAGAACCTCCTACAGCAGCCTGTAGAACCTCCTTCAGCAGCTTGTAGAACCTCCTACAGCAGCTTGTAGAACCTCCGTCAGCAGCCTGTAGAACCTCCTTCAGCAGCTTGTAGAACGTCCTACAGCAGCAGTAACTTTCAGCAGTGGTTCCCTGTGTGACTATAATTTTCTCTCATTGTGGAGGAATTCTGTTCCACTCTTCTTTCCAACGTTGCTTCAGTTAACAGACGTTTCTGCACAGCTCTCCCTCCACTGCATTTCAGTCAAGTTAAGGTCTGGAATTTGACTAGGTCATTGTAACACCTTAGTAGATCTGCTGTGTTTGTGATCCTTGTCCTGTTGAGGACCCAGTTTGGACCAAGCTTCAGCTGACTCTGGAACGCTTTGGTAAACACAGGAGATCATGGTCCACTCAGTGACTGCAAGTAAAAAATAAGCCCAAACCATGGTTCCTCCACCACTCAACCATGGTTCCTCCACCACTGTATTTGACGATTGGTCTTGTCCTTCATTCAGATGCAGCTTTGCAACATGAGTCCCAAAGCCTCATTAGTTTTAGAGAGAAGAGACTTTCTCCTTCAACTCTACAGCCATAGTGGTTCACAGTCAATATCTTTAACCTTTGACCTGCTAACTGAGGCCTGTAGAATCTAAGATGGAGCTCTTGGGTATTTGGACATTTCTCTGAGCTTCACGCTCTGACCTTGAGCTGAATCTGCTGGGATGTCCTCTCCTGGGAAGACTGGCAGCTGTCTGAGATGTTTTCCTCTTGGGAATAATCTTCCTCTCTGCAGAATGATGGACTTCAGATAGTTTGGAGATGACCTTATGACCCTTCATAGATTTATGGGCAGCAACAATTGCTTCCCCTAAGTATTGCTGATGTTGTTCCATCTTGACATTGTGGTAACACACACCTGGGTGCTCCAAAGCAGCAAACTACCAAAACCTTTGCTTTTATCAAGTTCTGACCCGTTGAAACCCAGGAACTGACTGTTTTTGGTGACTGTATCTGCATGAGTGCCGTTGATCCTTCATCTCATGGTGTTTAGTTGGAAGTTCACTCTGTACTGGCTGTAACTGAAGAGAAACCAGCCGCAGTGTCTCCTCTGTGTAATCGGCTGTTAGAAATGTTCTCATTAGCAGCTTTAACGAAGTCCCTCCTCTAACGTAACACTTAGCGGTGTGTGACAGTGACCTTTGAATCAAAGCACATACAACATACATGAGTATAATCAGGAGGGGTTTAGCAGCATAATTAACGGGAGACGGGCTGCTCTGGGTTTCTGGTAATCATGTGCTTCATTAACTCACAGTTTAAACATGGTTTACATCACTCCGTTTCTCTGCTAAACCAAAATTTCTTCACAAACTGTCAGGAAACTCTGATCTAGAATAAACTCACTAAAGTTGGTTGTTTCTTTACTTTTGAAGCCCCAAAACTGAGCAGATTCTCCAGAACACCTGATCAACTGCTCCTCTGCATGAATCCAGCTGCTGTTCAGCATAATTAACAGCACCGGAAAGAGTGTTTTATTTTTTATTACCTTCTCTGCAATGTGTGGTAATGAAAGCTTCTGCTGATAGTTTACCTCGTGTTAAAGCAGCATTGCTCACAGGAGAAGAAAAAGTGAAATTACATTTCTTTTGAGGCTAAGAAAACCCACCTGTTTCTGCCACTTCTGTTTTAACACCGGATTATGGTAATCCATGCAAACAGGTTCATTATAGGCCTACTCATGGAGTACTTTATAATATCATATTGTATGGCTATTTTTCTGAAACATGACTTTGTTCTCATATTCGAAGCTAATTCTTCTCCCTTTATATTAATAAACCTACTAGAGGAACAACTATATTTGTTTATTTGTTTCTGTGTTTTAAGCAAATTAATTAGTAAATAAATAATAAGTATCCGGTTAGTTCTCAAAGTTATTTGATAAATTTGGTCATAAAATAATACATGTGTGAAGAGCTAGCACTGCTTGGATAGGAATTGATTTAAAGAACAGATTTTAACATTTCCAAAAGAAATTCCTGAGAATTTCTTGTGGGATTTCAGTCCTGGGTTCCATGTTGTTTTTGGGATATAAATGACAGTTTCTATTAACGTGGGCAGCAGTGTACATATTACAATATCTTTATACTTTCTGCTTAGAAATGTAGGAGGATGCATATGAAGCCAAAATCAATCCTGTTTTGGTAGGAATACATATTACAGCCTGTTCTTCTCTGGAACGTATAGACTACTTTCACTGGAACCTACAGGTTACTTTTGGTTATTTTTCTGCTTACATACAGGTCCTTCTCAAAATATTAGCATATTGTGATAAAGTTCATTATTTTCCATAATGTCATGATGAAAATTTAACATTCATATATTTTAGATTCATTGCACACTAACTGAAATATTTCAGGTCTTTTATTGTCTTAATACAGATGATTTTGGCATACAGCTCATGAAAACCCAAAATTCCTATCTCACAAAATTAGCATATCATTAAAAGGGTCTCTAAACGAGTTATGAACCTAATCATCTGAATCAACGAGTTAACTCTAAACACCTGCAAAAGATTCCTGAGGCCTTTAAAACTCCCAGCCTGGTTCATCACTCAAAACCCCAATCATGGGTAAGACTGCCGACCTGACTGCTGTCCAGAAGGCCACTATTGACACCCTCAAGCAAGAGGGTAAGACACAGAAAGACATTTCTGAACAAATAGGCTGTTCCCAGAGTGCTGTATCAAGGCCCCTCAGTGGGAAGTCTGTGGGAAGGAAAAAGTGTGGCAGAAAACGCTGCACAACGAGAAGAGGTGACCGGACCCTGAGGAAGATTGTGGAGAAGGGCCGATTCCAGACCTTGGGGGACCTGCGGAAGCAGTGGACTGAGTCTGGAGTAGAAACATCCAGAGCCACCGTGCACAGGCGTGTGCAGGAAATGGGCTACAGGTGCCGCATTCCCCAGGCCAAGCCACTTTTGAACCAGAAACAGCGGCAGAAGCGCCTGACCTGGGCTACAGAGAAGCAGCAATGGACTGTTGCTCAGTGGTCCAAAGTACTTTTTTCAGATGAAAGCAAATTCTGCATGTCATTCAGAAATCAAGATGCCAGAGTCTGGAGGAAGACTGGGGAGAAGGAAATGCCAAAATGCCAGAGGTCCAGTGCCAAGTACCCACAGTCAGTGATGGTCTGGGGTGCCGTGTCAGCTGCTGGTGTTGGTCCACTGTGTTTTATCAAGGGCAGGGTCAATGCAGCTAGCTATCAGGAGATTTTGGAGCACTTCATGCTTCCATCTGCTGAAAAGCTTTATGGAGATGAAGATTTCATTTTTCAGCACGACCTGGCACCTGCTCACAGTGCCAAAACCACTGGTAAATGGTTTACTGACCATGGTATCACTGTGCTCAATTGACCTGCCAACTCTCCTGACCTGAACCCCATAGAGAATCTGTGGGATATTGTGAAGAGAACGTTGAGAGACTCAAGACCCAACACTCTGGATGAGCTAAAGGCCGCTATCGAAGCATCCTGGGCCTCCATAAGACCTCAGCAGTGCCACAGGCTGATTGCCTCCATGCCACGCCGCATTGAAGCAGTCATTTCTGCAAAAGGATTCCCGACCAAGTATTGAGTGCATAACTGTACATGATTATTTGAAGGTTGACGTTTTTTGTATTAAAAACACTTTTCTTTTATTGGTCGGATGAAATATGCTAATTTTGTGAGATAGGAATTTTGGGTTTTCATGAGCTGTATGCCAAAATCATCCGTATTAAGACAATAAGAGACCTGAAATATTTCAGTTAGTGTGCAATGAATCTAAAATATATGAATGTTAAATTTTCATCATGACATTATGGAAAATAATGAACTTTATCACAATATGCTAATATTTTGAGAAGGACCTGTACTGCTTCCTTGTCCACACTAACAGCTTGCTGTCCTAGAACATCTAGTTAGCTTTCCACAAAATTACATAATACTTTTACAGAACTTAAAGTTGACTATCCTGTAATTCACAGGTTACATTTCCAGAGCTTTCAGCTTACTTTCCCAGTACATATAGGGTACTTTCCTGGAAATCATAGGATACTTT
Organism: Girardinichthys multiradiatus; assembly: GCF_021462225.1. Lineage (NCBI taxonomy): Eukaryota > Metazoa > Chordata > Actinopteri > Cyprinodontiformes > Goodeidae > Girardinichthys > Girardinichthys multiradiatus. The sequence continues at coordinate 49,488,424 of NC_061797.1, read as the reverse complement.
CCAGAAATTACGGCGTACTTTACCAGAACTTAGTTGTTTTTGTAGAACTTACAGGTTACAGTCTTTTCCCAAACTTACAGGTTATCTTTCCGGAACTTAAATTGTATTGTCCCAGAACCTGCAGGGTTCCTCGTTGAATTTACAGGCTACTTTCCTTTCCTAACATATAAGTTACTTTCTTGAATTTAGAAGGTACTTCGCTGGAACATGCAAGTTAGTAGCTAAGAACTTACAGATGAAAATCTTGCACGTTACTTTTCCAGAGCTTACAGATTACTTTCACAGACTTTACAAGGCCACTTTTCCAGTATTTACGGAATACTTTTCTGGATCCTAAAGGTTACTTTCCTAGAACTTTGAATCAGTGCACAGCATCTGGGTTTTCAAGTGATGTGAAAACTCTTGCTGGAAGGACATTTCCAGACTTTCAGTATTTGTTATTCAGGATGGAAACAGGAAAACAAACTGCAGAGTATTGGTACTGGAGAGGGAATAGGAATCTTCACTGAGGTACAGTGAATGCAGCACGATGAACAGGTAACGAGAAGTAGGTGTGAGTGAAGATGGCTCACCTGGAAATCCGTCTGAATGAGGCATTTTAAATGGTTTGGGGGGTGCTGATGCCTGTCGATGGTCACTGGGAGAGAGGTGGGGACACCCTGGACAAGTCACCTGTCCCTCGCAGAGTTACACAGGACAAACACATTCATACCTAAGGGCAGTTTAGAGAGACCAGTTAACCCAACAATCTTGTTTTTGGACTGTGGGAGGAAGCCGGAGTACCCAGAGAGAACCCACACATGGATGGTAAGAACATGCAAACTCCATGCAGAAAGACCCGAGGCCGGGATTCACACCAGGGACCTTCTTGCTGCAGGGCAGCAGTGCTAACAACTGTGCCACCGTACAGCCTGATGAGCTCTTAAATCTGTTAAAAGGATTTTTCTTCTTTTGTGTCTTGATTAAATAGAAAGTATCTCTTAATTTAAAGCATTATGTATGTCAGTTATAATTGTTTTAATAAAACTGGTATAAAAGTGATGTTTCTATGCTGTTAACATCCAAGTGTTCAGATTGTACTGAGTGTCTGGACCCTGCTCTGGTCTCGCTTTGCTTTAATCATTAAGGACTAACTTTGCTGTTTCCACAGTGTGTCCCAGTGGAAAGTACGGTAAGGCCTGCACCGAGACCTGTTTCTGCACCAACAACAGCACCTGTAACCCCATCGACGGCTCATGTCAGTGCTACCCTGGATGGATCACAGAGGACTGCTCCAAACGTAAGACAGAGACAGTTCCAGGGAGCGAGACTTTCCTGGAGGCTTTTAAAGTGGTCCAGATTCTTGCCTTGCTTGTGTTCTCATTTCTCTTTAATTGAATCTGTGAAAAGTCCCAAAGACAACACAGACAGAACAGGAACTCAGCTCCAACACGGTGATTCCCAGAGATCTGTTGGCTGGAAACCTGGTATACAGCAGGCGATGCGTTTCTAAGGCCGGGCTCTTGTTTCCCTGAGAATGTTTTAGAAAATGATGTGATGAAACTTTGGTTCATCCCTTTAGTTTAGGAGCCTTTTATGCCTGAATGATTCATAGGTCAGAGTTAAACATGTCTCTGGGAATGGTTCAACAGTGAGAAATCAGACGAGGCCCAAAGTAAAACTCTGATAGTTGCCAATAGTTAGATTAGTTTATTAGTTTTCCTCATCTCTCTGGCAGCGTGTCCCGCAGGATCATGGGGCCCAGACTGCATCCACCTGTGTAACTGTCACAATGGAGCCGAGTGCAGCGCCACGGATGGAGAGTGCACCTGCAGCCCGGGATGGACCGGACTCTACTGCACACAGCGTACGACACACACACACACACACACAGTGCTGCTCTGCTAGGGGTAGCTGGAACAACATCACCATCTAGTGGCAGATTATTAAACTGCATGAAGCCTGATCATTAAAGTACAAGTTACAGCTGTCCTAATTTTAGGTGTTAATCCTTGGAAGTGGTCTTGATGAGAAGTTCTCCAGATAAGCCTGGAGAAGAACTGACCCAAACCTTTAAAAATTCACTATTCTAACAGTTTCAAGGCCTGGATCAAGACCGTTGCTCAGTACCGCATTTAGACAGAACTATTTCCACATGTCCCCATCCAACCACAAATTCGTTGTATTTTAGTGGGATTTTATGTGACTCTGAAGTGGAAGGAAATCAGACACGGTTTTCATCCTTTTTTTACACATCTTAAAAGTGTATTCAGTCCTATTCTCTCTGATACCCCTAAATTAAAGTCCAGTGCAATCATTAGCCTTCAGAAGTAACCACAGTAGTAAGTCGAGTCCAGATGTGTGTAATTTAATTTAATCTCAGTATAAACAGAACTGCACATCACCCTGTGCCGCCCATCCACACAGTGAAACATGGTGGTGGCGGCATCATGCTGTGGGGATGGTATGTTCATCAGAAATGTTGAAAACCATTGTTGGGTCACCGCCATTTTGCTCAGGTAAACGACTGTTACTATGCAGCAGGTGGCGCAGCTCTGACGTCACCAGAGTTTATAAAAACCAACTGAAGCGAACGCTGAGCTGCCATTTCCAGACATAGTGTGCCGATCCTACGCTCGGAGGGGATCTCTGGAGTAAATAGAAGCTCGCGGGCGGGTTTACTTTTCCTCCAGACTGGTCATTCCTGGAAGAGCTTGCAAAGCTGGAAATCTGTCTGATATAAGAAGATCAGAAGATTCATATCCCAATCGAAGTTGCTATCCAGGTGAAGGTGAAAACCCAAAGAGGTTTCCCAAGGAGACAGATTTCCTCGTTGGTTCAGTCGACTGCAACGGTGCATTATATTTTTCTCATTTTGGGTGAAGGAGGAGAAGGCGATCGTGTTTGCAGACGTGCTACACTTGCCGCTCACAACTTCATCCCTTCCTAGAAGGAAGACCTTGTCTGCATCCCTTCTCCCAGAGGATTCAGCACCAAGTAAACCTGTTTTGGTTCCTATTTTGGGACATTTTTGGTCTCTAGTCTGGTAATGGTGAGGTATAAAGGTGAAGGTGATCCAGGATCACCACTAGTTAATCCAATTTATCAACAGGTTGCATGCAATATGTATGCTTTAAGTTCATGCTGAACTGTTCCGTGTTTTCTGTTTAATACTGTTGGACTTTGAAGCGCGGCTCCGCAGCAAAGTTTTGAATGTTGGTGCGTTCACCCCGTTTTGATCAACTGAGCGCTGACTCAGATGGAGTAAGAGAGGACTTTAAAGTAGACTGAGGCTGCAAACTGAGCCTCATGTTCATCTCCATTGTTTCCCAGTTTATGGCCTGGGTTCCCACCTCAGAGTTTTATGACCCTTTGTTTCGAGCCTCGTCTTCTATCAGCGGTTCGTGGCTAAGGGGCCGGCTGCTAGGTGCTTTTCTGCAGTCTAAGCAGGCCTGACTCTACCGTATAACAACTGACAGCCGCTCTCGAGACGCATCAGTGGACCAAACAAAGCTTCACCGTTGAATTAATTCTGCTCCAAAAATGTTCACATAGATAGAGGTGGCGGTGGTGTTTATTTTGTTTAACAGTGATTATCTGTCAAAATAAGGTTAGTGTTCCACACCATTCAGTAAAACGGTTGATAACACAGACATTTAGTGTGGTTTTGGTTAATAATTAATTATAGTTATTAATGATAATTAACTAATTGTAATTATTAAGTGTTGTGAGCCCAATAATCACACCACCAGAGTTTATCTCTGATCTTTATTTGTAAGAAATGATTTTGGTTAGAATTTATCAATTCAGAATTATGATTTTAATTATATTTTAGATAAATATTTAAACTCAATAATAATCATCCTTACACCGTCAATCAATTTCCCTCCACCTCATGTTTATGAACTTCTTTGTGTTGGTCTGCATCCTAAAATCCCAATAAAATAAAAAAAATTCAGGGTTGTGAATAATTTAGCAAGAAAATATATTTCTGGAAACAGAATCTTTAACGCCTGTTTCATACTAAACCGATTTTAATCATCAAATATTAATAAGCTGATTTTTATTTCACATTTAATCAAAGGGAGTCAAAAAAGAGATTTTGGCTTCCTGCGTTCACAAAGGATAGTTGAACTGAACCAAAGTGCGTGAACATTGGAGCGACACCCAGACCCGTTCTCATGAAACACCAGCTGATCCGCCTCTGTTTCACTGTTTCAGGTCCTGGCTTAGTTTTTCCTTCCTGACGTCACAGCAGTGTCTCTCTGGTTGTTAAAGTCTGAACCTGCAGCAATAATCAGTGCTGGTTCTGCTGTGCAAGATCCGATCTCCTGCATCCAGAAGACCTGCTTCCACTCACATTCAGGCTTCAGACGATGCTGAAAACTCCTGCAGACCTTTTTACCTCCTGTGTGTTTCCCTGCAGGCTGTCCGTCAGGTTTCTACGGCTCTCAGTGTTCCGAGGTGTGCCGGTGCCAGAACGGCGCTGACTGTGACCACATCACAGGGCAGTGCTCCTGCAGGACGGGTTTCATCGGGCCCAGATGTGAGCTCAGTAAGTCTTCAGCAGGCCTGTTTCCTATCAGCTCCGGGTTTTTTTTTTTAGGATGAATGTGTGACTTTGGCTCCTGTCTTCCAGGGTGTCCTTCAGGGACGTTTGGGTATGGCTGCCAGCAGCTCTGTGATTGCATGAACAATGCCACATGTGACTACGTGACGGGAACCTGCTACTGCAGCATCGGCTTCAAAGGGATCCGCTGTGACCAGGGTGAGGAGTGAAGGAGGTTTAATCAGCATCAACATCCTGCGACCTGTAGATGTTCAGATCAACCATAACAGGCGAAAGGGAAAGAAAGTGACAGTCTTCCCAGGAGTGGATGTCCCAGCAGATTCAGCCCAAGGTCAGAACGTGAAGCTCAGAGAAATAACCAAAAATCCAAGAGCTACAGGCCTCAGTTAACAGGTTAAAGGTTAAAGGTCATGACACTGAACCAGTGTGGCTATTTAAGAGTTGAAGGGGAAAGCCTCTTCTGAAGTTCTGAAGTGTGCTCTGGACAGATGAGACCAAAGTAGAGACGTTTGGTTCTAATGCACAGCTCCATGTTTGAAGGAGAACCTAGAAACAGTCACGCACAGTGATGGAGGAGTCATGGTTTGGGCTTATTTTTACCATGCAGTCACTAAGTGGACCGTGAAGTCTAGATTATACCAGCGTATTCCAGAGTCCAATATGAGGACATCTGTATTCAGCCTGTGTTTTATCATAATTATGACAGTTTGAGCTTTAATGAAAGAGCAGAATCACAGCGATCCGCCATCTCTGCTTGACAGTTTTGGCTCGTTTATAATCCAGAGTGAATGGATTTCATTAAACTGACTCAACAGGACATCAAAGAACTCCAAACTAAAATAAGCTGTTGACTTTAAACAGGAAACGAACCTTCAGAATAAAAGCATGTGGGTGGCAGTTGGACTTCATCTGTTTCCTGCATTTCCTCAGCTGCTCTGATGATGGAGGAGCTGAACCCCTACACCAAGATCAGCCCAGCGCTGGCGTCAGAGCACCAGTCGGCCGGCGCCGTCCTAGGGATCGTTTTCCTGCTGCTGCTCATCATGGCCATGCTCGTTCTGGTGGTCTGGTTCCGGTACCGTCAGAGAGAGAAAGGCCAGCAGGCCCCCAGCGTCACGTACACACCGGCCCTTCACATCAACTCCACCGACTACTCTCTGTCAGGTACGACCGGCTGCATCTCACCGGTTTTCATTTCCCTCAGCAGGTCAAATGGATCAGAACCAAGATCAAGATCTGGCTAACTGGGTTTGGCTGAAGACCAGAGCAAACTGTGAAATTTGACTTCCTAGTTTCTCACATGTTTTCTGGTGGTTTTAGGGTTTATATGTTGTTGTTTATGAGCAAACCTCCTGATCTGGTCCTCATTTCAGTTCCTTTAGGGGTTATTATTGCTTCTTCACTCAGTTGTAGTCCAGTGTCTGAGCATTTATGATGGATATGAATCTTTTAGACAGAAAAAAGCTCCTAGTTCTTAAACTCAGTGGATCCTGCTATGTTAGCTCCAACATCCATTCATCCACTGTCTATGCTCAGCTATCCTTGCAGAGTCACAAGGGAGCTGCTGCCTACCTACAGTGCTCATTGGGTGGGGGGCACACAGGACAGACACACTCATACATAAGGGCAGTTAAAAGAGAGTAATTAACCTAATAGTCATGTTGTTGGGCTGTGGGAAGAAGCTGGAGTCCCCAGAGAGATCCTGCCAGGCATGGGGAGAACATACAAACTCCATGCAGAAGGATTCCAGGCCAGGATTTGAACCCAGGACCTTCTTCCAGCAATGCAACAGTGCTACCATCTGTGCAGCTCTTAGCTCCACCAGTGAGCTATTGTTTGAAACTATGGCATACAGTAGATAAAGCTGGGAATGGTGCATCTCAGTGTTTCTTATCTTTTTACCAAAACATAATCTTCAGATAAAATGAAAATGTTATTTTCTGTCTATAAAACTCGTTTTTCACAGATTCAGGTAAAACAGTGAAATATTTACACAGCATCAGATTGTGGCTGTTTGGAAGTAAAACAGAACAAACTGAGGTCTGATCAGGAGTGTTGCGTCTGTGGTTCTGTGGGTCACGGTGATGTGCAGGAGTTCTAGATGTTAATGCTTGGTGGCAGCAGGGCTGCAGTGTGCAGGCCTGCTCTCCTCTGCAGACTCCTCTCCCAGTAACAGCTCTGCGCCCGGCTGCTTCTCCAACCCCAGCTACCACACCCTGGGTCCGTGCACGTACGCCGCGCACTACGCCATGCCGGACAAAAAGAGCTCCGCCAAGGTGGGTGAAAGAAGAAAACCTCACTAATGATTCAAGCTTTCAGAGGTGACTTCAACGGTTGACCCTAAATGGTCCCGTGTCGGTCACAGTGTTTGCATACAGAACTTTGCAAAAATATTCTAAGTGTGTAAGGATCTGCAACCTGCGGCTCTGGAGCCACACGTGGCCCTTTAGGTCCTCCAAAAGGCCTCCTGATAAATTTGTTCAAATATAAAATTAATAAAAAGACTAACTTCAAAAATTTAGACAAAAAACTTAAAACAAAAAAAGATTTTTCTCATTAGGCCAAAAACGACATGCTTCTTTTCCATATATAGAAGTATTCATACCCTCGATCAAAGATCGATGTTTTTCTTTGTTCTAAAACCTAAACACATAAATTAATCATGGAAAACAAACTCATTTTATTTTGCAGGTATAAAACTGAGCTTTACTCGGATACCCCTCAATAAAATCCATCACAACCTCGTACTTTCAGGGTCCAGCTGTGTTTCATTTAATCTGAGTCTAGCTGCAGCTGTTCTGTTTCTGGCCTCAGAGGTTCTTTAGAGAACATTAGAGAACAAACATTAGGAACACACAGCATCATGACAACCAAGGAACCCAGCAAGCAGGTCAGGGAGAACAATCCGTTTAAAGCAGGGTTAGGTTCTACAACAACATCTCGAGCTCTAAACATCTCCCAGAGTTCTGTTCAGACCATCATCTGAACATGGTGAGAGTATGGACCACCTGCAGGCTTACCAGGACATGGATGTCCACCTAAACTGACAGGCTGGACGAGGAGAGCATTAATCAAAGAAATCTGCCATGGGGCCCATGGTAGCTCTGGAGGAGCTGCAAAGATTCACAGCTTATATGGGGAAATTTGTCCACGAGACAACAAACTCCACAAATCTGACCTTAATGGAGGCTAGATGAAGGCCTGAAGGCAGGACAAACCCCTACACAGACAGCCAGAAATACAATGGATGCTTTAGAAGCATATTCATGTGTTAGAATGGCCTACTCAAAGCCCAGGCCAAAATCCAACTGGGAATCTTTGGCATGACTTGAAAGCTAATGTTGACAGATGTTCTCCATCCAATCTGACTGAGCTTGAGCTGAAGAATGTGGACAAACCTTCAGTGTGTAGATATTGAAAGCTGGTGGAGACCACCCCCCAGAAGACCTGCAGCCAGAGGCAATACTGACTCAAAGTATTGGATGTAAATACACTCCAGACTTTTCAGACTAAAGATAAGTGAAAACCACGAATCGCTTTCCTTGTACTTCACAGTTCTGCTCTGTTCTGTGGCAAAAAGTCCAAATCAAATCCGCTGAAGTTTGTGGCTTAAACGTTAGAAAATGTGAAACAGTGCAGAATGTTGGAGTCATCTTGAACATCATCTTTCTTTCATCATTTTAGTTTGAAATAGAAGAAAAATGGTAAAGACAAACATTAAAACTATTGGGGAAAATGTAAAGTTATAAATAAGAGTTTTTACCTTCCCTTTAGGATCCATTTAACACAGATTAATGTAAATTTCATCCACAGATATTAATGCTTATCTTTAACCTCAGTATAAAACTCTGAGAGATGAACTGGTTCCCTGATAGTAACCTAATTTAGATGGATATTCCAGTCCTCGGAGTAATCAGGAAATGTGGGATTTATTTATTCCACATTTTCATGCTTTACAGCAACAAGCGGTGGTCAGGACAGCAGATAAAAGATGAAGAGTTCTGCTTTTAAATTAAATAAAACTGAATAATAACCCAGAAACTTTAGCAGCTGCTGGTTCTCATGAAACCAGGCAGGAGATGAGTAGGAATGTCCTGAGGAACATTGTCTGTGTTTGATAACGTGTCCTCGGTTTCTTTCCCAGATGAAGCCAAAGAAGAGATTCAGGAACAGTGCTCCGGAGTGGGGAGCGTACTGCAACCTCAGTGATCTGGGTCAGTTTGTTCCCCATCCTCTCAATACAAACAGAACACGACCAGAAGTCCAGGAAAGTTAGGAAATGATGTCCAGTAATGCCTGAAACTTTAGTTAACAGAGTTAAGTTCAAGTTAAGGTTAATTTCAGCTTCTATCGTTGACTAAAAATATAAACACATCTGAAACTTCCTTGGGAACAGATGATACCTTTTGCAACAGTTTTCCAAAGGAACCCATGTTTCTTCGATCCAAAGTGGTTCATGGTCCAACATCTCCACAGGAACAAAAGAAATGACTGAACCTTTGTTGGATTCTTCTTCTACCATTCCTGACTCCTTACCTTCATAAAGAACATAGAGAAAAACAGTCTATGAAGGAGTGCCCCAAGGCTCCATGCTCGGACCACTACACTTTACCATAAACATGACTCCACTCAGTAAACGTATTTCTCCAAAGTGTCCAGTTTTAATTAGACACTGATGAAGCCCTAATCTCAAGGTTGTCCAACTCTAGTCCTTAACTGCTGGTATCCTGCAGGTTTTATCAGGGTCTCGGCTCCAACACCTGGTTCAAATGGTTGAATTACCTCCTCAGTATGTCATCAAGTTCTCCAAGGACCTGGTGATGAACCATCATTTGATTCAGATGTTCTGAACCAGGGAAAAATCCTAATGCCTGCAGGATACAAGCCTGTGAGGACTGACTTCAGACATCACTGACTAACCTAAATTACCCAACTCCCTTTTCACCCTGGTCAACGATGCTGAATATCTGTGTGGATATAGATGGTTGTCCTCTGAGGTTCACTACCATCATCCTGGGCTTCCTCTCTTTCGGTTCATGTATTAAATCCATTCCTAAATCTGCCACCTTTCATTTGAAAACATCTCAAGTCTCCAAATGATCCTTTCCTGATCCTTCAGCTGAAACTCCTACATGACTTCTGGATCACTGAATCAGTGTCTTGTTTAGAGCAGCCAGTAACGTTCTGGGAACATGTCCAGAATTTGCCTGGACTCACACCAAACCATTTCAAATTAGTCCAACTCATGCCACCTACAAATCCCTGCAAAGCCTTACATCTCATCCCAGAACATCAGGTCTTATCACCCTGTACACTCCTCACACAGACCCTTTGGGAAGGTCCTATGGTCCAAGCATCTCATTTCTGGATTTTTGACTCACCAGGATGTTTGACTATTTTTTTATTTCGCTGTGGATCTCCTGAAAGGCACTAAATACATTCAGGTTTTTATTGTATCAGAACACTTTCCAGCTCCAGTACTGAAGCTTATCCAAATCTGTGTTGAAACCAGCTGACAGGAAGCTGCAGCTTGTGTCTCTAGTTGTTCCTCTCTTCATTCAGTCTCTGTCATGTCTCTCTGCAGGAGCTTACTGCATCGACCGGCACCTCAGTTACCACCTGGAGCCGCCCTGCAGAGGTACAGCGTGGTGTGCACGGACCTCCTGACTTCCTCCTCCTCCTTGCACCATTCCTACAGCCAAACACAGCTCAGGCTTTGGTTCCCTGTGTTTAAAAATCTCTTGCATGTTGTGGTAATGAGCCTCTTAGCTGAGCTCAGTGAGGGGCTGTTGCACCTGAATGCTGCTGGTTCACACCTGGTTTCCTGAGCTCACAGGTGTAATTGTGTCTCTGCAGGATTAATCTTCCCTCTGTTTTGTCTGCTCTATTTCTGACCTTCATCACTCCCACAACCCCTCCAGAAAAAGGTCTCCTGCACATTAACTCTGCTTTTCCTTCACGTTCCTGTGTACCGCTGATGCAGTTATCTGTCAGATTCGTACTGTTGTTGGGTTTTATCCTTTACTGGGAATTCTGTAGATAAACAGAAGCCTCCTTCACTCTGCAGCATCTAAACTGTTGTAAAATGAGAACTGCAGGAATTTGTCTGTCAGAATTGTCTTTAATTAAATGTTCTCATGATCTCCAGGTCAGTTACTGTGATGCCAATAAGTACAGCTCCAAAAGTTGGAATATGGTGAAAAATGTCAATATTCTTTGTTCCCCGTGTCAGAAAGTGAAACTAATATCTTATATAGATTCATCACATACAGAGTGAAATATTTCCAAGTCTTTATTTCTTGTAATGTTAATTATTCTGATGGAGAATGAAAACCCAACATTCAGTGTCTCAATGTAAGAAGAATATTTGAAACAAAAATGTCAGGTTTCTGAATAGTCTGTTCATTTCCATCCATTCAGTACCTGGTCTGGGCTCCTTTTGCATGAATTACTGCATCAGTGCAGCGTGGTATGGAATAGATCTGCCTATGGTTCTGCTGAGATGCTCAAGAAGACCAGACTGCTTTGATGGTGCCCTTCAGGTCATCTGCATTGTTGGTTCTAGAGTCTATCAACTTCTTCTTGACAGAACTCCATAGATTCTCAATGTGGTTCTGATCAGTCCAGTTTGGTGGCCAATCCGGCCCAGCAACACCATGGTCAAAGGACCAGCTTTTGGTACCTCTGGTACTGTGGGTCAGTACCAAGTCCTGCTGGAAAATAAAGTCAGCATCTCCATAAAGCTGGTCAGTAGGAGGCATGAAGTACTCTAAAAGGTCCTGGTAGATGACTGCATCGACTGCGGACTTCAGCTAACACAGAACCAGAATCAGCAGCTGACATGGCACCACAGATCATCCCTGAATGTGGAAACCTCACACTGGACTTCAAGCAATGTGGGTTCTGTGCCTCTCCACTCTTCCTCCAGACTCTAGGACCTAGATCTCCAAATGATATGCAAACTTTCATCTAAAAAGAGGACTTTGGACCAGTGAGCAACAGTCCAGTTCTGTTTCTCTTCAGCCCAGGTACGATGCTTGTAGCCCATGTGTAGGACCCATCTTAATGCTCTGACTCCAGCCTCAGTTAACTCCATGGAGAGCTCCTCCACATTCCTGAATGGATTTTGCTTGACAATCCTCTCAAGGCTGCAGTTACCCCTGTTGCTGTTGCACTTTTTCCTTCCACTCAACTATGCTACAACCTTTTCACAATATTCTAATTTCCTGAGCCTGAATTTCAGGTTTCCTTCTCTGGAAACCATAATCATCGAAATAAAGGCTTGAAATATTTCCCTCTATATGTGATAAATCTGCAAGAGATTCACTTTCTGAAATGAGGGACAAAAACATTGAGCTTTTTTATGATAATCTAATGATTTTTATGAATCTCAATGTAAAACACAGGACGCTGTTTTCCATATAACCATGAAGTTCCTCTGCAGCAGATCTTCAGAGCCTCCTCCTGAGTGTCGAACATGTCAGCGTTCAGCAGTTTATGAACTCTGTGTTCCTTTCTGTGTGTTTTCAGACTACATGAAGGGCTCGTTGTCCAGCACCTGCTCCCTGAACAGCGAGAACCCGTACGCCACTATCAACGACCACCCAGCTCTGTGCAAACACTCGGAGAGCAGCTACGTGGAGATGAAGTCCCCGGTGCATCAGGAACACGTGACGCACTGCTGCTCTGCCGCCATCATCAGCACCACCAGCAGCAGCAACATGCCCATCAAGAACATCTACGACGTGGGTACGTTTGGAGTGACGGCTCATAAAAGACAGCAGTACAAAGTCACTGAAGTACACCAATTACTATTTACTGAACTCTTCTTATTAATCTTCAGTTTCTGTCATGAACTTTGCTTCTCCTTCCACATCAGTATAAAATATATATAAATATATTTATATAAAATCTAATAGTCTTGTGGAGATCATGACCCAGAAAAAAACTGATTCATTTATTTATATAATAAAGTTTGTACTCGTACTCATCGTCTTCCTCTTTATCCGGGACCGGGTCGCGGGGGCAGCAGACTCAGCAGAGACGCCCAGACGTCCCTCTCCTCAGACACCTCCTCCAGTTCCTCCGGGGGGAGCCCAAGGCGTTCCCAGGCCAGCTGAGAGACATAGTCCCTCCAGTGTGTCCTGGGCCGTCCCCTGGGCCTCCTCCTGGTGGGACGTGCCTGGAACACCTCCCGAGGAAGGCGTCCAGGAGGCATCCGGTATAGATGCCCGAGCCACCTCAACTGGCTCCTCTCGATGTGGAGGAGCAGCGGCTCTACTCCGAGCTCCTCCCGGATGGCCGAGCTCCTCACCCTATCTCTAAGGGAGTGCCCGGCCACCCTACGGAGGAAGCTCATTTCAGCCGCTTGTATCCAGGATCTTGTTCTTTCGGTCATGACCCAAAGTTCATGAGGGTAGGAACGTAGACCGACCGGTAAATCGAGAGCTTCGCTTTCTGGCTCAGCTCTTCCTTCACCACAACAGACCGGCACAGCGCCCCCATTACTGCGGCAGCCGCACCGATCCGTCTGTCGATCTCCATTCTTGCTCCATTCTTCCCTCACTCGTGAACAAGACCTTTAGTTACTTCAACTCCTCCACTTGAGGCAGGACTTTCCCTCCGACCTGAAGAGGACAAGCCACCCTCTTCCGGTTGAGAACCATGGCCTTGGACTTGGAGGAGCTGATCCTCCCATCCGCTTCACACTCGGCTGCGAACCGCCACAGCGCATGCTGTAGGTCTTGGCTAGATGGGACCAGCAGGACCACGTCATCTGCAAAAAGAAGAGATGAAATCCACTGGTCTCCAAACCAGACCCCCTCCGGCCCTTGGCTGCGTCTACAAATCCTGTCCATAAAAGTTATGAACAGGACCGGTGACAAAGGGCAGCCCTGCAGGAGTCCAACATGCACTGGGAACAGGTCTGACTTAGTGCCGGCAATGCGGACCAAACTCCTGCTCTGCTTGTACAGAGACTGGATTACTCCGTACTCCTGCGCCTCAGTGCATCATGAGGGACACGGTCCAATACCTTCTCCAGGTCCACAAAACACATGTGAACCGGTTGGGCAAACTCCCATGAACCCTCGAGTACCCTGTAGAGGGTAAAGAGTTGGTCCAGTGTTCCACGACCAGGGCGGAAACCGCACTGCTCCTCCTGAATCTGAGGTTCGACTATCAGCCGGACTCTCTTCTCCAGTACCCTGGCGTAGGCCTTACCAGGGAGGCTGAGGAGTTTGAGTCTGTTTCAACACAAATTATGATGTTTTCTAGTTGAGGATTGTGTTCTTTTATCTGAGTAGAAACCTCTGAGAGTCCAGAATCCTGCTGATCCTGACTTAGTCTAGTAAGAATCCGAGTTACAGGAACATATTGACAATCAGGTGATTCCTTTTGTTCAGTTTACTCTAATTAGTTCTTGCTCTTGTTTCTCCATCTCTAAGCGACACGTTTGTTTTCCCCAAGACCCAAGCTGAGGAGATTTAATGTAATTCAGAGACTGAGCTGTCATAACTGACGTTAGATGCAAAAATGCAGCACAAATGAAATCATTGAATCTAAATCCCTGGTTCAGTTGTGTTTCACTCAGTGATTGTTTCTGTCTGATGAAAAGAGTGATGCTGTGGGCTGTCTTTCCCACCTGCTCCCCAGAAAGCAGGGAACCACTATAGCAACCAGTGACTCAGCATTTTCTGAGTCAGAGAAATTTAATGTACAGCTAAATTAAACGACTCATGTCTTCAGAATTAAAAGCATCTTTGCATCAATGGACCAAAAAGCAGAAACTAGATATGTGGACTACTTTTCCTCTACTTTTTCTTCACAATAAGAACGTTTAGATTTAGTTCTGTAACTCTGAGTTTTTAACAGATTGTCTTCATGTTTATCTCTAAAACGTTTTATTTCTCTGTCCATCCATCAGAGCCGACTGTCAGTACCGTCCCCGGAGCCGCGCTGCTTCCTGGTTACCCCCAGAACCCGTACGATCTTCCAAGGAATAGCCACATCCCGAGCCACTACGACCTGCTGCCGGTTCGGCCCAGCCCGTCCCACAGCCACCCGCTGCCCGGCAGCCCCACCAGCTCACTGCTCTGAGCCCCCAGACTGGGATGCTCCCAGTTCCCCCACAACCAGGAACGTTTATGGATTCCAGATTCAGGTGCAAGAGAACACTCTGGACTCCGGTTCTTGGAACAAACCGTTATTTATTTATTCATCACTGTGTTCGGGTTTGTGCAGCGTCCTGATTCTGCTGCTGTTTGATATTTTATCACCATAAAATATCCAAACAAGCTGTTTTTGTGAGTTTCCCCTCATGACCAGAACTTTCCACAGAGGGAAGAACGGATGCACACAGGTGGATCCATTCAGGATCGCAGATCTGTCAATTTTCAGGTTAAAGGACCTAAAAATGGATAAAAAAGGTTGTTTGAAAATCTGCCTCACTTAGACTGATCCTCTATCAACACCTGGAGACTGAACATCTGAGATGTTTCTCCAGTGAGGAAACATCCCGTGGACGGTATGGTTCCGCGTCCTGTCAGGTTCTGACAGCAGGGAACTAAAGATGACACCACATGTACATTTCTGCTATTTTTACACAGTTTCATATTTCCTGTTAAAACATTCAGAGATCCCACCACGGATCACATTTCCTGTCTGATTTATGTTCTGTAGACCGAGTGAAGTATACTTATGAATATTGTGCTTTTTGTTTATTGTGTTGAGCTGAATTCTCTTGCATGCCAAAGATATAGTTAAAATAGTGAGAACAGCAGATAGTTTGATTTTTTACTGTTTTGGTTAATTATTGTCACGTGACTCAGTAGAAACAGCTTCGACCCGAAGAAGCTTTATATAAAATCCCTTGTTTCTCTCCTTCGAGTTCTGAACCCAAACATGAATTAATGTTTTCGACCGGCAGGATTTGTTTCCAGAAACGGACGTAGGAAAATGTTAAGATTTCAATCATGCAAACGGATCAGTGAGACTATTCAGTCTTGCACGCTTCCCTTTTTTGAAAAGATCTCATGGATTTATTTTGAGATTGATGAAACCGAGTCAGCCCCTGGTTCCCAACCGGAAACATGTGGAAAGCTCCTTTAAGTGATGAATGAATCTATGTCTCAGGTGCAGAAGTTCCAGTTGGGAAGCCAAAAGTCCTGTTGAAAGCCTGAGTTAGCCTGGTGTGCATGATAGGAGCAGCTGAATGCAAAGAAAAGTGTCCTGAGGGCTCAGCCTTGAGGCACTCCAAAACTAATGATCAGTTATTTGTCAATCATTGCTGGAAGCGTGCAAAAGTGAAGATGTCTAAGATTAGCTTTGGCAAGTGGCAATAACATGACATGACAATCAGATCCAAACTGTGATTTTCCTGTTTTAAATCCTTCTGGTCAGTTTGTTCCGTTTTTCTTCATCTCCGACAGAGAAATATTTGAATTGATGTATCGACTGGATTGTTTTCCCCAATTCCTTACCTGAATAAAGTCGGCGTGACTCAGGATGTGTCATGAGTTCAGCTTCATACAAGGACACCAAAATCAGATCATGATGAACTATATGTTCATCAAACAGCAGAGTGTCATCAGTGTAGAAGTGCATTCATTCCGAGTGACTAAAAACAATCCTCCTGAGTTAGAGATTGGATGCATTTGCAGTTCTCTCCCAATGAAGCTGAATATGATGAAACCATTCAAGGCTGAATGGAGCAGGAGTACATTTGGGAAATACGGTATCTATCCAGCTCTACAATACCGAGTTACGTTTTCTTCACTGTGCAGAAAACAAGCTTAGCTGAAAGGCAGCGTCCACTTCTCTGGGCTGTGGGACATCTGGCATGGACCATCACACACTGGGAACATGGACTGAGGTCAGAGAAATCTGTATTCCAGATGGGTTTTGGGAAAAGTGGAGCGATAAGGGAAAGAAGCGTCCAGCCTGTTGTCAGCAACCAGTCCCTGCAGCCAGGCTCTGATGTGAGAAGGTGGTATCAGTGTACCTTGTGAAGCTCACTTCAATGTCTGTGATGGCAGCATTCATGTAGAAAAGTCCAGCAGATTTTAGAGCATCTGCTGCCTTCAAGACCACATCTCCACC
Source organism: Girardinichthys multiradiatus (assembly GCF_021462225.1). Lineage (NCBI taxonomy): Eukaryota > Metazoa > Chordata > Actinopteri > Cyprinodontiformes > Goodeidae > Girardinichthys > Girardinichthys multiradiatus. Next base: position 49,471,776 of record NC_061797.1, on the reverse strand, counting down.
ATGGACCTCCAGACACGTTTCACCAAGACAATGTGAAACCACATTCCAGAGGTTGGACTGAGGAAGAGGACCTGTCCTCAACAGAGAATGGTGGAGACGGCTGCGCACTGAAGACGTGTTTCCAGGAAGAATCGGATAAAGTCCCACCAGGAACTCTTCATGGCTTCCTCACAGCAGGAACGTCCATGTTTTGGGAGCACTGGGAACATTTAAGAATGAGGAATTGTTGGATATTAATCTTAATGAAAGTGAATAAATCTGAGAACATAAAAAGGTTTATGACTGGTGCGCTTTATTAAGATAAACCGATAACTTAAGATATAGACACAATTGTACAATTCATTGGTCTGTACAAAACATAAAACCATTCATTTTACCCTCCGAGTTCGTTGAAATGACATCACTTCATTCTTGTGTTTTCACTGTAATGACAGTTACAGAATTCAATATAGTAAAAAAAAGAAATAACACAGGTTTAAAAAACAAAAACACAGAACCATGGTGGTACACGATCAGGATCAGAACTCTGAGATAAGGAATCCGTTCATCCAGAGAGGCTCACACATTCCAGAGCTGCCCTCTACCACTAAACACACACACACTCCGAGTTCAAACTACAAGCAACACACACATTTAAGGATTTGAGCTTGTAACAAACCGGACCGGACTCCATCAGCGCCTCACGCTGCCCACTAAAACCGTCATGCTTCCAGCAGGAGTAATGAGAATGTTGGCTATGTAAGGCGGTACGACAGAAAGCCATGCATCGTGTCAGTCAGAGGCAGCTCGGTGTACGTAGGCTTTATGTGACGGGGACGCAAGGAGCTATTGGCGGGTAAATGAGAGGTGGAGCCAACAGAGGCGCCGGGACAATGTAGCTCCATCAACCCACCTCAGATTGCTTTTTGTTTTCCAGATGAGGAACGTTCCTCAGCTTCATGTTGTGGTTCTAATTCTTTAAGTGCAGAAAACAATCAAACTAAACTAGGAAAGCAGGTTAGGTTAATATCCAGTGCAAGGTTCAGATGAGGCGTGCTCATGAAGTCCAACCCTGTGAGGCATCTCTCTCCTCCTCAGTGGTCCTACAACAGATCTGTGGTTTCATGCAATGCAGAATTAGCTGCGCGTTTCAGTCTAATATTACAGAGTATCATAGGAATGTCATACAGGAATATTAGCGTTTCAATCCTTCAATTTGCTTTAGAAGTGCTCAAACAGGGAATCCCAACAGCCACGTGATAGTTTCTGCATAGTCAGAAATGTGACGAATTAATGTGTGTTTTACTGAAAGTTGGTGCAGGAAAGCCCGACGTGTCTTCTCAGCATCACCTAGAAACCGACCCGCTCACAACAACAGAACCGGTTCGCATACATATCAGATCGAACGGTGAGACGTTTCTGCAGCTTCCAAACAGTACATTGCACTAAAGAGGAGGGGGAGGAGCTAAAATGAGAAGAAAAGCTCAGATAGATGTGCTTTACAATGATAATGTATATGAGAAGGAAGGAGACGGGTCATTAAAAGAAAAAGAAATCATCAGGAGCACAGAGCAGGAAGAAAAAGAATCACATTCATATTTAAGACATTTCAGTGGCATGTCAGCGCATCTACAGTAATGAAATCTAACGTGATATGAAATGTCTGCTGTCCTGCAGGAGCCTAAAGACGGGCTCTGCTTGGGAAGGGGGGACCCCACATTTTGTCTCATATTTACTGAGGGAGAGGAGGGGAGGCAGGATGGGGGAGGCAGGAAGAGTTCAGGTCGCAGGATTGAATCTGCGGCTCGATCTTCCTACGCCGAGGCAGTCTGTTCGGGAGGGGTGGAAGAGGGGGGTCAAAAGAGGGGATGGGGGAGGAGGAGGGTGGGGAGTAGCAGCAGATCCACGGCTGGGCTAGATGTTCTGACAGCACTGCATCTTTGGTTTGTTCTCAGTGGGCTGCACCTGGATGTTAACCACGTTGTTGCTGGGCGACATGTCGCTTTCCTGGCGCTCCGACATCTGCTTCTGGGAGACGATCCGATAAATCTCTGATGAAGGAAGAAAAACAATGTTAGATGAAGCCCGCACTGCGGCCCATTTTAATTATATTAAAAGGGATAAATTCATTCTGTGTGCCAAAATTTTATTTGGTAAACCGCACAGAATCGTCCAGAGGAAGATGAGAGACACCAGAACCAATGATGGAGATGATCCGGAGGCCGCTATCCAGCCAACCTCAGCTTCCTGAACACCTCCCCAGAACCGCAGGCTGATCACCACCATGCCACGCTGCATTGATGCAGTACAGGACGGACAGGATGAAGGGAAGGAGATTTAAATGGAAGGACGGATAAACGGTGGATGGCTAGTTGAAAATCCCCCTTCCTGTTATATTTCTAGTCCTATGTTAAAGGGGTCACATCATGCTTTTAAATCCTTCCTTTTCACCTTAGAACATCCAGTTCTGGTCTATATGAAGTAGAACCTCAACGCTTTGGTCTGAACTCCTTGTTCTTGTAGCTCCTCTTTTACCTGTTCTGAGGAGCGTCTGAGAGACACTCGTTTTGGTGCCGTCTCTTTAAACGCTGCTGAGGAACTTCACACCCTGCACTTTTGTAGTTTGATAACAGTTCCTTAGCATCGCAGAAACGAGACAAAAACGGCAAAAACAATGAAGAACAGTTTACGTAATAATAATATTAAAACCTGCAGTATGGTTCTGTCCTCCAGGAGCTAAAAGCAGCACACAGCACCAACATCAACTATGTGATGCTCCTGCTATCAGAACAATGGACAGGATGTCACATCAACACAATAAATTCATGTCTAAAATAAAGTTTGTCATTTTGCCGTTATTTGCAGTTTACCGCTTCGCTGCGTCGTTGTTTCCATAGACAGAAGGAACTGACCCCTTAATGAAGTCTTTCAGCAAATCCTTCGTGATATTAGCAGAGGTTGATGAAGAACTCGTCCTTGAAGTGCTTCATGCAGACGAAGAGGAATTTCCCCAATGATGTGGGAAGGTTTCCATGAAAGATCAAATTTAACCAGGAACTTTGAAGAGGTTCTGATGCTGGGGGACGGTGTCATGAATCGTGTGGGTTAATACACCCAACAACCGAACATTTAGACTTGTCCTCTTTGAGCTGGACTACAAAATCACAGCTAGAAATAAAAATGGCGGATACACAACATTGGAAGCAGAAGTCCATGACCTTGTTTAGCTGTTCAGCAGCGAATACTGTGAAATAAGAGTTAGGAAAAACGTAACAGATGCTAGAGAAAACTGAACGGACAGAAAAACACGACCCAAACAGAACATAAAGACGTCTACGCAGCACCTGGAGAGACTAAATTCAACGTTTCTGTACTCTTACAGACTCCAAGTACACAACAAGAAGTACTTAAGGGCTAGAAAAGTAGATTTTGCATGATATTTAATGCCTCTCAGACTCACCCTAAAACTTTAAATCCAAATGGATCACCTGGCACAGATTCCTCTGGGATGACATTAAGTTAAAACAGCAGAAGGTTTAATGTCAACAACATCATTACAGCCAGAAAGTCCGATCAGCAGTTTCTGTCGGCGGTTCAACATCCCTCATGTTTATGTGGGTTGTGCCGCTCCCACAGAGATTAGCCTCCCAGCAGCACCGCATCATAAAGTGAACTCTGCAGAACACGGTGTCAACTCCACCTAACAGCCTGATAAAGGTCGGCTCTGATAAGAAAAACAGCTGCAAACACGACTGAGAGGCCCTTCCTCTGCTCACTTCTGCTGACGGGAGACAATAAGGTTCATAAACGCAGAACCCACCTGTCAGGATGGTCTGGAAGGCCGTCTCAACGTTGGTGGAGTCAAGAGCCGACGTCTCCAAGAAAGATAAACCGTTCTTCTCTGCAGATAAAAGTTAAACATGAAGCATTCCACAGATAGTAGGACAGTCTGTCCCAGTTTTCAGAAAACGTCATCATCAAACTTACAGCAACAACAGATACAAAGAAGTTTTCCACAGAAACTCTCTGAAACTGACAGGTTTTAACGAAAAAATGAAGGGAGGTTAGACTGACCGGCGAACGCCCGGGCCTCATCAGTGGGAACGGCCCGCAGGTGGCGCAGGTCGCTTTTGTTTCCCACCAGCATGATGACAATGTTGCTGTCGGCATGGTCCCTCAGCTCCTTCAGCCAGCGCTCCACGTTCTCGTAGGTTAGGTGTTTGGCGATGTCGTAGACCAGCAGAGCTCCGACGGCTCCACGATAATATCTGCAGCAGAAGCATCATGAAGGTTCAGAAACACAACAATCATCATCATTCAGTCAGAGCTTTGCTTCATAAACATGAAAACGTTGCTTTACAACAACTGTTGGTTTTGTCTCAAATGCTGCTAAAATCTGCTCAGAACAACAGAGGTTTTACAGCCGATCAAACAATAAATAATAAAACTATGAAGCTTTTATTTAACATCTGAAGCAGCTCCCAGCCTGCTTCTGGGAGACAAACTGAAGGCTGCTTTACTGCTCTCCACTCACGCTGACGTGATGGCACGGTAGCGCTCCTGGCCAGCAGTGTCCCAGATCTGGGCCTTCACCGTCTTGCCATCCACCTGGATGCTGCGTGTGGCGAACTCCACCCCGATGGTGCTCTTACTCTCCAGGTTGAACTCGTTCCGGGTAAAGCGTGACAGTAGATTACTCTTCCCTACACCGGAGTCTCCGATGAGGACCACTGAAGCAGAGAGGAAAGAAAAAACATGCCGGTTCTAAGGATCTGTAGAAACTTTGTGAAAAAGACCATCAGAGCTCTGAACCCTACCAGCTGAAATTACAAGTTGCCTCTGCTAATGTTTTTCCTTTCATGTTGGTTCTGTTGGATATCAGATGAAACCACTGATGAAAACATTTTAACCCAATCACTTCAACAGCCGATTTATCTGCTGGATCTCAACCCACATATGAAAACGTTAATGGAGCACCTCAGGGTTCTGGTTTGAGACTCCTCTGGTTCTTTGTTCTGGTCCACTGAGGATGAACCAAGGACACTCATCAGAGAAATCAAAGGTTTGTCCCTGAGAGGGAAGCTTCTTTATTTTGGTTGTTTTTGTCTTTAAGCAGCTCAAAGTGGAGGGAATAGTTCTGCGGAGGGATACGTCTGGCCAGGATCCGTCTCTATACTGAACAAATTCATGCATTTCTGTTAAGCTACTAAATATCATCTGAGGCCAACTTTTCCAGAGGAATGCTTGAGCACAGCTCCAAGTAAACCAGGTTGGAGCACTGCACTTTTTACCAATTCAGCTGGTTAGTCATCCTGTTCCCTAAAAATCCTCTAGCAGTTGATCCAAACTGTTAACACTGACGGCTTTTAAGAGAAATTTACATTTTTCCAACATTAGCTTCTTGAATCTACCATTTGTTCTACCCTCCTTATCATGTTTTAAACCCTAGAGGTCAACCTCTGTCTCATGTGAACAAACCAAGAACTTCCTCAGTGTTGGAATGTGAGCTTGTATCGGGTTTCCCAGGTTTTCCAGAACTAAATGAGGAGTTTCCTCTTATATGGAACCTCTGGGTAAAGATCATGGAGACGGGTTCTCCTCCTCCTCATATTGAACTCCTATTTTCTGTCGTCTAAAACTTGATGGACAGGCGGGGAGTCGGTTGAGGTGCTTTGGGCATCTGGTAGGGAGACCTTTGAGATGTCCTCCTGGGGAGATGGACTGGAACTCAGGGCAGAACCAGGAGTTGCTCAAAACATTATATCCCACAGTTTGCTTGGGAATGTCTTGGAGTTCCCTCGGATAAACTGGACGAGATAGCTCCAGCTCCAGCCCCCACAGCCCGTATTCTGATAAGCTGCAGAGGAAAGAAGGACCTGTGAAGACTGGATGGCAGAGGGTGAAGGTCCAGGAGGGAAACCCAAACATCCCCCTAGCAGGTGACACTCAGAATTCCTGACATGCTGAATATTAGAGCCAACAGATATCCAACCAGTCCATTGTGATATAATGACATGGAGATGATTATATATTTATGATTAAGAGTGTAATTCTACACACGTCTTGATTTAATGTTTTCAGAACTTTTCAATCATGACAAACAACTAAATATATAGAGACTTTTTACTTTGCTTGTTCATTTTGTGACAATAATTTCATTTTATCAAGATGTTCAATCATTTCCAACAGCAGCCGGTAGAAAACTGACTGGAAATTTTGTTTCATTTTATCAATTCATAAATTATGCAACAATAAATCCACCTGAAAATGGTCGGTTTTGTTGTTTAGATTTATATACAGACATTCCAGGTACCAGATGTACTTGAACGCACCGTAGAGGTTCATCTGGAACACCTCCTGACAGACGGACCCCTCTGGACACAGTATGGGTGTTTGGTCACATCTGGGGCAGGCAGCTGGACTTGGTCTATAGCTCATTCTTCTTCACCCCGGAGATGTTTCAGGTGAGTGATTTAGTTCTGTGCAGAGGGAGATACTTACCTTCCTGCTCTTGAATAAAACTGTGGTTTGGTCCACCTATCTGCATCGTCACTGTAGCTAAAGGAGAAACCTTCATGTTCTCAAACAGCAGAGAATCCTCTCGGCTTTGTTTTGGCGCCAGCTTTTATAGTTTCATGGTGGAACGTAGACTTCTTAACGTTCTGCATGTTTTCAGGTTTAAAACAACGCTGGGGTCATGTGTGCCGAACTGAAAGGGTTGTACCTGCATTGTCCTGTATCAATACATGTACTTGTACATCCTGTAGACCATTTGTTATTCAGCACCATCTCCCAGGCCTGAAGGGATGTACGGTCCTTTCAGGGAGTTGAGGATCTCAAAGCCTCCTTGCTGTGGGACACCTTCTTAAAAGGATATCCATAGTGTCCTCAACCACCTCAGTTCACTCTTATAGATGTGGAGGAGCAGCTCTACTCTGATCTCCCTCTAGAACACAGGTGTCAAACTGCAGTCCTTGAGGGCCGGTAACCTGCAACTTTTAGATGTTCCTCTGCTTCAACACACCTGAATCAAATAATTAGGTCATTAGCAGGACTCTAGAGAACTTGACTGCATACTGAGGAGGAAATGCAGCCATTTGTTTGAGGTGTGTTGGACCAGGGACACATCTAAAAGTTGCCTCCGAGGACTGGAGTTGGACAGCCCTGCTCTAGAAGATGGAGCCCTTATCTTATAGCCAAAGTAGAAGCTTGGAACGTGGATGTAGCAGTAAATCCAGAGCTTCAGCTTTAGCATTCATATATAGCCCCCCTGAATCTATACACTATAGAACGACCTTTGGCAGTAGGTCATCTAGGTTCGGCTCCACCAGCTTTGAACATCTGTAGACTGAAAGTGGATTTAGGTCTGGACTTTGACGAGGCCATTCTAACACATAGATCTGCTTTGCTCTAAACCTTTCCAATGTATCTCTGGCAGTGATGTTCCGATCGATCGGCGACCGATCATTATCTGCCGATTTCCGTTAAAAAGTATGTAATCGACGTGTGCCGATCAGTGTCTTTCATTGCCGATTACAGAACCCGATCACATGTACCTCATACTTCGCAGTTTAGTGTAGCTCCCAATGTCCTACAAACTGCGCAAGCGCGCGGCGGCAAATCCTGAACAAACATGTCTGCTGTTTGGAGCTTTTATACGGTCTGTGAGAGTGATGTAAAGTTTGCGTCCTGCAACACATGCAATGGTAAAATACCTCGAGGGGGAAGCACGTCAAAATGCTTCAACACAACAAATTTAATACGACATTTAAAGAAAGAGCACTTGGCGGAGTATGGTGAGTTTTCGAGGCTCACTGCAGAGAATGAAAAGAAGACAACCGGAGCAGTCAGACGGCAGTTAACGCAGCCCACCATTGCCAACACTCGCTCGTATGAGCGTGGCAGTCAGAAGGCTAAGGAAATAACTCGAAAAATAATTGAATTCATCGGGCTAGATGACCAGCCTTTCTCCGTGGTGGAAGACGCTGGGTTCCGCCGACTGCTCTCACACTTGGAGCCCCGCTACGTGCTACCGGGACGTAAGTACTTCACAGATGTAGCCCTGCCCGAGCTCCACCAGACAGTGTACTCTCACGTCCAACATCTCCTTAAAGAAGACGTCTCATCCTCTTTAAGTTTCACGAGTGATAAATGGAGCTCGGACGTCAGTCCTGTGTCGATGCTAAGTATAACAGCTCACTGGATTGATTTGGATTTTCAACTTCATAAAGCTGTTCTGCATGCCCAGGAGTTTTCTGGTTCCCATACTGCCGTAGCTTTAGCCGCCACATTTGAGAAAATGTTTCAAACGTGGCATATTTCAAAAGACAAGATACACGTGATACTGAGAGATAATGCCAGAAACATGGTGAAAGCTATAATAGATGCTGGTTTACCAAGTTTGGGGTGTATGGCACACACCCTGCAGCTGGCCATCCATGAGGCAGTGCTGTCACAGCGCAGTGTAAGTGACATTATTGCCAAAGGGAGACGCATTGTGGGGCACTTCAGGCACTCCCCATTAGCGTATGCAAGACTTCAGAGTGTACAGAAACAACTTGGCCAGCCCTCCAAAAGACTGCAACAAGATGTCAGCACTAGGTGGAATAGCACTTATTATATGCTCCACAGTCTCCTTGAGCAAAAACGAGTATTGGGCGTTTACGCTGCTGACTTTGAGCTACCTGCAACCTTTACATCTTCTCAGTGGGAATTGATTGAAAACATGACAACGCTGCTGGAACCTTTTGAAGAGCTGACTAAGGAAATATGCTCATCAACTGCATCTGCTGCTGATGTCATACCCTCTGTGATGGTTTTAAAGCGTCTTCTGACCAAAGAGACTGCAGCAGATCATGGTGTGAAGACAACTAAGGACACGTTGCTGGAAGCTGTCACCAAAAGATTTGCTGACATTGAAGAAGAGCCCCTCTACAGTCTGGCAACAGTCATAGACCCAAGGTGAGCTAATCATCATCAAAATAATGATGGATTTAAAAAAGCATTATAGAAATTATAAAAGCAACATAGTTACATTTTTTATTCTCAACTGGCCTGAAAATTAATGTGACCTCCTCCCCTAAAGGTACAAAGACAGATTTTATTCTGAAGGACTTAAGACCAAAACACACAGACTGCTTCTTGGCTTGATGACAGAAGCCGCTCAGAGGGATCCAAACCAAGAACATGAAGCTAACAGCACAGGGGAGCCAGCAGAGAAAGTGCCACAACCAGGATCTTTGTCTTCAATATTTGGTGAGATCCTGGCAGAAGAAACCCCGCAGCAGGCTCACACCGACAGTCCAACGCCATCAGAGATGATAATCTACCTCTCAGAGCCACCCATCTCTCGGGGTGCATCATCATTGGAATACTGGAAAACGAATAAGGAACGTTTTCCAGACCTTGCTAAAGTAGCAAGAGCTTACCTGTCTGCACCATGCACAAGTGTGGAGAGTGAGCGCTTATTCAGTGCTGCATCCAACATTGTGGACGAACACAGGAATAGACTCATGACTGAAAAAGCTGAGACGCTTCTCTTTATTAAAAAGAACCTTCCCACAATGCTGACCAATAAGTAATAGGCATTTAGCATGTAAAAATGCTGTTCAACATTTTGCCTGTTCAAAGCAAATGCACTTTAATTTCACTTGTGCTGTTTTTCTGTTTCAAGATCTTTAAGACCATGTTAATCTTGTTTGAGTAGCAAATGGGCTATTTTATTTTATATATGAAGCAACAGACCCATAGTATTGATTTGTTTAGTAAATTATAAGAAAGGTAAACATGTAGTTTTTTTTCTGACAATCCACAACAGTTTGCTCATGCACTTATGACAGTTATTTGAATGCAACAGGCACTTAACTTTGAACAATTCCTTTTTTATTTGACATAATTTGATTAAGACAATGTGAGATTTATTTTTACTGCATTATTCGCCAAGAGGCTTAATGACTTAACTCTGTTAAAGATTGCATTACTGATAGCAGGTTTTCAGTTGTCCTTTTTGCTAAATATTTGCTGCATTGTGCCTACAAGTTTTTTGCATTTTTTATTTTGAAAAAGTAAAAACAAATTTTTCATCTAAATTAAGGTGATTCTATGGTTCCTTTTTTCCACATCATGTAGCCAGTAGCCTTTATAGCAAAATTGAAAAATGTACTGCCAATCCATGTGATCAGTGATCGGCAATGATCGGAACTCATGGGTGATCGGTATCGGCAGCAAAAAGCCTGATCGGAGCATCCCTAATCTCTGGCTGTACGTTTAGGGTGGTTGTCCTGCTGAAAGGTGAACCTCCACCCCAGTCTCAAGGCTTCTGCCTCCTGGATTTAGCTCCATCGTCCAACTCTGATCAGCTTACCCATCCCTGCTAAAGGAAGCATCCCCACAGCATGATGTTGATGTTATCATGTTTCACTGTGTAGATCTATGTCTGTGGTGATGTACAATGCATGTAGGACAAAAGCTTCAGTTTTAGTCTCATCTGGCCAGAGCAGTTTCTCCCACATATTAGCTGCATCTCCTCCATGGCTTGCAGCAAAAAGGGCTTTTATTGCTTTCCTTCAACAATGTCTTTCTTACAGTTTTGTACAGTGCTCGATTAATAGTTGTCTTGAAAACACACTGTCCAACCCGAGCTGTGGCGCTCAGCAGCTCATCCAGAGTTCCTGTGGGCATTTTGGCTACTTCTCTGATTAATGCTCTTTTTCCAGGTTTCCATGTTCAACTTATGGGTTGATCAGAGCTCTGTGAGATGTTCAAAGCTTGAGATATTGTTTAAGAATCTAATCCTGCTTTAGAGTTCTCCACAACTTTCTCCCGGACTTGTCTGCTGGGTTCCTTGGTCTCCATGAAGCTCGCTGTTCTAAAAAAAAAAAAAACTCTGAGGCCAGAAACAGAACAGTTGGACTACTACACCTGCCTAGAATATCAAATCAGTCACTGTAATTTTATTGTGTCCACTGGATTTTATTTAGGGGTATCAGATTAGAGGTTAAAAGGTACAAATGCACACTTTCAGATCATTACTTCAAAACAAATAGTGAAACAACATTTTTTACTTGTGTTGGTGTCATTAATCCCAGAACTGTTCATGTTAGCAACAGTTAGCAGCGGTTGTTTTTAAATGAATCCCTGTATTACGTGTTTTAATCTCAGCCGGACCCACCCACGACCTTTAAACTCGAACAGAACCGACAAAATCCAAGCCTCAGGTTCTCTTCTCAGCCCGAGTACGAGTTCCGGTCTCGGGCACGTTAAAAGTTCCGCTTGCTGCTTAGTCCGGACCTCAAAGGATGATAACAGTTCAAGGTGTGTCCCACAGCAAGCAAGCAAGCTAACCCGAGCTAGCCACTAACACGAACCCAGAACCACCGGGTCAGAAAAGAACATCTTCGTTGTGCCAGGATCAAACGAGGCCCGTTAAGCCTAACACAAACGGATTAACCGTTCTGACCCGGTTGAAAGAGCCCAATCAGGGTCCGAGACCCAAACGGAACACAAAGAAAGGCTGGTTCCGTTAGCTGCCTGTTAGCATGTAAGATAACAGCGATGAAAACACGACTTACCTTTGAACAGATAGTCGTATTCGTCGTCTCTGGTGCCCATCGCGTTAACAAGAAACGGTTATTCCAAGATTTGATTGATTAAAAACTAAAAATCTGGAATATTTCCGATTCTCCAACGGGAATCTGTTTGGAATCTGGACCTCCCTGCCTTCTTCTTCTTCTTCGCTAAAAGCCAAACAGATGAACATTCTGGCACCTAGTGGTCAGAAGAGGGAACTGCGTACGGTGTGGCAGCTTGGAGCCTTTGTTGCTTCGGAGCACAGAACCAGTTCTGCTGCTGGCATTGGACCTAGAAATAAACGAAACATTTAGTCAACATGTTTAGGGGTAGGTGACACGGGATGCCTGGGTTTCCCTTCTGGACCTGTTATCCCCCGACCCAATCTAAAAAAGCAGAAGACAGTGGATAGATGGATGGAGGGATGGTTGGATCTTGTTCCACTGTATTTCATTTCAAGCCCAGTAGAGACATGGAGTTAATTCCAAAATCATGCATTATACCCCCATCAGATCTAGATTTGCATTTATTTTCTTTCCACAGGAAGTTTGTTTCTGATAGGAAATGAGGCAGGATGTCAGGGATCTGGAGTTGTTTGTGTTTATGATATAATCTGTTCTCTCTCTGTGCTGCAGTTTCTCTGGAGGGTGTGGCTGAGCAGTGTGCTTCTGCACACCTGCTCCTAATCAACTTCATTTGCTAAAGCAAAGTCAGTGAGGAGCTGACTGCTGATCGTTTGCTGTCTGAGGGTCAACCCATGTGGTACCTCTAGCCCCAGCAGGGCCGAGCTCAATTTATGGCAGTGGCAGGCAGAAATGGCAGTTCCGGAGCTCCCACAGCATGCCGGAGGGTGCCAGAAGGTGCCAGACTGGCCGTAAAAGCCTGCCACGCGGTTGCCGCTGTTTTTGTGGAAGCTAATGCTGATAATCGGCAAATGGGTTGACATTATAGTTAATATTGTCTATGGAGCTGCCACCGGAAGTGATGCCAATGCGGCTGGTTTTGTGAAAGCCAATGGTGATTATCGGCAAACGGGATTGTAGTATCAGGCTATTGGTGGATAGGAACCTTTGTGATGTATTGTGTATGGAAGGGGGGAGCAAAATAAAGGAGTACCAGATAATATGGAGATGTCTCACGCATGCTTCTGTGTAACCTCAATATTCTATTAGATAGACATATCGGAGAACAGAACATGGTGTCAGAAGTATAGACTACTTAGCGAAGAGTGAGAGAGAACAAGTGAGAACTGACGGCTCGAAAAAAAAAATAAGAAGGAAAACGCCATGAACCAGTTTCAAGTCGCCCCGCCAGAAAAGTTCACGTTCAGAGCTGAAGACTGGCCGAAATGGATAAAGCGTTTTGAGAGGTTTCGTATCGCGTCTGGTTCGGAGACACAAGCAGACGAAAACCAAGTAAATACGCTGATATACACCATGGGGGACAAGGCAGAAGATATACTGGTTTCCCTGCATCTAACTCCACAAGAAGCGTGTGAGTACGAGACTGTTAAGGGACAGCTGAATGCTCACTTCGTAGCCCGCCGGAATGTTATATTTGAGCGGGCGAAATTCAATCAGTGCCAACAGGAGACTGATGAGTCCATTGACAGGTTCCACATCGCGTTACACTGTTTGGCGGAATACTGTGGATACTTTGCATGATGAGATGGTGCGGGACAGATTTGTCGTGGGTCTGAGAGATAAAAGACTATCAGAACAACTACAAATGGACGCTGAACTGACGCTAAAGAAGGCTTAAACAGAGCCCGTCAGAGCGAGCTTGTAAAAAAGCAACAGGAAATGCTTCATGCTAACTTGAAGTCAGTCATTGCTGGCACGCAGTTGGTTCGCGTTCATGCGAGCGGGAACATGCGCTCCAGACAACTGAAGGTGGCGCACAAATATGTCGTCACAAAAGCAACACAGGATAAAAAGGCACAGTGCAGAAGATGCGGAGACACGAAAGGACACAGTATGCAGCAATGCCCTGCTAGAGAAGCAGCCTGCAATTATTGTGGGAAAAAGGGACATTTTGCTAGGGTCTGCAGAAATAAAAAAATATGTGAAGTGAATGCTGGGTTTGCAACAGAAAGCACAGATACAGACAATGATGTTGCCTTTCTGGGATCGCTTTCGGCAGAAGTTAAAGACAATCTATGGATGACGGACATACTGGTGGGCAAACATAAAACTGTATTTAAAATAGACACAGGAGCTGATGTTACTGCTGTATCAGAAACTCTGTATTCTCAGTACCAATTTGGCAAATTAGATAAGCCAAAGAAAATCCTGCAGGGACCGGGAGGCACCGGAATAAAAGTATTATATTTAGTAATATTGTTCTGTCCCCAGATGTTCAGCCTTTCTCCCTCTCAATGCCGAGGCGGATATCCCTCCCCCTACTGCCTAAGGTTAAAGAGGAGCTCAAACGTATGCAGCAGGAAGGGGTCATCACCAGAGTGGAGGAGCCAACAGACTGGTGTGCACCTATGGTGGTTGTCCCCAAGAGCTCGGACAAGGTGAGGATATGCATTGATCTCACAGAACTGAATAAATACGTCATGAGAGAAAAACATCCACTCCCATCAGTAGAGCACACGCTCGGACAGCTAGCAGGTGCAAAAGTGTTCTCCAAATTGGATCCCAATGCTGGATTCTGGCAGTTTCCACTGTCAAGGAAGTCTTCCCTGCTCACCACCTTCATTACACCTTTTGGGGGCTATTGCTACAATCGGCTCTGCTTGGCCAGACTATTTCCTTGCTTTACCCCATTTCTGCTGAAATAAAGACTCCTTTAGATGACCATATCAGTGATTCAGCAACCGCTACCATCTCTGGTCATCCAGTTAAACCTGTTGCTTCAGTTGACCAGAATGAGCTACTGTCTTCAGTTCAGATGGATCCCACAGTCCGACCCACTTTAAGAAAATCTTTGCCAGCTATGTTGCATAGTGAACTTAACCCACCTGAAGTTCAACGTTATGTGGTTGAACATATTGTCAAGAGTGACGAAAGTGCCGTGAACCTGTCAACACAACGGCTTAGAGCTTTTTCTGGGAGATCACCCAGACCGCAAACAGAGTCTGATTATGACACCTGGCGTTCCGGAGTGGAGCTTCTATTAAAAGATCCTGCTGTGTCCGATCTGCAGTGCTCACGCAAGATCTCTGACAGCTTGTTACCACATGCTGCTGATATGGTGAAGCACCTGAAGCCAGATACGTCTCCAACATCGTATTTACAGATTCTTGACTCTGCGTATGAGGATGGAGATGAGTTATATGCAAAGTTTATGGATATGTTCCAAGATGTGGGGGAGAAACATTCTAACTATCTGCAACGTTTACTGGTGGCGCTAAATCATGCTGTAAAACGAGGCGGAGTTTCAAGTAAAGATTTTGATCGACATCTACTAACTCAATTCTGCCGTGGCTGGTGGGATAACTCCCTCATTACAGAGCTTCAGCTAAACCAATGGAAAAAAGACCCTCCATCATTCGCTAAATTTTTGCTTCTGTTACGAACGGAAGAAGATCGTGAAGCTGCTAAAGCCATCCGCATGAAGCAACATCTTGGCTCATCACGATCTAGAGCAGCAACTCATGCGCAATGTGCTTATATTGACAGTGCTGAAAAGGGGGAGATTGCTGAACTCACTAATGTCACACAGCAGCTTGCCAAACAGCTGGCTGATATACAAAGGCAGCTTGCAGCTCTCACTGCTGCGCAGTCAAGTTCCAGTCAGTCTGTTCCCTTCAAGTGTACACATGGCTCTAAGTTAGGTGTGGGGCAGAGGGTGAATAAGCCATCAAAAAACTCTCCTTTTGTTCCCAAGCCTGGTTACTGCTATCGGTGTGATGAAGATGGTCATATCAACACTCTCTGTGATAACCCCCCAAACTCTGCACTTGTTGCAAGGAAAAAAAAGCAGTTCACTGAAAAACAACAGAAATGGCAGAAGTCTAACACTCCTTCCAGACATACTTTAAACTAGATTCAGTTCCCATTGTGGGGCAAACCAGAACTGTTGAGGGCCAACAATGTCCCAACAGTAAGATTGTTAAATGTCAAGAAGTAATCCAGACGACTTCTGTTGGTTAATATTTGTTACCGAAAGGGTTGGTTGGGCCTCGTTGCACTGCCAAAGTTAAAGTAGCTGGTGAAGAGTTTAATTGTCTCTTGGATACGGGATCGCAGGTAACTACAATCCCAGTCTCATTTTACAATCAGTTTTTTTTTGGACCGGCCAGTAAACCGTTATGTGATTTGCTGCAAGTTGAGGGAGCTGCAGGACAAGCTGTTCCTTATCTAGGATATGTAGAGGTGGTGATGACTTTTCCCAGTGAATTCTTGGAAGCTGAGTTTGATATTATCACTCTGGCACTTGTTGTTCCAGATGTCAGAACTCAACAGTCTTCCGTGTTGATCGGCATGAATACATTGGAGCCACTATATAGCCAGTATATGGGAAATGAGTACTTTAATTTCCAGCCAACTGTAAATGGCTACAAAGCAGTACTCAAAACACTGCAGACGTGTCATCGGCAACAACAGCGAGGCAGTGATGGAGTTGTGAGGTTAGTTAGTAAGTCTCCAGTCCTCATACCTGCTAGGTATACCACTGTTGTCGATGGCTGCATTTATACTAGCATACTGACACCTGGTCAGTGGGCGCTTGTGGAGCATCCAACCTCACAATTACCCGGTGGGTTGTGTGTAAAGAATTCTCTGATTATGCTCCCAACCCAACTCCATGGGAAGATCCCGATCATCCTTAGTAATGAGTCTGATCAAGATGTGATTATTTCACCCCTTTCTATTACTGCAGCATTTGCAGTGTCTCCCCAGATCCTTTCGCAAAGTGTGTCACCAAATCAATTACAAACGGGAGATCCCGCTAACACCTTGATGCTGGAGTTTGGAGAGTCACCTATCTCTCTAGAGTGGAAGGCAAGAATTACATATAAGCTCAGTCAGATCCCAGAAGTCTTTTCATTTAGTGATATAGATTTTGGATGTATGGACAGGGTAAAACATCATATAAAGTTGCACGATGAAACTCCATTTAAACACAGAGCCAGACCGATTCATCCTCAAGACATCGAGGCTGTCCGACAACATTTAAGGGACCTTTTGGAAGCTGGTGTTATTCGTGAGTCAGAATCACCATTTTCTTCACCTATTGTTGTGGTTCGCAAAAAGAATGGTGATATACGATTGTGCATTGATTATAGAAAATTGAACCTTCAGACGGTTAAGGATGCATATCCCTTGCCAAATTTGGAGGAGTCCCTTTCGGCTCTGTCTGGTTCAAAATGGTTCAGTGTTCTCGGTCTGAAATCTGGGTATTATCAGATTGAGATGAACGAAGATGATAAAACTAAAACGGCTTTTGTGACGCCCATTGGCTTTTGGGAATTCAATCGAATGCCCCAAGGGGTAAGAAATGCTCCATCTACTTTTCAGAGATTAATGGAGAAGAGCATGGGAGATCTCCATTTAAAAGAAGCTCTTGTTTTTCTTGATGATCTCATTGTTTTTTTAGACTCATTAGAAGAACACGAGCAGAGGCTACTGCGGGTTTTACATCGTCTGAAAGAATATGGTCTGAAACTCTCTCTTGAAAAATGTAAATTTTTCCAAACTTCTGTAAAGTATTTAGGACACATTGTTTCGGAGAAGGGGATTGAGACCGATTCAGATAAAATTCTTTCTTTAAAATCCTGGCCAATTCCCAGAACCCTTAAGGAGCTTAAATCTTTCTTAGGGTTTGCTGGATATTATCGGAGGTTTATAAAAGGGTACTCCACTATTGCTAAACCTCTTAACGATTTGAAACGTGGCTGTATACCTACTTCCAAGTCACAGAGAAAACCTAGACCATCCAAGGTCCAGGACATGAAACAGCCTTTCAGAGAGCTATGGTCACCCGTTTGCCAGTTAGCCTTTGAAACGCTTATAGAGAAATTGACTACTTCCCCAGTTCTTGGCTTTGCCAATCCAAAGTTGCCGTACATTTTACATACTGATGCCAGTATTACTGGGCTCGGAGCAGCTTTATATCAGGAACAAGGAGATCAGCTGAGGGTAATCGCCTACGCCAGCCGCGGGCTATGAGGCAAGATATCCTGCACACAAATTGGAGTTTCTCGCACTTAAATTGAGTGTGTGTGAAAAATTCCATGATTACCTTTTTGGGGCTAATTTTGTAGTAGTGACTGATTACAACCCTCTCACTTACTTGTTAACATCAGCGAAATTAGATGCCGCCAGTCACAGGTGGCTTGCTGCTCTGTCCACTTACACTTTTAAGTTGCAGTATCGAGCCGGACAGCAAAACCTTGATGCGGACGCTTTATCCCGCCGCCCTCATAACCCCCCATCTGATGTGTCAGGTCCAAAAGATTGGGACTTGATCAATAAATTCACTGAAGAGCGCAGCATTGAACCCGTTGAAGTGGAGGAGGTTGATCCTGAAATTGTATTTGCCATCTGCCAACACTGCCTTGTTACTAATCAGTTGGGTGGTTCCGCAGATGGTTTCACTCTTATCGAGTCTTTGAGCTCCTCAGTTAGCGCTATTCCAGACGTTGATGTGGATTCCTTGTTTGTTACGCCACCGCGCCGCCCTTTCACTTGAGGCCAGAGGCTAGCCAGGGCTGAGAACTCAGCAGAGCTGGATAAGGAGGAAAATGGATGGAATATGCCACAACTGGAGGTCCAGCCAGCTACATTTCGGTTTTGGAAACCGTTCAGTACTCAGCCTCTGCCCAGTGCTGCTGATTCGTTGGTTGTGTCTTCATTTGCGTACTGATGGGAGATCATCTGTTCAAGGGGAAGATGTTTTACCTGTGGAAGCTGAACCTGGATCTGGAAGGTTTTTGGACCAAAAATCACTTGCGTGTGCTAATGAAGATCCATCTATAGGAGAACTAGAGCTCCAGGATCAAGTGGAGATATCCCCTAGACAAAATGAGCTGTTTCCTGTTGAGACCTTAGACTCACCTGATCCTGCTGCTGACATTGTGCCTGTCATCAGACGGTCAAGTCGCCATCTTCTGCTTCCGAACCGCCTTCAATATGCGGCATTAGGTAATCCACTTATTTCAGCGATACAGACTCTATTTCATGGCTTAGTTGATGCCTATAGTGATATGGTTACTACCTCCACAGCAAGCAGTCCTTTACAGTCTCATATTTACAATATTTAGCATGCATCGGGAGTTGCATGGTTTAAAGGGGGGGGGGGGGGGGGGGGGGGGGGTTTAAAGCACAGGTAACAACCAGGACTAGCGTGGTATGACCCGAATGCAGAGACGTGTGTCAGCAGATGCATCATCATATGGACTCGGTGCAGTTCTTCTCCAGAAACACGCTGATATGGGATGGAGGCCAGCAGCATATGCATCACGGTCTCTCAGCGACACGGAGCAGACGTATGGTCAGATTGAGAAAGAGGCTCTCGCTTCAACATGGGCCTGTGAGAGGTTCGCAGAGTTTCTGACCGGGAAGAGGTTCCACATTGAAACTGATCAGAAGCCACTAGTTCCGCTGCTGGGGTCGAAGAGTCTAAACGAGCTTCCTCCTCGCATACAGAGACTACAAATGCGACTAATGAGATTTTCTTACAGTATTTCCCATGTGGCTGGCAAAAATATTGCTACAGCTGATGTTTTGTCCACAGCTCCAATCCTCAACGACTTGGGAGGACTGCAAGAAGAGGAGGTCAACTTGTATGTTGAGTCAGTCGTTGCATGTTTACCTGCCACGGAACCACGACTGAGGAAAATCCAAAGACATCAGGACGGCGACACCATACTCAAACAGCTCTCCTTAAAAAGGCGGGGGATCCGTATCTTGCTCTTATGGCCTACCGTTCCGCTCCATTAGCAAATGGATTCAGTCCGACTGAGCTTCTCCTGGGAAGGAGGATAAGGACAACAGTTCCTGTTACTCAATCGCAGTTAACGCCAAAGAATATTGATATGGAAAAGCTGAGGACTGCAGAAAACAACTATAGACAGAAACAAAGACAAAACTACAACCGGAGGCACCAGGCCCGCAAGATGTCACTCCTACATCCAGGGGAGAAGGGGTGGGTGACAGATCTGCAAACCAGAGGAACAGTAGTGTCTGGAGCAGGGTCACCTCGATCCTACATCTTCGAGACAGCCAGAGGCACGCTGAGAAGGAATAGCTACCACCTTTCACACACTCCTGGAACAACTGGAACATCTGTTGTTCCACCCGAGACACTACCTGAAGAAAATCTTCACAATTCTCCACACACATCTGTTCCAGATGAAGACCTTAGCCATCAGACTCCACCACCTGAGAGTCGAGTTTCACTGAGAAGTAGGAGACCCCCAGCCTATCTGGATGATTATATTTGTTCATAGGAAGTGAGTGACTTTCCTGCATGGGGCAAAATAATCCCCACACTCAGATAGAGGATTTGGGTAGTCCACTTAGTAGCTAAAGTTAAATGTTATAGAGATTACATTAATGTTCTGAGATTTATATATATCTTAGTTCTGATGCTGGACTGTGACTGGAAAGAGATTTAGGTTGTGCACTGTTAGTGTAAAATAGATAAATAAACAGTAATAACAAGTTAAGGTTCTAGCACATTCTGCTGTGGAAGTATACTAGTAAGGTACTGAGTTAATCTTGGGTATCCCACAAGATGCATCTTTCTGGTGTGTTATTTAATTTTACATTTCTACATGTTCCTATACAGACCTTTATAACAAATCCCATTCAGAAAGGGGGATGTAGTATCAGACTATTGGTGGATAGGAACCTTTGTGCTGTATTGTGTTTGGAGGGGGGGAGCGAAATAAAGGAGTACCAGCTAAGATGGAGATGTCTCACGCGTGCTTCTGTGTAGCCTCAATATTCTATTAGATAGACATATCGGAGAACAGAACAGGAATGTCATTGTTGTTATAGCCTGTTACTTTTAAATAATGATGTCTTTATTGGGTTTTATTTAATAAACAGCTTTAGACTCATAACATAAGGTGATTGTATTTACTTGACATGGAAAATAAATATCACTATGTCACTCAGAAAATTATAAATAAATGCTTAAAAACACGCCTGAAATCCCAGGCCATAAGGTTGCCACGGGGTGCCAGAGGATGCCAGGGGTGCCAGAGGATGCCAGGGGCTGCCAGAGGATGCCACGGGGTGCCAGAAGATGCCAGGGGCTGCCAGAGGATGCCACGGGGTGCCAGAGGATGCCACGGGGTGCCAGAGGATGCCACGGGGTGCCAGAAGATGCCAGGGGCTGCCAGAGGATGCCACGGGGTGCCAGAAGATGCCAGGGGCTGCCAGAGGATGCCACGGGGTGCCAGAAGATGCCAGGGGATGCCAGAGGATGCCACGGGGTGCCAGAGGATGCCACGGGGTGCCAGAGGATGCCAGGGGCTGCCAGAGGATGCCACGGGGTGCCAGAAGATGCCAGGGGCTGCCAGAGGATGCCACGGGGTGCCAGAAGATGCCAGGGGATGCCAGAGGATGCCACGGGGTGCCAGAGGATGCCAGGGGATGCCAGAGGATGCCACGGGGTGCCAGAGGATGCCAGGGGCTGCCAGAGGATGCCACGGGGTGCCAGAAGATGCCAGGGGATGCCAGAGGATGCCACGGGGTGCCAGAGGATGCCACGGGGTGCCAGAGGATGCCAGGGGCTGCCAGAGGATGCCACGGGGTGCCAGAAGATGCCAGGGGATGCCAGAGGATGCCACGGGGTGCCAGAGGATGCCACGGGGTGCCAGAGGATGCCAGGGGCTGCCAGAGGATGCCACGGGGTGCCAGAAGATGCCAGGGGCTGCCAGAGGATGCCACGGGGTGCCAGAAGATGCCAGGGGATGCCAGAGGATGCCACGGGGTGCCAGAGGATGCCACGGGGTGCCAGAGGATGCCAGGGGCTGCCAGAGGATGCCACGGGGTGCCAGAAGATGCCAGGGGATGCCAGAGGATGCCACGGGGTGCCAGAGGATGCCACGGGGTGCCAGAGGATGCCAGGGGCTGCCAGAGGATGCCACGGGGTGCCAGAAGATGCCAGGGGCTGCCAGAGGATGCCAGGGGATGCCAGAGGATGCCACGGGGTGCCAGAAGATGCCACGGGGTGCCAGAGGATGCCAGGGGCTGCCAGAGGATGCCACGGGGTGCCAGAAGATGCCAGGGGCTGCCAGAGGATGCCAGGGGCTGCCAGAGGATGCCAGGGGCTGCCAGAGGATGCCACGGGGTGCCAGAGGATGCCAGAGAGACAAGACCGATAGGTCGTGATTCTCCATGTGTTGTTCGAAGCTCTAACCTGTTACTCAGTTGTTAGCTGCAGACAATGATGCAGTTACTGGTTGTTTCTTAACCAACATTCTTAAACCTAAATTCAAAGTCACTTCGATTTTTAATAGAAAAATATTGACAGGCATACTTTTGTGATCTCTTTTGCTCAATAGCTCTGTTTCATTCTGCATAGTTTGTCTTTGGCTCTGAAATTGCTTCTTTTCTGTTTATGTTCATGATGATTTATGATTTATTTAAGATCAGTTCGCAAAATACAATATAACCCCATATTTCATGAAAGGATTAATTAACAGTAAGATACGAACTTATGAAAGTATCATTTTCTGTTTGTCATTTTTGGTCTAGGCTACAAAGACTTGCTGCAGTTAATAGTGTACTAAGAACACAGGATGCACCCTAGACAACGGCCCCCATGCCAGTGTGAAGGTGTCTGTACATTAGGGTGTGCGAGCGCAACTGCAAAATATTGCAATATTTAAAACTGACAACACTGATATTCAATTGTATTTTAAATGCTATTTAATCTGTCCTGTTTCTGAATTTCAGCCTTTTCCATGAACAAATAAAAACATACCAGTGGGTTCAATGCACAACCTGTAAAAACTGGTTGCATTTTGAGTGTGCTGGTTTGACAGGAGACTGGAATGAAAGGGACTTCTTCTGTGGATGCAGTGTAATCCCTGTCATGTAAGAATTAATTGTTACGTGTCAAATACTACTTATGTTAGAAAAAGTTTTCCGTTTACAGTACTTTGATTGAATATTAAAGAAACATATATTTCAACATTAAAGGCACAGAATTGAAGACACACTTAATAATAACAACTTAAAATGAAAAAGTAATGGTAGTTTAACTCAATGTTTAGATTCAGAAATGAGGAGTAAGATGAAATCCCTAGCCTTCAACTTTATATCAGCATTTAGCAGATTAAATCAGGTAAAGATCTTGGTCAAAGTTGTTATTTTCTTCTTCAGTGACGAGGTCCTGGAGTCAGTTAAAGCCGAGGATATTCTGGCAGATACAGAAATTAAGGTAATAACATACATTGTTAATTCACCTTAGTGGCACTCACAATATTTTCAGGTCATTCAAGTCAAACTACACAATTAATGACATGTATGAAATATTACAGGACTTGGAAAAAAACATGCATTCAGGGAATGTTTTCTTCAACCAAATGAATCTGTGGAAACAGAGGATTAGATCCACTGCTTTGCAAATATTACAGTAAACATATCACCACATTCAATGACATGATGGTATGTTTTTTTCTTATTTTTTTTATGACAATATATGCTTTATTTCCTAAGCCTAAAAAATGTTGGCAACGTTTTTGACGATTATTCAGAAAAATATTTTTTATATAAAAGTTGAAGGATGGCTTAAAGTGTTGCAGTTATTGGCACTGTGGTCTCAACATGAAGGCTGCATGTAAACCTGCTGGTCAATTAACATCTTTCTCCTTTGACATTGTATAGTTTTCTTTTCTTACATTTTTTTGTTTGGGTTGGATAATTAGGTTAAATCCTATGAGCTGTCTGAATTTTCTGTATCCAATGTGTATTCAGCCTCTTCATTGGGTGGTTGCAGAAACACACTAAGAAGCACTTCTGTAAATAGTTAAATTATTATTTCAGTAATTGCTGATGTTACAAAACAGTTACAAGTTATATTTCTACAACTAAGCTGTTAAATAAATAAGCACCCCTCAGCTAAAATAAAATGTTTTGTCTGAAATGTGGATTTGTTACGTAAATAATTTCAGTTTACTGTTAAATTTTATCATATATCTGCATACCATTTTATTCCAGACAGAAGCAATCATTCAACGACTGGAAAGTATTCTGTCAGTTCCTAGAAACGGAGCTGAAAATCAACAGTTTATCCTCGAGGTTCTTCTGCCAGAGGCGAGCTGAATTATGTGCCAAAATTAACAATTAGACAGAAATGAGCCATACCATAGATTTCTAAGTAGCAATGTGTCAATGAACTTGAGCATAAAAGTACTTTCTAATTTGATAAATCACTGTGTATTATACTTAGAATTAAAATAATTGAATTTAAAAATGCTGTCGAACATGTAATTTTAATATAGCTGTTGTTAAATTATGTTTTTGTAGGTTGTGATACAGTGGTTGTAAAGAAGCAACAACATGTGCCGATATCAAGCAGAAACTGTGCTTATGAAGACCAACATTTGCCAGACTTGTCTGTCAAGGAAAATGACTAACATTTGAGGATGAAGACCTACAGGGGTTGGACAATGAAACTGAAACACCTGGTTTTAGACCACAATAATTTATTGAACCGTCACCTTAACGTGGTGGAGGGGTTTGAGTGCTCAAATGATCCTAGAGGCTATGTTGTCTGGGGCCTAAATGCCCCTGGTAGGGTCTCCCATGGCAAACAGGCTCTAGGTGATGGGTCAGACAAAGAATGGTTCAAGAACCCCTCATGAAGAACAAAATATCGAGGCACGTGACGTCGCCCAGTACGGCGGAGCCGGGGTCCCACCCTGGAGCCAGGCCTGGGGTCGGGACTCGTCGGAGAGCGCCTGGTGGCCGGGTTGCTCCTCGCGGGACCCGGCCAGGCCAAGCCCGAACGAGAGACGCGAGGCCATCCCCCAGTTGGAGGTTGGACCCAGGGTTGGACTCTCTTCTACTCTGGAGTGGCCCACGGGGAGAGGCGGCGGGCTGGTGTGGGTTTGCTTGTTGCCCCCCAGCTCAGCCGTCTCGTGTTGGGGTTTACCCCAGTGGATGAGAGGGTCGTATCCCTGCACCTTCGGGTTGGGGAGAGGTCTCTGACTATCATTTCAGCCTATGGGCCGAGTGGTAGTGCAGAGTACCCGGCCTTCTTGGTGTCCCTGTCGGGGGTGCTGGATAGTGCCCCTCCCGGGGACTCCATTATTCTGCTGGGGGACTTCAACACCCACGTGGGGAACGACAGTGACACCTGGAGAGGCGTGATTGGGAGGAATGGCCTCCCCGATCTGAATCCGAGTGGTGTTTTGTTATTGGACTTCTGTGCTAGTCACGGATTGTCCATAATGAACACCATGTTCAAACATAAGGGTGTCCATCAGTGCACTTGGCACCAGGACACCCTAGGCAGGAGGTCGATGATCGACTTTGTTGTTGTATCATCAGACCTTCGGCCGCATGTTTTGGACACTCGGGTGAAGAGAGGGGTTGAGCTGTCCACTGATCATCACCTGGTGGTGAGTTGGATCCGCTGGAGGAGGAGAAAGCCAGACAGACTTGGCAGGCCCAAGCGCATAGTGAGGGTCTGCTGGGAACGCCTGGCGGAGCCCTCGGCCAGGGATGTATTCAACTCCCACCTCCGGGAGAGCTTCGACCAGATCCCGGGGGATGTTGGAGACATAGAGTCCGAGTGGACCATGTTCTCCGCATCTATTGTCGATGCTGCTGCCCGTAGCTGCGGCCGTAAGGTCTGCGGTGCCTGTCGTGGCGGCAATCCCAGAACCCGGTGGTGGACACCGGCAGTAAGGGATGCTGTTAAGCTGAAGAAGGAGTCCTATCGGCTGTGGTTGGCTTGTGGGACTCCTGAGGCGGCTGACGGGTACCGTGAGGCCAAGCGTGCTGCGGCCCGGGCTGTGGCAGAGGCAAAAACTCGGGCCTGGGAAGAGTTCGGTGAGGCCATGAAGAAGGACTACTGGTTGGCCTCGAAGCGATTCTGGCAAACCGTCCGGCGCCTCAGGAGGGGGAAGCAGTGCTTTGCCAACACTGTTTATAGTGGGGGCGGGAGACTGCTGACCTCGACTGAGGACATTATCGGGCAGTGGAAGGAGTACTTCGAGGATCTCCTCAATCCTGCCATCACGCATTCCGTGGTGGAAACAGAGGCTGGGGACTCGGGGTTGGACTCTTTCATCACCCAGGCTGAAGTCACCGAGGTGGTTAAAAAGCTCCGCGGTGGCAAGGCTTCGGGGGTGGATGAGATCTGCCCTGAGTACCTCAAGTCTCTGGATATTGTAGGGCTGTCATGGTTGACACGCCTCTTCAACATTGCGTGGCGGTCGGGGACAGTGCCTCTGGACTGGCAGACTGGGGTGGTGGTCCCCCTTTATAAGAAGGGGGACCGGAGGGTGTGTTCCAACTACAGGGGGATCACACTCCTCAGCCTCCCTGGTAAGGCCTACGCCAGGGTATTGGAGAGGAGAGTCCGACCGATAGTCGAACCTCGGCTTCAGGAGGAGCAGTGTGGTTTTTGTCCCAGCCGTGGAACACTGGACCAGCTCTATACCCTCTACAGGGTGCTCGAGGGTTCGTGGGAGTTTGCCCAACCGGTTCACATGTGTTTTGTGGACCTGGAGAAGGCATTCGACTGTGTCCCTCGTGATGCCCTGTGGGGGGTGCTCCAGGAGTATGGAATCGGGGGCCCTTTATTAGGGGCCATCCGGTCCCTGTACGAGCGGAGCAGGAGTTTGGTCCGCATTGCCGGCACTAAGTCGGACCTGTTCCCAGTGCATGTTGGACTCCGGCAGGGCTGCCCTTTGTCACCGGTCCTGTTCATAACTTTTATGGACAGGATTTCTAGACGCAGCCAAGGGCCGGAGGGGGTCTGGTTTGGGGACCAGTGGATTTCGTCTCTTCTTTTTGCGGATGACGTGGTCCTGCTGCACCCCTCTAGCAAAGACCTACAGCATGCACTGCAGCGGTTCGCAGCCGAGTGTGAAGCGGCTGGGATGAGGATCAGCTCCTCCAAGTCCGAGGCCATGGTACTCGACCGGAAAAGGGTGGCTTGTCCTCTTCAGGTTGGAGGACAAGTGGAGGAGTTTAAGTATCTCGGGGTCTTGTTCACGAGTGAGGGAAGAATGGAGCGGGAGATCGACAGACGGATCGGTGCGGCTGCCACAGTAATGGGGGCGCTGTGCCGGTCCATTGTGGTGAAGAGAGAGCTGAGCCGAAAAGCAAAGCTCTCAATTTACCGGTCGGTCTACGTTCCTACCCTCACCTATGGCCATGAACTTTGGGTCATGACCGAAAGAACGAGATCACGGATACAAGCGGCTGAAATGAGCTTCCTCCGTAGGGTGGCCGGGCACTCCCTTAGAGATAGGGTGAGGAGCTCGGCCATCCGGAGGGGCTCGGAGTAGTGCCGCTGCTCCTCCACATCGAGAGGAGCCAGTTGAGGTGGCTCGGGCATCTATACCGGATGCCTCCTGGACACCTTCCTCGGGAGGTGTTCCAGGCACGTCCCGCCGGGAGGAGGCCCAGGGGACGGCCCAGGACACGCTGGAGAGACTATGTCTCTCGGCTGGCCTGGGAACGCCTTGGGCTCCCCCTGGAGGAACTGGAGGAGGTGTCTGGAGAGAGGGACGTCTGGGCGTCTCTGCTGAGTCTGCTGCCCCCGCGACCCGGTCCCGGATAAAGCGGAAGACGACGAACGAACGAACGAACGAATTTATTAGTATGGTGTAGGGCCTCCTTTTGCGGCCAATACAGCATCAATTCGTCTTGGGAATGACATATACAAGTCCTGCACAGTGGTCAGAGGGATTTTAAGCCATTCTTCTTGCAGGATTGTGACCAGGTCACTACTGGTGGAGGAAAATGTTTCCTGACTCACTCCTCCAAAACACCCCAAAGTGGCTCAATAATATTTAGATCTGGTGACTGTGCAGGCCATGGGAGATGTTCAACTTCACTTTCATGTTCATCAAACCAATCTTTCACCAGTCTTGCTGTGTGTATTGGTGCATTGTCATCCTGATACACGGCACCGCCTTCAGGATACAATGTTTGAATTACACCAAGATGGCGCCGCAGATGGTCGCCTCGGCGTGTTGGTGCGCATTGTTTTGCTTTGTTTTTTGCTTTAAAACGGTCTTCTGTGATGGTACCCGGAGCTCTCTCACCAGAGAAGAACTCATGAACATCAGGGCTACTACACCAGAGGAGTTATTTCCCACTTTTCTGCCTACTGCTCTGGAATTTTTGGACATTCTGGTTAAAGGTGCGCTCACCTTTGTTCACGCGGTGAAACGCCGGAAGAGAGGGAAACGGGCTGGGGTGCTGGTACGTCTTCGCCAGCATGGACTACGAACACCGTTACCTGGAATATTTCTCTCTAACGTGCGCTCACTTCCCAACAAAATTGAGGAACTACAACTGCTGTTGGGGAAAAACAGGGACTTTTATTCATCGGCAGTTTTGTGCTTCACGGAGACGTGGCTGTGTGGATTAATACCGGACTCTGCGCTGCAGCTGGCAGGATTCCAGTTCTACTGAGCGGACAGAGGCACGGAACTCTCCGGCAAAGCGAAAGGTGGAGGAATCTGTTTCTACCTCAACAGTGGTTGGTGCAACGACGTGACAGTGATTCAGCAGCACTGTTCTCCAGACCTGGAATCCTTCATCATAAACTGTAAGCCTTTCTATTCTCCCCGTGAGTTCGCTTCGTTCATCCTGGTCGGTGTTTACATCCCGCCGCAAGCTAACGTGCAGGTCGCACAGCGCATGCTCGCCGACCAGATACTGAGTGTGGAGCGGACCAACCCGGACTCCTTAGTAATATAGACAGTTTATAAAATGTCCGACCAGAGAAGACAACATTCTGGATCACTGTTACACCACCATCAGAGACGCTTATCACGCCGTCCCACGTGCTGCACCGGGCCAATCCGACCACATCATGGTCCACCTGATTCCTGCATACAGGCAGAAACTAAAGCTCTGCAAACCTGTTGTGAGGACGACAAGGAAGTGGAGCAGTGAGGCTGTGGAGAATCTCCAGGTGTGTTTAGGCTGTACAGACTGGGATGTGTTCAGGACTACTACCAACAGTCTGGACGAGTACACAGAGGCTGTGACTTCCTACATCAGCTTCTGTGAGGACAGCTGTGTACCATCATGCACCAGGGTGAGTTACAACAACGACAAACCCTGGTTCACAGCCAAACTCAGAAGGTTAAGACTGGATAAGGAAGAGGCCTTCAGGAGTGGGGACAAAGACATATACAGAGAGGCTAAGTACAAGTTTGGCAAGGCAGTGAAAGAGGCCAAACGACTGTACTCTGAGAAGCTCCAAAACCAGTTCTCAGCCAACGACTCTGCGTCTGTCTGGAAAGGGCTCAAGCAAATCACCAACTACAAGCCAAAAGCCACCCACTCCATCAACGACCGGAACGAGTTCTACTGCCGCTTTGAAAGACAAAGGGACAGTCCTGCAACCATCACCCATGACGCCCCCCAACAGCTGCAGCCACAATCCACCACCCCCACCTCCCCAACCTCAAGAGGGGCCTTGGCACCTCCAACCCCCACCCTGAAGTTCCCCCCCACCAGCCCCCTACCCACGCCGAGGACGGCTCTTTCCATCCAGGAGAGGGACGTCAACAAACTCTTCAGGAGACAGAACCCCCGGAAAGCTGCTGGTCCGGATTCTGTCTCACCAGCCAGCCTGAAGCACTGCGCTGATCAGCTGTCTCCAGTCTTCACAGACATTTTTAACACCTCACTGGAGACATGTCATGTGCCAGCCTGCTTCAAGTCCTCCACCATCGTCCCTGTTCCCAAGAAGCCAAGGACCACAGGGCTTAATGACTTCAGACCCGTCGCCCTGACCTCTGTGGTGATGAAGTCCTTTGAGCGCCCTGTGCTCTCACACCTAAAAGACATCACCGACCCCCTCCTGGACCCCCTGCAGTTTGCCTACAGAGCCAACAGGTCTGTAGATGATGCAGTCAACCTGGCCCTTCACTTCATCCTCCGGCACCTGGACTCCACAGGAACCTATGCCAGGATCCTGTTTGTGGATTTCAGCTCTGCCTTCAACACCATCGTCCCAGTTCTGTTTCCAGGAGAAGTTCTCCCAGCTGAGTGTGCCCGACTCCACCTGCAGGTGGATCACTGACTTCCTGTCTGACAGGAAGCAGCGCGTGAGGCTGGGGAAGCACGTCTCTGACTCCCTGACCATCAGCACCGGTTCCCCCCAAGGCTGTGTTCTCTCTCCTCTGCTCTTCTCCCTGTACACCAACAGCTGCACCTCCAGTCACCAGCTTCTGAAGTTTGCGGATGACACCACCCTGATCGGACTCATCTCTGATGGTGACGAGTCCGCGTACAGATGGGAGGTGGACCATCTGTTGGACTGGTGCAGCCAGAACAACCTTGAGCTCAACGCTCTAAAGACAGTGGAGATGGTTGTGGACTTCAGGCAGAACCCAGCCCCACCTGCCCCCATCACCCTCTGTGACTCCACAATTGACACTGTGGAATCTTTCCGCTTCCTGGGAACCATCATCTCCCAGGATCTCAAGTGGGAGCCAAACATCAGCTCCCTCATCAAGAAAGCCCAGCAGAGGATGTTTTTCCTGCGGCAGCTGAAGAAATTCAACCTGCCAAAGACTATGATGGTGCACTTCTACACAGCCATCATTGAGTCCATCCTCACCTCCTCCATCACCATCTGGTACGCCGCTGCTACAGCCAAGGGTAAGGGCAGGCTGCAGCGTGTCATTCGGTCTGCTGAGAAGGTGATTGGCTGCAGTCTACTGTCGCTCCAGGAACTGTACACCTCCAGGACCCTGAAGCTGGCAGGGAAGATTCTGGCTGATCCCTCCCACCCCGGTCACAGACTCTTTGAGACTCTCCCCTCTGGCAGGAGGCTGCGGTCCATCCGGACCAAAACCTCACGCCACAAGAACAGTTTTTTCCCATCTGCCACCAGCCTGGTTAACAAAGCCCGGAAACCACCTTGACACTCTCCCTTTCCCCCACACCCCCCCCTTTTTTGCTGACAGGACACCTGTAACCTGTAACTCTATGCGTTACATTAACGTTCAGCTTGGACTCCTGCTTTACTTGCACAATGATCACCTGCACTGTTGTATTGCTCTTGCATCTTATACTGCTCTATATTTACTCTCACTCACTTAAAACTGTGCACATATATTTATATTATATTGTAGATATGTTTATACTGTTTAATTTGTACTGTATTGCACCAACTACGCCAAAACAAATTCCTTGTATGTCCAAAAACGTACTTGGCAATAAAGCTTTTCTGATTCTGATTCTGATTCTGAACCATTGGATGCACATGGTTCTCAAGAATGGTTCGGTAGTCCTTGGCAGTGACGCGCCCATCTAGCACAAGTATTGGGCCAAGGGAATGCCATGATATGGCAGCCCAAACCATCACTGATCCACCCCCATGCTTCACTCTGGGCATGCAACAGTCTGGGTGGTACACTTCTTTGGGGCTTCACCACACCGTAACTCTCCCGGATGTGGGGAAAACAGTAAAGGTGGACTCATCAGAGAACAATACATGTTTCACATTGTCCGCAGCCCAAGATTTGCGCTCCTTGCACCATTGAAACCGACGTTTGGCATTGGCATGAGTGACCAAAGGTTTGGCTATAGCAGCCTGGCCGTGTATATTGACCCTGTGGAGCTCCCGACGGACAGTTCTGGTGGAAACAGGAGAATTTAGGTGCACATTTAATTCTGCCGTGATTTGGGCAGCCGTGGTTATATGTCTTTGGATACAATCCGGGTTAGCACCAGAACACCCCTTTCAGACAGCTTCCTCTTGCATCCACAGTTAATCCTGTTGGATGTGGTTCGTCCTTCTTGGTGGTATGCTGACATTACCCTGGATACCGTGGCTCTTGATACATCACAAAGACTTGCTGTCTTGGTCACAGATGCGCCAGCAAGACGTGCACCAACAATTTGACCTCTTTTGAACTCTGGTATGTCACCCATAATGTTCTGTGCATTTCAATATTTTGAGCAATACTGTGCTCTTACCCTGCTAATTGTAGGATCTCTGCTCCTCCCCTTCTGGTTGGTTCTGGCAGCTCATTGTCTGCAGCTGCAACGCATTCTCCTAATGAGCTCATGGGCTTCTTAAGGTAGCTGCTGATACAGACCTTTGCTGGAACATAACCTCAGTTATGTGGACTCCTGTCTGCCTGCCTATCCGTCTGCCTGCCTGTCTGCCTGCCTGTCTGCCTGTCGACCTGCCTATCGGCCTACCTGCCTGCCAACATCTGGTATTACTCCCTCCTAAAGACTGCACTGTAAATATTGTCATCACCAGTACTCTCTCTCTCTCTCCTTGGATTCCTGTGTTTACCTCCTCCTCCTCTGGCTTCTGGACAACTCCAACTCAAGATTCCTTAAACAAAGTCTACAGTAGAAATAAACCTCATTTACCGTCTTATCCTGTGTGCTGAGTCTGTTTCATCCTCTGGTTTTGTTCTACTTCGACTATTTAAGCAATTCATGATAGTATGTTCCAGCCATCTAACATGTCAAAGAACAATTCAGATGATGAACAAACTTCCTTAAAGGAACGCCTACAATCTACTGAAACCATGCTTCAACAGCTACTGCAACAACAAAGGACTATGGATTCTCATCTCACGGAACTTGGTGGTATGGTTCATGCTTTAAGCGAAATCCTAACCAAACTCTCACCTGCCTCTTCCAATCCTCCACTTCGTTTAGAGAATCCTCAGCCACCCACAATTCTATCTTCTGGGATACGAGAGCCTGACTTCCGTCCGTCTGAACTGTTTGATGTTAATCCTAATAACTTTGGTGGTTTTTCTCTCCAGTGTGAATTAGCATTTAGTCGTTCCCCCTCCCTTTTCCCTACTGCTGCCTCCAAGATTACTTATATTGTTACCTCGCTAAAGGGATCTGCTCTGCGCTGGGCCCACCCCTATTTGGCATCCAACCCTGTTGAGTCTCTTAGTTATGCCATTTTTTTCAGTCACTTCAAGAGAGTCTTCGATCAACCACTCCAGCAGGAGGCAGCGGCTAAGAAGATACTCACCCTCAAACAGGGAAGGAGAGCGTTGGCGGAGTTCGCCATCGACTTCCGGGTGGAGGCGCAGGAGGTGGGTTGGGATGAAGCGGCACTCAAGGGTATTTTTGTTAATTCCCTTGCAGATCAAGAAAAGGACCAGTTGGTTTTGAGAGATGAACCCGAAAGACTGGATGAATTAATCAACCTATCGATCCACATTGACAACCGTCTATGAGAGAGACAAACAGAAAGGAACTACAATTCACAGTGGCAACACTCTCTGGCGCCTCGAACCACTTTCCTCGACGCACCCACTTCCTCTTCAGAGGGATCTGCGGAACCGGAGCCAATGCAGATTGGTCACACTCGACTCTCCCCAGAGGAACGACAACGTCGCTTTGAGGGTGGTCTTTGCCTATATTGTGGACGAGGAGGACATTTTATCACAAAATGCCCCAAGAAGGGAAAAGAGAGTGCTCGTCAATAGGTCAGGGGACTTTGGTGAGCATATCCCATTCTTCCCCTGTCTCTCGTCTGTGTTTTCCGGTCACTATTATTGTTGGCCAAGAGAAGTTTCCTGTTGACGCTTTTATTGATTCTGGTGCTGAACAGAATCTTATTTCCTCGGATCTGGTTGATAAACTTCAAATACCCTCTCAGTCTCTCAACCATTCCCTTTCTGTCACTGGCATCACTGGTCAAACCATGTCTCAAGTGAGATTTAAAGTGCCTCAGCTTCACATCATCACCTCTGGTAACCATCATGAATGGGGTGAGTTCTTTGTTGTCTCTTC
The DNA here is from genome assembly GCF_021462225.1 of Girardinichthys multiradiatus. Taxonomy (NCBI): domain Eukaryota; kingdom Metazoa; phylum Chordata; class Actinopteri; order Cyprinodontiformes; family Goodeidae; genus Girardinichthys; species Girardinichthys multiradiatus. Next base: position 49,438,333 of record NC_061797.1, on the reverse strand, counting down.
CATCTCTCCACAATTAGTTTTGGGCTTTCCCTGGTTGCAGAAACATAATCCCGCTATTAATTGGGTGGAGGGCAGAGTAGAGAGATGGAGTAATCTCTGTCTCCAGAACTGCTTAAAGACTGCTGTCTCTCACTCTATCAAACAACTCAAACCTTCTGAGCCTGTTGATCTGTCCAAAGTTCCACCTGAATACCACAATCCCGTACCTGTGTTTAGCAAACAAGGGGCTCTTTCTTTACCTCTGCATCGCCCCTATGACTGCCCTATTGATCTCCTCCCAGGCGCTCCGCTACCATCCAGCAGACTCTTTAATCTCTCCGGACCCGAGATACAATCCGGGTTAGCACCAGAACACCCCTTTCAGACAGCTTCCTCTTGCGTCCACAGATAATCCTGTTGGAGGTAGTTCATCCTTCTTGGTGGTATGCTGACATTACCCTGGATACCGTGGCTCTTGATACATCACAAAGACTTGCTGTCTTGGTCACAGATGCGCCAGCAAGACGTGCACCAACAATTTGTCCTCTTTTGAACTCTGGTATGTCACCCATAATGTTCTGTGCATTTCAATATTTTGAGCAATACTGTGCTCTTACCCTGCTAATTGTAGGATCTCTGCTCCTCCCCTTCTGGTTGGTTCTGGCAGCTCATTGTCTGCAGCTGCAACGCATTCTCCTAATGAGCTCATGGGCTTCTTAAGGTAGCTGCTGATACAGACCTTTGCTGGAACATAACCTCAGTTATGTGGACTCCTGTCTGCCTGCCTATCCGTCTGCTAGCCTGTCTGCCTGTCGACCTGCCTATCGGCCTACCTGCCTGCCAACATCTGGTAATACTCCCTCCTAAAGACTGCACTGTAAATATTGTCATCACCAGTACTCTCTCTCTCTCCTTGGATTCCTGTGTTTACCTCCTCCTCCTCTGGCTTCTGGACAACTCCAACTCAAGATTCCTTAAACAAAGTCTACAGTAGAAATAAACCTCATTTACCGTCTTATCCTGTGTGCTGAGTCTGTTTCATACTCTGGTTTTGTTCTACTTCGACTATTTAAGCAATTCATGATACTAATTGAACCTTCACACTCTGCTCTTACTGGTGCAATGTGCAATCAATGAAGACTGGCTACCAGGCTGGTCCAATTTAGCCATGAAACCTCCCACACTAAAATAACAGGCGTTTCAGTTTCATTGTCCAACCCCTGTATGTTATCTTAGACAATGGATCCTAGCAGACAATACTGCTTCATTCTGCTGCCAAACAGTTGGGCCTCACAGGCACTAAAGAGGTGTTGGCTCTCTGTACAGTCAAACAGGAAGTAGAGCAGCTCCATGGGCCGGCTGTGTCTTTCCCTATTTCTTCAGTGGCTCAACAACATGTACAACATGTATAGTATCCAAAATGCCTTTACAGCTCAGCAACTAAGTTTAGTAGAGCATTCCAATCCATTTGCATCACTCAAACAGAAGTATAAACATCTGTCAAGTTTGCCCCTCCCTCCTCTAAATAGAGTTTGCCCCATGGTGCTGATTGGTGCTGACTATACCCGCCTCATAACACCCATTGAGCCAATCAGACTAGGACCATCGGGAAGCCCGGCAGCTGTGAAAACGCTCCTTGGATGGACGATACAAGGACCGACTCAAGACACTAAGTCCAGCACTAATAAGTCTCTCTAAAGAAAGAGATGGAGAAGCTTGTAGAAGTTGGTTATGTATGTGAAATATGTGAAATTGGCAGGCCAGCAACTGGAGACCAGTGCAGAAGCTTGGTATATACTCCATCAGATGCTCCAAAATAATGGAAAAAACTGGGTGGTATATAACTGTTCGTTTTAGTAACAAGGCTACAACCTCAATCAGCTCCTATTACTAGGTCCCACTCTCTGCCCTGTTGTCATCAACAAGTCCTTCTACTTGAACAACTGTTTACAGAGTCTCACATGTCCAGTAGTTGCCAAGACACTTGTTGACAAATTACACCACCTTCTGGCTGATGGAGGATTCAAGCTGAGGCAGTGGGCAAGTAATTATCCAAGCGTCGTTCAACATCTCTCTCCAGATCTCAGATCATCCACCTGTGAGTTGTGGCTCAGTCAAGGTCAGTCTGATATCTAGGAGCCAGCCCTCGGCTACACTGGAATTGTTAGTGTGGCACCCTCACTTACAAACACAGACACATTGATTGCTCAGTGGTTACTATGAGGGACATCTATAGAGTTTTAGCCAGCCAGTCTAATCCTCATGGCTGCATAGTGCCTTATACCACCCAAGCCAAAGTCATTGTGCGCCACCTGTGGGAGAAAAAGAGGGATTGGGATGACCCACAGCTCCCAGAAGAGGTACTGCATAAGTGTCATGCATGGGAAGTGGAGCTGGTACAGTTACATGAGATAACACTGCCTAGGTGCTACACCAGTCCTAGCCTGGACCATTCCAACTGTATGAGAGACATCCATGTGTTCTGTGACACCTCTGAACAGGCATATGGGTCAGTGGCCTATCTGAGGACGGAGAATTTGGAAGGAGAAGTTCAAGTCGCCTTCATTGCAGTTCGGTCTCGTGTCGCTCCCAAGAAGCAACGATCTGTCCCTTGGTTAGAGTTGTGCACTGCTCTAATAGGTGCCCAGCTCTACAGGATCATTCGTACTGAGTCAACCCTCCTCATTCGCGGCTGCATCATGTGGTCTGCCTCAGCCACATTTTTAACCTGGCTGAGCTCGGACTCCTGCAGATACAAAGTCCTTGTGGGCACTCGGGTGGCAGAAATACAAGAGTTGACTGAAGCTGTTACATGGAGGTATGTGCCCTCATGAGACAACACTGCCGACGACAAGACTCATGGACTTTCTCTCCAAGACATCAGCTAATGCAATAGATGGCCAGATGGACCTGCATTCCTTAAACTCAGTCCCAGTGACTGGCCTGATTCACCACCTCCACTCAAGAGTGATCCTGAAGGTGAGCTGAAACGACACATTATTTGTCTTTGTTCTGCTCTAGTGTTCCAGATCCATGTCAGTACCAAACTTGGGACAGCTTCCTAGAGGCCACCGCACATCAGCATCATGAGGCAGCTAAATCCAGCCTCTCTCTCACTGCCAATTCCTATGCTGCTGCTGAACTCGAAGCTCTTCAACAAGCCCAAAGAGAGTCGTTCCCAGAGGAAGTTGTCCAATTACATGCCAGCAAACCGGTTGCCAGATCGAGTTTTCTGCTTCTACTTGCACCTGAGTTGGATGATGAAACAGGGCTCATCAGAGTAGGAGGGCGTCTCCGCTACGCTTCAGACCTGGCTGTACATGAAGTGCACCCCATTGTTCTCGACCCCAGACATGCTCTGACCCAGCTCATCATACAGGACTATGATGATAAGCTCCAGCATACCGTGGCAGAGAGGGTTTTTGCTGAAATTCAAAGAAAATACTGGTAGTTATGAGGACGTGAAGCGGTGCGCCACCATCAGAGATCCTGTGTTGAGTGCAAGAAGTGGAAAGGTCACCCAAATCCACCCAGAATGGCAGACCTCCCTTCAGCCAGGCTACGCCTGTCATAACTGTATTTTGTGGTGGACCAGAGGCAGACAAGCACAGAGAAAAGCAGAGTGGGATCAAAACTCCAACTTTAATTTAAAGAGTCCACTCACATGAAGGCGAGGTGCAGGGTGACAAGATAATGCAGTTGACCAGGTATTTGAAAACAGAACTTAACAGAATCCAGTGCAAGGACAAAAATCCAAAAGAGACATCTCACGAGAACATGGAAGAGACATAACGACACTGCGTGGAACAAAGGACGAATGCAAACTTAAATACAGACAAAGGTGGACATGAAACAATATGGCAGGTAATCAGAAGAACACTCACTTAAAACTGTGCACTTATATTTATATTATATTGTAGATATGTTTGTACTGTTTAATTTGTACTGTATTGCACCGACTACGCCAAAACAAATTCCTTGTATGTCCAAAAACGTACTTGGCAATAAAGCTTTTCTGATTCTGATTCTGATTCTGAACAGGGAACAGGTGACACAAGGAGGCTGGGAGGCAGAAGGAGCAGGTGAACCTAATAAAACCAAAGCATGAGGAAAGGGACTAAAGACAAGACAGTAAGCAGACCTAAATGAAACTATAAACCAAGATAAAAATAAAGCATAAGAATCAGGGATAAACATGAACTGAAGGAAACTGAGAAACTGAAGGGAACACAACAACCTAAGCACTTAACAGAATAGGAATCAAAAGAGAACCCTGACTAAAAAGTAAACAACCCTAAACAAACACTGACTGAACCAAAACTGAGGGTGAAGCAGAGGAAACGAGGACTAGAATAAAAGTAAACAATAACTAAAGGTAACCTATAAAGGAGGAAATAGATAACAAGGATAAACAAGAGGAACAAGGCTAAAGGGGACCGAAGGACTAATAACAATAATAATGATAATGAAACCATTCAAAGAACAAGAGAGCAATGCCAAGGGAACAAAGGGTGAGAGAACACACTGGGAGGCAGAAGAAAACTAGAACTGTAGGAAAAACAGAGAACACAAAAACAAAACCATAAACAAGAAACCTCTAGTAAACAGTAAACAAAACAAAACACAAAGTCCAAAACCTCACATCCTGACAACGCCTTTTTAAGCCGGCATTCTATTCCACAGGTGTGGATTGCTTTGGGCCGTACACGTTCAAGATTCGACGCGGAAATGAGAAACGGTGGGGAATATTGTTTAAATACCTAACTATAAGAGCAGTTCAACTTGACCTGACCGCCAGAATGGACACAAATGCGTTCTTAATAGCTTTGAGACGTTTTATTGCCAGGCGTGGGAAACCAAAAGAGATCCTTTAGGGGACAAACTTCCAAGGAAGAGAACGTGAACTGCAGGAAGCCCCTCAAGCACTTCATCCTAACTTTAAGGAGCAGCTAGCTTGCCAGCAGATCGATTTCATCTTCAATCCTTCTGAATCCTAACACTTTGTAGGATGCTGGGAGCGGGAGATTCGCTCACTAAAGATTGCTCTGCAAGTCACCACAGGAGCTCAAACAGTCACTGAGGAGGTGTTGCTCACATTTCTGACTGAAATTGAGGGGATACTCAATTCAAAACCCCTGGGCTACACTTTATCTGAAGTAGCGGATCCTGACCGCGTTACCCCAAACTGTCTTCTCATGGGGCGACGGGATGCCTTGCTGCCGCAAGTTGTCTACAAAGGACCAGAAATTCTTGGACGGAGAAGATGAAGACAGCCAAATTCTAGCCAACCATATTTGGCGACATTTTCTGCAAGATTACCTACCAGGACTCCAAGCCCGCCAGAAGTGGCGGACTGAATCAGCCAATCTACAAGTAGGAGATGTAGTCATGTGGACAACCAGCTTCCAAGGGCCCTCTGGCCTGTTGGCAAAGACTTTCAAGTTTTCACTGGACCAGACAACCAGATCAGATCAGCTGAAGTGACTGTAAAGGGAAACATGTTTGACTAGTGGTGAGGCTTGTCAGCCTACCTGCTTTGCCTAAGGACAATTAATCACTACCTTCTTTCAGCCTTTTTTTTTTGATTGTTCGTATTTACAGGTGAATGCGGGGGGCCGCTGTAGAAAAGGCTCCATATATAACACTATTACGCTGGCCCTTTAAGAATCCCTTCTGGATTCCCATTTCAGACAACATCCTGTCATTAACCCATGGACAACCACTATCATGTTCAGCTGAGCTCTTCCAACCATCGGAACTACCAAACTGACCCATCTACACTCGCCTCCAACTAAGTTATTATTGGAATGGTACACAGGCCTTACCCCTGGACCCAGCTCCCCTCTCTAACTCTGCCTTCTGCGAAATACTATAAGCTGCTGCGTACACTCTTCCCGAGATCCGCGAGTCAACACTTTTAGTCCTTAATAAAACTGTTAAACCTGTGTTTTCTCCTGAGAGTTCTCTGGCATGTAGGCCAAAATAACTCCTCAGTTTGTGGAAGATTGTTTCCCCCACCCAGAGGGAGCAATCAACCTTCTCTGGGTGAGAGCCATGGTCTCAGACATAGAGGAGCTCACTCTCATTCCAGTTGCTTTACACTTGATTGCAAACTGCTCCAGTGCACACTAAAGGTCATGGCTTGAAGGCCCCAACAGAACCACACCATACACATTAAAGCAAAGATAACATTCTGTGATTCCTAAACCAGACACCCTTCTCTCCTCAATTACCATTTGAGATCCTGTCTATGAACACCACATACAGGACCAGTAACAAGGTGCAGATTTTCAGTCAAACCTGTGCTTAGAAAAAGTTTCACTTTGTGAAGAGAAGGTGGACACGGTTCTTGCTTTGGTCATAGAAGGTCCAAATAAAAAAACCATTTAGGTTCAACATCTCCCACAAAGTACCTTAAGGGAACCGGTCACGAACTTTCTCCAGATCAACATAACTCATGTGGACAACCAAACTCCCATGGCCCCCTTCAGCAGTTCCACGAGGCTTTTCTAACAGCTCCAACTGTACGAGAACTTCACTGTCTTCAGTCTTCATCATCCATGTTCCACCATCGTCATTTAGTAGCTGACAGATCAGATCTGCAGGATGGAGTCTTGTCACAAACTGTTTTTTTCCAGCATTGCTCATAAATATCCAGTTGGACTGAAACCTGCACAGTTTCTGTGTTTGATTGAATTGGCCTGCCTTTTAAAGCGTTTAGATGTTCATTGTATGCATCATCCTCCTGAAAACTGATTTCATCATTAGCAAAGTTAAGACTGATGGAACAAGAAAATGTCCAGCTGTGCCTTTTCTGCTGTCTCTCCTGCTTCTTCACCTGACCTGGAGCTCTAGATCATCACTGGCTGTAGAAATGTGCGGCTTCCCTTCACACAGATGCTTCATCACCACCAGACAAACGATCTGGCATCAACTCCAGGACTTATCCCTAGACCCTGTTTTCATCTCTTCAGCCCACTGGACCCTTGTTTAGTGTCACTGTGGGTTCTAAACATTGACTCCTAATTTTTGGTCATTTATCTTTCAGTTAATGTGTTGTGCAGCTTCTATTCTCAGGTAAATTGCTTTGAGTTTTTTGTCCTGATTGTTCTACCTGGATGTTTACCTGGGCCCTCAACATTTTGGACCTAGCTGTGTGTGAACCACCAGCATCTTTCTCTACTCTCACTTGACTTGGCTACATTTAGAAGTACAAGATTCCTTTCAGTTATTCCAGCGGACAGCTCTCTGGTTTCAACCATCTTCAACATGTCACTGAGGTCCGTTAACTGCAGACTCGTTTACAGAATTAGACATGTGCAAGTATTTGTTTTAGAAATACATTCACAAGTCCTGTTCTGTGGGTAACTGGAAGCTGTAACTTATTCATTAAGAGGAGTAATTTTTATATAAGTTCAGTTCAGTCAGTCAGTCATTTTCTACCGCTTATTCCATAGTGGGTCGCGGGGAAGCTGGTGCCTATCTCCAGCAGTCTATGGGCGAGAGGCAGGGTACACCCTGGACAGGATAAATTCAGTTAATTTCAAGTTTATTGTCATGTTCAAAAAAACAACAGAACATGAGTGAAATTCTTGGACTTGGAGTCCCCGATAATTACAGAGTAAAAATTCCCCCACAGGAAAATGTAACAAAGAATAACCAATTAGAAAGATATGAATAAATAAAGACAGAATATTTCAAAAATACAAAATAAATCAAGTGAGTACTTTTCTTTTCAGCTAATACAAAAATCACTAGGAAGAAATACAGTGAATCTTTGGGCTTGTAGAGGACAGAAAATTATGGAACCATAGACACAAGTAATAAACCCGCATCCAGCTTCCATCAAGATGTTTCACATTGTGTGTTACATTTTCTAAAGATTTCATCAACATTTCCATCTGTTTTTTAAAGGTAAGGATAGAAAGTTTCTGTTCTTCCTCTTATGTATTTTTGAAGCCAATTAAACCCACTTTCTCTCTCTTAAACTCTAAGCTATAGATTCCCATTTTTTCCAATATTTACAAATTAATCCAATGCTTGGCACTTTAATCACAGAGTCTTGTGCTCCATGAATACCTGAGGTCTTGGCAGATGTTCTATGTTTAGAAGATTAAGCTCAAAGGTGATTTAATTTCCCCATCTGGGTTTTCAGTCTAAGATCAAGTTCCTGTATGATCATCAACTAAAGTGCTCTAATTTTTTCCTTTGTAACTTAGCATAGGAATGTCCGGGTCTAAGAACGCTTTGTGCAGGATTCCACTAGAGATGCCCGATTTATTTCTTCCTGTAATCGGGTAGGAATTTTTTCCATTTCTTATTCTGCAAACACAAAATTAAGAAAGATTTTCAGATTTAAGATTTTTGACTTTAAGAAAATCAGCAACAAACAGTTATTTTTTTCCTTACATTTTTCCCCAAGGTGCTTTTGGACTTCTTGTTCTTCATGTGTTCCACCGACTCGTATGTGTTGCCTTGGACAGCGCCGTCTCCAGGGATCTGCTCATATGTGTCATCAGTTGGCCCCCGAGGAACCTCAGCATACATGTTGTCTCCCTGCTGGGCTGGACCTCTTGTGGCAGTGTCAGAGGACTGGTACAGGGGATTGGATCTCAACTGATCCAGGGTGCCATTCTCTGGTTCTGACCTGGCCTCTGACCTTCTCTGTGTCAAATCTTGAGAGGGAGCATGGAGGGAGTACGTTTGGCAGCTCAACTTTTTTGGTGGGACGGAGACTGCTGTGACGGAGAGGTTGTTAAACTTATTTGAGTACTTCTCTTCTTCCTCCTCTTCTTCCTCCTCCTCCTCCTCCTCCTCCTCTTCCTCCTTGTTACTGTTGCCCAGATATGGCAGGGATTGGCTCCTGCTCTCCACCTGATTCGGCTCAGCACACAAGACATTTTCTTTGTAAAAAGGACCTGAAAGGTTTGAGTCTGTTGGGTGGACCGAGTCTCTGTTCGAGGCCAACGCTGGGTTTGTCCTTCCACTGTGTCTTTGCATTCTGTTCTGGTTGGTCTGGGCTTCATTTGGATGAAAAGTTGTGTCTGGTAAAGATCCACTGAGGGAAAAACCCAATGGCATTCCCTTTTTTAGTACTGAAGGAGGGGCCTGAAAAAAACAAAGGAAAACCAATTATGTTCCCTTTAGTTCAAAAAACTTAATTTGTCCCTGAGGACATCCAAATCAAATATAAAACATCAGTATTAGGGCTGCACGGTGGCACAGTTGGTAGCACTGTTGCCTTGCAGCAAGAAGGTCCTGGGTTCAATTCCCGACTGGGGGTCTTTCTGCATAGAGTTTGCATGTTCTCCCCATGCATGTGTGGGTTCTCACCGGGTACTCCGGCTTCCTCCCACAGTCCAAAGACATGCCTGTTAGGTTAATTGGTAACTCTAAATTGCCCTTAGGTGTATGAATAAGTGTGTGCATGGTTGTTTGTGTGTTGCCCTGTGATGGACTGGCGACTTGTCCAGGGTGTACCCCGCCTCTCGCCCATAGACTGCTGGAGATAGGCACCAGCTCCCCCGCGACCCACTATGGAATAAGTGGTAGAAAATGACTGACTGACTATTTGAATGCACTAAAATGTAATTTTAATCAAACACTTTATCATTTCTTATAGTTTTTCCTTTAGGCAGTCTTGTTTTGCTGAGCTCACGGTGCTCATAGTTAGACCCACTCTTGGTCCGAATAGATCTCTGACGTATTATTTTGTCACCAATTTATAACGTTCATTGACAGAATTTCACATGGGGCAGGGTCTCCAGTTTGAGAGGGTTTTGAATTGAATCTCTGTCTTTGTTAGAGGATATGGACTCTCCACCTGGGGTCCTCATGGAAAGGAAACTTCAGGTAAGAACCGAAGTCATTTGGACCGTTTTTGATCTGTGCTTTTATTTCTGTTGTCTTTGCTCTTCCCATTAAAAAGTTATTGAGATACCATCCCCTGCCCATTGTACCTATAATTTATATCTGTACATCAAGCAGATGTTAGTAAGGTTTGATTGAGAAAGAGCAGAAATCAAGGGAGATTAACTTCTCCTTTATATCACCAGCAATGACATTCCCATAGTAGTGTTCTGTGGGCTGCCCTGGTAAGACCTGGCAAATGAAAGGTGACGATCCATCAGTCAGAAATGATTTGATTGTTAGAATCTGAACCGAACATTTTCATTTTATCATTTCAGTGGAGACTCGTTTCGTGTTGGTGCACTAAAACGTAAGGTTTACCAGGAGGGACCAGATGAAAGAATAGAGTACCCGGCTTCCTCCCCCAGTACCCGGAGAGAACCCACGCATGCACGGGGAAAACATGAAAACTCCATGCAGAAAGACCCCCGGCTGGGAGTTGAGCTCAGGACCTTTATGCTGCAAGGCAACAGCACTACCAACTGCGCCACCGTGCAGCCCGTAACACAAATGTTAATGTTAAAACAAATTCATGCTCCAACATGTTGTGTATGGATTAATTATTTTAAAGAACAGTAGAAAAACCCTTAATGAGCTCACTTATATTCAAAACCACATGCAAATGAATACGGTAGGGAATGCAACTCTATGTGAAGAAACTTGTGCCATCAAAAGCTGAATTTGAATTTCTCAAATTGAATCTGTATTTATGTAATTTGAAATTAAATGCATTGGTTTGAAAATGAATTTCACTAAACTGAAACTGAATTTTATGGTTTAAAACTGAATTCATTTGCTTTTAAAATGTATTTCGTTGTATTTAAAATTCAGCTTGACTACTTTCACTTTCAGGTCTGTAATTCAATTTCAGTTCCAAAATTCAGTTTTTTGTGTCACACATCCGGGTCCATGAGGATAGCCACAGATTAATGAAACAAAGATTTAGTGATTCACGGATGCCATTGCTGTGTCCAAATTTAGGACTGCATTCTTTTGAAGGACACATTTGTAGGTTGATAACGTCCTGGATGAGGCGACGAATGCTGTCCAATGGTTGTCCAATCCTGTCCAAGGTTCCAACAAATGCGTACTTTTCCCCAGACTTGAAGGATGGTCCGGTGTATCCTCCGTGTCCCACCCTAACCCATGATTCATTGCAGGTTGAAGTAGATTGTTCAAAGGGAAGTAGCAAAGGCCGGAGGAGAGAGAAAAGTTGTGAATAAAATTGGATATATTGCACATTCTGTGAGACATCTGAACTTTTATTCAATTCAATTCAAATTCAATTCAATTCAAAAATACTTTATTAATCCCAAAGGGAAAATAATGTTGTTGTAGCTCATTATGAAGGTTTCTTCAAAGAGCCGTTGTAGATGCTGATGGCTGTGGGCAGGAAGGATCTCCTATAGGTCTGCCTTACAGCAGATCTGAAGAAGCCTCTGACTGAAGACACTCTGTTGTTGTAGGACAGTCTCATGAAGAGGATGCTCAGGGTTCTCCATAATGTTCTTCATTTTATGAAGAATCTGACTTTCCACAGTGATCTCCAGAGGTTCCAGAAGAGTCCCCAGAACAGAGCCAGCCTTTTTTATCAGCTTGTTGAGCTTTTTTAAGTCCCTGGCTCTGATGCTGCTTCCCCAGCAGATGATGGCAGAAGAGACCACACTTTCCACAACAGACTTATAGAAGATATGCAGCATCTTGCTGCAAACACCAAAGGACCTAAGCTTCCTCAAGAAGTACAGTCTGCTCTGTCCCTTCTTGTAGATGGCTTCACAGTTGCATCTCCACTCTAGTCTGTTGTCCAGGTGAACACCGAGGTATTTATACTCCTCCACCACCTCCACTTCTTCTCCCATGATAGAAATAGTTTTTGACTTATTCCTGTTTCTCTTAAAATCTACAATCATCTCCTTTGTTTTAATCACGTTCAAGATGAGATGATTGTTTCCACACCATGACACAAAGCGGTCCACCACCTTCCTGTACTCAGCTTCTTGTCCATCTCTGATCCACCCCACGACTGCAGAATCATCCGAGTATTTCTGCAGATGACAGGAGTCTGTCTTGTACTGGAAGTCTGAGGTGTACAGAGTGAAGAGGATTGGTGAGAGTACAGTCCCCTGTGGTGCTCCTGTGCTGCTGACTACCTGGTTAGACTCACAACCCTTCAGTCTCACAAACTGTGGTCTGTTTGTCAGATAGTCTTTGATCCAGGAGATTGTTGAGGCCTCCACCTGAGTCTTCTGGAGTTTCTGACAAAGCAAATCAGGTTGGATTGTGTTAAATATTCTGGAGAAATCAAAGAATATGATCCTCACAGTGCTACTGGCTTTGTCCAGATGACAGTGGGTTTGTTGAAGCAGGTGTTTGATGGCATCTTCAACTCCAACTCCACAACGATAAGCAAACTGATGGAGGTCCTGACTGTTTACTGTTTGCTTACTCAGGTGGGCCAACAGGAGTCTCTCTAGGACCTTCATGATGTGGGATGTCAGGGCTACAGGTCTATAGTCATTGAGGACTGATGGGTGAGTTTTCTTTGGTACCGGAACAAGACAGGAGGTCTTCCACAACACTGGAACCTTCTTCTGGGCCAGGCTAAGGTTGAAGAGGTGCTGCAGGACTCTAGGGTTGACACGATCTGGACCTGCAGCCTTATTTCGATTCAGTCTCTCCAGTTGCATCTTCACTTGACTTCTTGAGACACACAGGTGGAAGGGGGTGGCAAAGGTGGCAAAGAGCATCAGCATTTTCTGATATGGTTGAAGGCAAACATGTAGAAGCAGAAGGGTCTAGGGTTGAGGTGGAAGATAAAAAATGTGAGGTGTTACTGGACAGCTGTGGGTCCTGTGGGTCAAAGGAGGATGGAATGTCTGTTTGGCTGTGAGCAGGAGAGGAGGATGTTGAGCTTGTTTCTGAACTGAACCTATTGAAGAATGTGTTCAGTTAATTGGCTCTGTCCAGACTTTCATCGGTCCGATCATCCCTCTGCCTGAAGCCCGTGATCTTCTTCATCCCTGTCCACACATCCCTGATATTGTTTTGCTGGAGCTTGCTCTCCAGCTTCTTCTTGTACACCTCCTTGCTGTCTCTTATCTTGACTTTAAGTTGCTTCTGTAAACTCCTCAATAATTATCTGTCTCCCTCTCTGAAGGCTCTTTTTTCCTTGTTAAGCAGGTCCTTCAGGTCATTGGTGATCCAAGGTTTGTTTTTGGGGAAGCATCTCACGGTTCTGGTGGGGATGATGTTATCCACACAGAAGTTTATATAGTCGGTTACACACTCAGTCATGGCATTGATGTCCTCTCCATGTGGCTGGCACAGTGCGTCCCAGTATGTAGCCTCAAAGCAACCTTGCAGGGCTTCTTCAGCTTCATGTGACCATTTTCTCACAGTCCTCTTTATTACAGGTTGCCTCTGAACAAGGGGCTTATATTTCAAGCAGAGAAAAACAAGATTGTGATCTGATTTGCCTAGAGGAGGTCTTACTGTAGAGATGTATGAGTCCTTGACATTTGCATAAAACAAATCCAATGTTTTGTTTTCTCGGGTAGAGCAGCTGACAAACTGTTGAAATGTTGGAAGTGTAGCAGAGATTGAAGCGTGGTTAAAATCACCAGAAATTGCCACAAAAGCATTGGGGTTTTGTGTCTAGCTTAGCAACAACTGAGCTGATGGCATCACATGCAGTGTCGGCAACAGCGGAAGGTGGAACGTAAACAGTTGCCAAAATAACTCTGGTGAACTCTCTGGGTAAATAATATGGACGAAAACTTACTGCCAACAGTTCAATATCTGGACTGCAGAGATGACACTTCACAGTAACATGTCCTGGATTACACCATCTGTTGTTCACAACTACTGCCAGTCCATCTCCTTTACATTTGCTGCTCCTCTTTAAATCTCTGTCTGCTCGTATGGTTAAAAAGCCCGGCAGAGAGACGCTGGAGTCTGGGATATGATCCTGCAGCCATGTCTCAGTAAAACACTTAATACTGTAGGCCCTGTACTCTGGCTGGGTCCTTTGTAGGGCTTGGAGTTCATCCAACTTGTTTCCCAACGATCTCACATTGCCCATCATAATCGACGGAAGAGATGGTTTGAACTTCCTCCTTCTCTCTCTTCCCTTAGCTCCTGCTCTGCATCCACGGCGTCTACTTTTCAATTCATCAGGGATTTGGGGATTTAGTTGAAGTATTATTTGACCTTTTGAGATATTAATCAGCTGCTCCTGGTTGTAAGAAACAACCCCGTTTCCATGGGAATGCATCATAACAAATGTCCAAAAGTAGAAAGTATTAGGAAAAATCCTCCAAGCTGCACAGCATCTGACACGGGAGAGGACAGCCGTCAAAAAAAAAATCAACTGTATCCACCACAAGAGGAAGAGTTCCCAAAAAAGAATAAATCAGAATCAAAAATAACAGAGCTACTCCAACCTGCTGCCACCTTGAGCGGCGCAATTCTTCCTGATGTGCTTATCCAGCTGTTTCCTCTCAGCTGTAGATAAGCTGCTGCTCCAACACATTACACCATAGAAGAAATGTTTTTTACAATGTTTTCAGACGAGAATGTAGTTGTGTAAACCTAAAATATCTGATCAGTTTATCAAGATATCGCTTAATTGCACAAATGTGCCGATGTGTTCGTCCGCTGCCCCAGCAGCCGGCTCGCCTCTGACCGGGTGGTTGAGGTGCGCTAAACCCCGAGAGAACAGCTGACTCCTGGCACATTGTTTTCAAACTCCCGTGGAAGTTAAACAGATGTAATTCAGTCAGATGAAATCTAATATTAATGTTTGGTTTACTAATAACCAATAATTATTATTATGCTCTGCAAATAAAGTGATTTTAACTTTGTTCCTAAAGTTAATATGTTAGTGTTTAAGTTGTTTAAAGCTTTACAAATAAATTAAACAAATAGTATTTGTCATCAATGTATTTTATCTAGTGTTAGATTTTTATAGCTATGAACACAAAAAATATGTTCAACATTTTAAATGCCTGAATAACAAAGTCATAAAACAATAAGATTTTAAAACAAAACAGCATTATAAGCCATCAGCAATATGTAAAAGGGTAAATAAAAACCGTGTAGGTATTTAACCTTCAATCTTCAGACTCCATTTGTTCAGCTTCACAGCTCTGCGGTTCACGCTAACACGGTTGCTAGGCAACAGACATTTCGCTGAGGTGCAAGAGAAACGCAGACCAACATAACACTGGCGGCACTATGCTAATCTGTCATGTTTAGCTAACAGCTACAGGAAGCATAAGTGTTGCTGTTTGACCATCATTTGTCTACATGACTTCTTATAGACGCTCATTTGACTTGATGATTGACATCAAGCTCATGTAGCTGCACTGCTGCAGCTCAACATGCCGTAAAGGAAGTTTAACCTGATGTTAAAACGTAAATCAATGAATCTGTGTTTGATTAATCTGTGGCTATCCTCTAGGACCCGGATGTGTGACACAAAAAACTGAATTTTGGAACTGAAATTGGATTATAGACCTGGAAGTGAAAGTAGTCGAACTGAATTTTTAATACAACGAAATACATTTTAAAAGCGAATGAATTCAGTTGCAAACCATTAAATTCAGTTTCAGTTTAGTGAAATTCATTTTCAAACCAATGCATTTAATTTCAAATTACACAAATACAAAT
Source organism: Girardinichthys multiradiatus (assembly GCF_021462225.1). Classification (NCBI taxonomy): domain Eukaryota; kingdom Metazoa; phylum Chordata; class Actinopteri; order Cyprinodontiformes; family Goodeidae; genus Girardinichthys; species Girardinichthys multiradiatus. The sequence continues at coordinate 49,422,775 of NC_061797.1, read as the reverse complement.
TCAGTCAGAGCAATTCAAATTCAGTTTCTGATGGTACAAGTTTCTTCCCGTACAACTCATTTATACGGGCTGTAAATTTGTAACTTATTACCAGGGAGAACATTTGATTTGCATTACCTACTGTAAGGATAAAGGGCATGGATCCCTTATGGCAAAGCTTCCAGTGTTACAGGCCACTTATAGTCAGTTAAACATGTTTTATGTGTTTTTTCCTTTTCATGTATTTTGAGTATTTAAATAGTAGTTCATTGTCTTTACATTATCGTTTTGGGTGATTATTTGCATCAGATTGATGCAGATTATGGTCTAATCAGGCTGACGTGCAGGTAAAGAGGAACAGGAAAGAGTTATCAGTTAGCTCTAAGCTTATTCGATATGTTCAGCAAGGCTTCATTTTCCGTCTTACCGGTGAAAGTGACATTTCATCCACGGACACGGTTCCTGTCAGCTTCCTGCTTCTGATTTTAGGAGGCAGTGAAGGTAACAGCGCAGGAGGAGGTTCTTTTTGACGTTGTTGGATCTGTTGTTTCTTCCCAGGCTCGACCTGGTCCCACAATATCCGCAGAGCTTGAACATTGACCCCTGAGCTCTTCTTGGCATTGACCACATCATACAGATCATCAGCACCATCCTAAAAAAAACAGGCAGAGTTACTGTCTCTTTACGGTCCACAATCCACCAGTTTAGACGGTGAAAACATTAGAGACATATTTGAGTCAAATTTAACCAGTGGTGCTCAAATTAAGGTTTTTCACAGTCATGCTGGTTGAACTTCATCTCAAACACCTTTTCTTCTTTTTGGTTTAGCTGAAGTGTTGCTTAGTGATGCTCTGAAAATAAATATGACTATTAAACTCTAAATTGAGGCTCCAGGAAATGTTCATGCAACCAAAATAAGTCATCCCATTCAAACTGGTAGAGTAATTTATTCAGTCTAAGTTGCACCAAAGCAAACTGGCTTTCATCAGCCATTTATCCTGCATGGATGCAGCTTTGATTATCTTGCATCTGGTCTGCAAAATAAGCAACAACTTAAGCAAGAATGCTGATAAAATTCTAGGCAGCATGACTTGCAATCCAGAGATGAACATTATCTGTACAGCAAAGACCTGACACGAGACCTGCGAGATGCACCACCCTTCAGTTAGTCATTTACTGTTTCACAAGATTTTCGCAAACAGCTCTTGGGATTCACCAGAACTAAAATCCAATTTTTTGTAATTATCTGAGTTTTCTATTATGGGTAGACACAAAATTGGTTCATCCAGTGAGTTTAGGAGGGCAATTCTGCCCAAAACAATTCAACAATCATAGTGAAGTGGTTTAAAATTCCTATTAAAATGGTCTGGAACAAGCACCAGACCAAAGGTTTGCAGAAATGTTTGGTTGCTTCAGTGAAAAATATAAAGAAATGATGAATGGCTCGGGAGTTTTATAGGTCAGAGATCAAATATTAGATGTCTTTCAAGTTTTATGTTGCTTCCAATAATGCAAACATTTGCATATTCTTCTGTCCATAAGTGTCACATTAATTTGATTTATCCTTACAGACCAGCATCGAGTGGTAAACATTTAATTCAATATTTAAAGAGGTCATCTTATTGCTACCATTACAGGTTAATGCTTTCTAATTAGCAATGACAGTGCATTTTAATATACTAATAAACTGAATATATTTAGCTTAAAAACATGCTAACATTAGCTAATTAGCAACTAACAAAGCCTATCTAGCTAAGCCTATTTAGTATGAAAGCATGAAAACATTCAGTAAATACAAGCATTAGTATGTACAAGTGTGTTTTCTTTAGTTTGTTTTGTTAATATAAGAAGGAGGAAGGCTGGTTGTAATGGAGCTGTATGATTATTTGTTTCCAGTAGAGTATCTGACTACTCAGGCTGTGAGGTGTTCACTGTGTCCCTCAGAGAGACAGCCTGGGGGAAGAAGAAACTGCCTCTCTAGCGGCCCGTTTTTGCCGTTAGCTCTCTATAGAGCCGATATGAAGGTAAAAGTCTAAACTGTTTGTATCCAGGATGTGTGGGGTCCGCAGAGATGTTAGCTGCCTTAATTTTGGTCCTGTACAGGTCCTAGATGGAGTGAAGGTCAGCCCTGATGACCCCCTCTGCAGACCTAATTGTTCATTGCAGTTTGGACCTGTCCTACTTTGCGGATGAGCCAAACCACACTGAGATGAATGACCACAAAACAGACTGAAAAATGTTAGTGTGTCTCTGCTGGGGCTTCTTCTGAACAGTGTCTATGTTTGAGGACCATCTCAGGTCTCCAGAAAGGGTGGTGTTCCCAGGAACTGGACGTCATCCCCAGTAGACAGTGTTGTTGAGGATGGTGAGGGACAGGAGTCAGAGGTGTGTTCTGTGGGCAGTTCTGAGCACACCAGTGGACCAGCTGATCCATCTCCTGTCTCTATGCAAACGCATCACTATCCTGGATCAGACCAATGACAGTGGTGTCATCTGCAAACTTCAGGAGTTTCACAGGTCGGTCCACTGAGGTGTAATGGGTTTTATCCTATTAAAATATTAGCATACTAACATTTTCCTGATTGGCAATGAAGATTTTGTTTACATATACTTACATAATATTTGTTTAGTTTGTTAGTTTGCTGTTTAACTGACAAGAAAAGCTGCATACTTGAAATTGCTTAACCATTATACAATGATACCAGGCTGAAAGGTTGCTCTGATTTAGCAAAATCACATGCCAACTGTCTCTTTTTTGATAATTAAGTTAACTTATTTAGATGAACCAACATTTGCAAAGTTGCAATAACATTTATAACATATAAAAATAATGTATTTAACATTTCACAATGACACAATGTTGCAGAAAGGAAAGGACATGTTATCACAAGTGGCATTGCTAATAGGCTACAAAGCATATACGCATGCTAACCTTTTCTTTTGTTTTTGCTGATTAAGGTAATTTAAATTATGATTAGTTAGTTTTCCTTGTCTTCATATTATGCAAAATAACAGGCTAACAGAGTTTGAGTTTGTTTTGGACCAAAATCAACTTTAATAAAGGCTTGTGATTAAGCACTTACAGGTTCCCTGGAGATTCATGGACGAAATACTCCATTAGCACAATACAGGAAAACACTAGGAGCTCCAGAAGAGACGTGACATTTCATGGCTTGTATGACGTGAAGAGCCAGTAGAGAATAATGAGAACAAACCAAGTATAAACATGAAGAACTAAGCAAGAGAAAACTATACTAGAAGTAAGGCTGGGGAGAACAACTAATCTAAAGGGAAACAAACCTTTGAGTAAACAATAACTGAAGGGGATCTAAGGACAAGGAGAGGAACTACTAAGGGGAACGAGTGAAAAAAAGTAGAACACAGGAAGACAGAAGAACATAAATAAACCATTGAGTGGGTGGATGACAATGTTAATGGGCAACAAACATGGCTCAAACTTTAAATAGTTGCCAGGCATTTTCAAAGCTAATTAAGAAATAATATGTCATGGTTATTAATAAGAACATTTAAACGCTCAATTTTAAACAATTAAACTTATATGACATATCAGCATGACACAAGTTTTCTAATTACAGTAATACAAATATGTGTAAAAAATACTAAACCGTGTCCTAAACATTTGTTTTAAACATAGAGTACTATTAAACCCTTTAAAATTTACAAATTATTTCCCGAAAAAACTTCGCACTCAAGTAAAGAACATGTATAAGTGCCTTAATTTTATAAACTGAAAGACTAACATCCCTCCCATCTTTAATTTAAATTGCATTCATCCTTAGCAGTTGTAACATGAGAAAACAAGGGTTTTATGTCTCACCTCACAGCAGCTGGAGGTGAGGAACTCCCCAAACGGCTGGATGGGGCTGACCTTGTAATGCTCTATCAGCTCGGTCAGACTGCCAAACAGCTGACAGTCTCCAGCTATCACAAACTGTCCTTCTGGACTTGGAGAAATGACAAAATGGCGACACCTGTCAAGGCCTCTGAGGGGGAGGACAATCATTCGATCAGAGAGATGGGAGAGAAACATTCAAACAAAGACAGAGACCTTATTTTCCTCACTTGTAGGACAGGATGTAGCCAATGGCTTTATCACTGAGGCGGATGAGAAAACAGCCCAGAGGTTTATCTCTCAATACATCTTCTGCTTCCCTGTAGCAGAGTGGGAGAGAAGCAATTAAACAGACCTGCAGGCAAATTAGATTCAAAAATATCCCAGCCACGTCATGAAACCGCAGCCAACTGATAGCGTTCATTCATTCAAGTAGAAGTAGTGAAGATTTGCTGGTACGTGGCATGCAGAGTCTCTGTGCCTCGGAAAGGGATTTTCATCCTGTACACAAATACTTTTCACTCATTTTATTGGATTCTTTGAAACACTTTAAGACAAACTGGTAATAGAACAAAGTGTTATTGTGAAACTGAATTTAAATCCACATTGTTGCAAGAGCGTATGTATCAGAAGCAGTGGATAAGAAATGAGTCTGTAATGCTTACAGCTTCTATTAGAGAGAATGTAGCAAACAGGTGCTGCTTATCAAACGCACAGCTTTACTCATTGTCATCAGTGTGAGTTTGTCAGCTTGTTAGTCGGTAGTATGCAGAAGTGTTTTACCACAGTGCCAATATGGAAAGACCTCAGCAATGATCTTAGAGAAGCAACTGTTCCTGCTCATCAATCTGGGAAGGGTTAAAAGGTCATTTCCAAACTTTTTGAAGTCCATCATTCTACAGAGAGAGAGATACAAGATACACTAGATCCCTCAGTTGGCATGTTAAAGGTTAAAGTTCATGACAGGACGAATAGAAAACACTGGACTAATAAAGCTTTTTTGAAGAGAAAAGCCTCTTCTCAAGGCAGCTCAACTTAGGTTTGCAAAGTTGCATCTGAATGAAACACAAAACATCTGGAATAATGAGTGGACCATGAGCTCATCTGTGTACCAAAGTAATCTAGAGTCACATTTGAGTCCATCTGTCCAACAGTTTAAGCTTGGTCCAAACTAGGTCATCAACAGAATAATGATCCCAAACACAGCAGCAGATCTATAACAGAATGAATGAAAAAAAAAGAGTATTATGGCATAGTCAAAGTCCAGACATGCCAAAGGAGGGTCTACAGCCCGCTGAAGGAGGTTCTACAAGCCACCGAAGGAGGTTATCTTAAGGTACCTATACAGCAGACTACCAAAATACATTCAAATAGCATTTATTAATGCAGCATTCATGTGCAACTGCTTCGGAACGTCTGTAGGAATTTAGTTCCTCCCTACAGGCTCTCCAGCAGAGCTTTTCTGTGTTGCTTACTTTCTTGCAGCGAGTCCCTGGAACCAGTCAGGGAAGTTTCCGTTTTGCAGGATGAGTGGAGCCTGAGTGTCGGTGAACCACCTCAGTACCAGTTCCTTAAGGCCTCCTTCTGCAGCCAGCATCTGGAAGTCAACCGTCGACTTCTTCGCCATCTTCGACTGTTTGTCAGGAGCTGACAGAGCAGAGGTGCAGCAACATGATCATCTGAAGTGACATATGAGTCTCTAAAGGAAGCAGAGGAGGCTCATTTGACTGTTTCAGTTGGACATCACTCCCACCTGAATGGTGCTATTGTTTCAGTTTATCTACTGACTCCACCTTTCATCATGCCACTAGTTTAATTTCAGTATCTCTGTTCCTAGTCCCAGATTGATCTTTAACTGTCTGGCTGCAAAGCTTTTAAAATCTTTGTTGTGATAGTTTTTCTAGCTTTTATTTGAGACAATTTCACAAACATATATTTGACCTTTCTGATAGAGGAACTGCTGAGCCATTGCTGCCAGTAACACCATGTTCTAGGGACTAACAGGATCTAATTGCAATCTATGTAATTGACTTTGAATCTATCTGTATGATTAGACTGAATATATCTTTGCATAAACGTTGGTTCTGTTTGTTAATACTTGATGTGAAATGGCATTTTATTCTCCTTATGACTTTCAAACACTTATTTGCTCACCTTTCCCTGATGATTCCAGTTCTTTAAAGTCACAGTTTCACCACAAATGTATAAAATGTGATGCAAGGTAAAGGAAAAGTATGTTTTTAAACATGTGAAACGATCACATACATTTATTTAGAACAAAAGTGATAATTTATACAAAAATATGAAATGGAGTCTGAAGTGGTTCAGGCATCCAACCAGGGTGTCTCCTGGAGGTCTACTGGAAGGGTTTTGTTGCCATGTCCCACTGGGAGGAGGCCTCTGGGCAAACCCAGGACTTGCCATCCATCCATCCCCGTAAAGCCTGACTACTGTGGACATGACATAAACTAAATTCAGAAAATGATCCTGTAAATATTACTGTATTGACATGAGAAATATGTAGGAACTCTTTAATTAAATGACGTTTTATGACGATAAACATGATAGATTTATAAACGCATTTAAATGTTTACGTTTTGACTTTTATTTTCTTGTAGAATTATCGAAAAGAGCTTCCACCACTAATTAACGGCTAGTCTTAGTTTATGGTGTCGCATGAGCTGAACGCGTACAGAAAGAGCGGCCAAACCTAATTCATACTGAAGCTAATTAAAATTTACTTAAAGACTTTTGTACCAACTAGTTTTATAAATCAATTTTTTGAAATAGTTTGGATTTTTATATTAATTCGGCTTAAAAAGTACAGCCCTGACATCTTTATAACTTCAGGTATTTCACTCTTATTCTTGCAAGGTTCGCCAGCAGGCGTTCGCCCTTGCAGAGCAGCGCCACGTTAAATCGGCAGTTTTCAGGGGGGAGATTCGTATGGAGTTCGGAGGCGACTTTAGCCTTCTTGTTTGGACCGGAGCAGACCGATCAGGAGGTCATGCTGACCACGATGAACACATGAAGTCATTTTTTAAGAGAAGGTAAGATAAGATGTACTTGTAATAATCCAGCGGAAGGTTTTCACTCACCGCTTGTGGTGTTAGTTTAACCCGTATTTTAAGGCTGATTTGTGGTCTGCAGGAATAATGAGTGAACCCTTGTCCTGTTCCAGCAGAGGATTGAAGCCATGGATTTATTCAAGCAGCAGAATGTGGAGGATTTCTATGAGATTGGAGAAGAACTGGGCAGGTATTGATACAATATCTAACAGTTGTCTTCTGCATGAAGAAATATCTAATTAATGGTTGAATTATTAAAATAGATTGTTATACATTTACCTAACTGACAGCGACAGGTTTAATCTCACGGCAAAGTTTGTTCATGGGTCCACAGCGGGATTTCTGGGTCGCTGTGACGGAAAGAAAATCCTCAAAGAATTAAAAAAAAAGACTTTTAATGACTTTCTTTTTACACCTTAAAAATCAAAGATACTATACATTTTGTGCTTTATTTAATTTTTGAAAAGATGAACCCAGTCCTGGATTTGGGCTGCTATACACAATAACTAAGTTATTTCAGTGCCGGTATTCCCATATTGTAATGTTCCCATTCCTTCTCCCAACACCTGAATCCATTCCCGCATGGAGGATAGCAAGCCATGAACAATTCCAGATTCCCAGCAGGTGTCCAGGTATTTTTGTCCCATTTCTGGTTACTTAATTTTCCAGTATTTTCTCTCAGGGACAGGTCGGGACAGCAGGAAGGACAGTCCCATATCCCCTCCTCTTCAGCCATTCCTTTTCAGTGTGTTTCTGCATTGTTTTAGTGGGATACGTATGGACGTCCCTGGAAAAGATATGGTCCTAAAGCCAGCAAATGTTGCTCTAATATGTCTACTAGGCTTTTCTGCATCAATGCTGCATCACAGAAAAGGAAATGATCCAATCCAAAACCATGATATAACCTCCTAACTCTGGATATAGAGCAGGCCAAAGGTTCTCCAAAGTAATCCTCGCTCCATGTGGTTCTCTCAGCTGCTGTTGAATGACATTACCTGAGATTTCTGAGGGATCAGAAGCTTGGGCTGCTCTACGAAAAACCTCCAGATTCCTTGAATAGTTTCATGATGGTCTTCTCTGTGGAAGCATGCAGATGTCCTCCTATCTTTTCATCTGTATAATGTTTTTCTCACACTTTTGGAGTCAATATTATATATTATAACCTGAAACAAATTCTTTACAGTTTAAAAAATATCTATAAATTTTCATTTCTGAGACATTCACAGCTAACATTTAATAATGGTTCTTGTCATGATGAAATGGGTTGTTTCAGAAAACTTGGGCTTGGTTTTTCTCATTTTGTTTCATTTGCAGCATTTACAAAGAAGCCTGAAACAGCATGAAAACTATGAAGAAACAATAATAAAAATAATTTATTTTCAGTTTTAGAGAAAATTTGTGTTAAATTTACATTATGTAAAGTAAACATACTTCAGATATAAGTTCAGAACAATCGCTGACAGTATAAACCAAATGTTCTCCAGCAGTGAACACCTTAAACTGAGTCAATAACTCCATGTCATTCAAGTTTCTCTGTGTTTGACATTTCAGGTGAATCTATGAACGCTTCCCCTTCATGTTCAGAGAGCAGCTGCATGTGTTATTCTGTCTCTGACGAGTGCTCTGCATGTCAGGTTCTATCTTTAGCAGCAGTTTTCTGTCAGGCGGCTGCAGATGACGGTGTCTGGTTGCAAACTGTTCAGCTGGAGCAGAGGAAGCAGCCTTATAACTGGATTAAATAGTCAGGCCTGGCATGTTTGCATGCTATTTGCATGTTTTGTAGCATGTCAGGCCGATGCCTTGCAGAAGCAGATTTCTGCAGAATGTATGCAGCACTAAAAACAGAAGTGGGAAGGTGTGAAACAGACAGCCAGAGACTACAATCAGAAATCAGCACCAGCAGAGCAGAACATAATGTGGAGCAACCTGTAAATCAGCTGCATTTTTATTATACATGCTTTTCACCTGCACTGATGAAAGGGGTTCCTGCCTTTACTAAAGCGTAAAAACGGAGTTATTTTTTCTGTGTGCAGCGCCCCTTTCAGGTCATTTCTGCACATTGAGATTTTTATACTAGGCGTTACAGGTGATTCATTCTTTATTTCTGTATAGTTTCCTTCCAAACAGCCAAATATTCCTGAAATTTCTTGAAATGGTCCAGATCAAAACTCTTTCTCTCATTTTTTTTCCAGGAGAATCTTTCTATGCGTTTGTTAAGCCACATTACTCTGGATCATCCAGGCAGAAAGGGGTGCTGATGTTTTGTGTCTTTTCCCAGATCGTGGTATGTTTCGGTGAAGTCAAAGAGATCCATCTGGAGCGTCTTGCACAAGGATGTGCTGGAAGGTGAACTTCCACCCCAGTCTCAAGTCTACACCAGGTTTTCTTCCAGGATTGTTCTGGATTTAGCTTAGTCCGTCTTCCCATCAACTCTGACCAGCTTTCCGGTCCTTGCTGGAGCACATCCCCTTTTTCCAGACGTTTGCAGTTTCTCCTTCATGGCACATGGCAAACAAGACTTCTTTTGTTTTTTTTCAACAATAACTTTCTTTCTTCCCACTCTTCCATGAAAGTTAGATTTGTAGTGTGCACGAATAACAGTTGTCCTGTGGACAGATTCTCCCACCTGAGCTGTGGATCTCTGGAGCCCCTCCAGAGTTACCATGGGTCTCTTGGCTGCTTCTCTGATTAATACTTGCCTTGCATAGCCTGTCAGTTTAGGTGGATGTCAATGTCTTGATAGGTTTGCAGTTGTGCCATCCTCTTTCCTCTGACGTTTTAAAACATTCAAAGGGTGTCAATACGTTTGCAAAGCACTGTAAAAAAATAGTTTTAAGAAGCCAAATAAAACAAATCCGACCCAATCTAGGTCTCATCAATAATTTCTAAAGCATTATGTTGAAGCAGGCCACATCAGTTCTGATTGATTCCAAGTTTCTTATGTCAATCCAACAAGTTAATATTGTCAGTGTAGATAGATTTGAATTAATCTAGACTCTGCTCTCTAAATGTTAAGCTTTCTTAATTTTTTTTTATTTTATGAAAAAGCTGCACATAATACTGGGATTTGCTGCATTTCCTCATGTTACAGCTGAGCAACAACAGATCTTTCTCTTCTTCCTGATCTCTTCAAGTCCATCTGAGTCTACCTTAGAGGTCACATCAGTGTAGCTAACTTAGTCCAGCTTCGGTCCTCCCGTGTCTGTATTTCAGTGGGCAGTTTGCCATCGTGAAGCAATGCAGAGAGAGAAGCTCGGGTCTGGAATATGCTGCCAAGTTCATCAAGAAACGGCAGAGCATGGCGAGCTCCCGTGGAGTCCGGCGGGAGGAAATCGAGCGGGAGGTGACCATCCTGCAGCAGGTCCAGCACCCGAACATCGTCACTCTGCATGACATCTACGAGAACCGCACTGACGTGGTGCTCATCCTGGAGCTGTGAGTGGAACCAACCCATCACCAGCATGGCACATACAGTGGACGATCTTTCTGCCAGACTGTGTGGTTAGACATAAAGCAGCTGGGAATAGTTCATGCATAATAAACACAGAATATGTTGAAAAGGTGCCATCATAGAGAGAAATCTGCATGTTGCTGAACTTTGGTCGATGTTTATTTTGTGCACAGGCAGTGGAGGAAGCTTGCAGTGGTTGTTGAGACTCATTTTTATAAATTTTAGCTGTATTCAACATCCTCTTTCAATTCTGCAAAATAATCTGGCGCCCCTCTGCAGGAGGATCATTGTAGGGATCCCAGAAGCTCCAGGCTGTATTAATGACGTGATGGCATTGGGTGTTTCTGTTGTCGTTCCTGGCATTTACACCGAGTGCAGTTACGCATGAGTGTTCTTCAGAGCTCAACTAGAATAATTAAGAAAACAATTATTTTAAAGAGTGATTTTCTCCAGAGAATCCATGTTTTCATCAGAGACACAAGAATTTAAGCTTTAAACAAATAGTCACTGTTTGGAAAATTGAAGTCGTTTCAGAAAGATTCTTGAAACGAGTGTCAGAAACTTCTAGTGGCCTCGCATGTAGCTTCATGTGTCTTATGGAGTGTTTTATGGAGGAGATCTGACAGATTAAACAGAACCTTCAGGTCCAAGTTAATACAGAACCATCCAGATCTGAAATCTGCTGGGAGTGAATGAGCGTGTAGGCGTATCTCTCTGTACCCTGGGCTCTGATTGGTCAGAAAACTAAGTTCATTAGCAGTGACAAAGACACTGGCTGGAAGGAGACAGAAACATCTACGATTGGATGTAGAACCTGGACACGTGGAGATGAAGCTGTGGAGGTGAAAGGCGGGTAAATCTGAAAAAATCTGAAAGTTTCACTGGGTCAGAACCATCATCACACTCTAAGCTGAACATTCTGTGGAAAAATCAGAAAATAACCTCTAACTTAAACTGTGAAAAACTGGAAAAGTGATCAAAATGATAACCAGTTCAGGTAGAACCCTACTTTCTGTGACTCGTTGAAACATTGAATGATAGTTCTGATGGCTGAGATATGGAGGTATAAACAAAACTGGGGATTTGTACCTATTTCACCAAAATGCAGCAGGCAGAGGTTTGTTGCTGAAGAGGTTTTCCAGTATTAGTTTGCTGTTCCTGATGAAGAGATGCTGTTTGTGTGGTCAGTTAGCAGTTGCTATTAGCAACATGCACTGAACGGTTTTGCTGCAGCTTAGCTCAGCTTACGCAGCAGGACCCAGTTTGGTAAGCTGTTTTTGTGTTTAGGGTCTCTGGCGGAGAGCTCTTTGACTTTCTGGCCCAGAAGGAGTCTCTGAGCGAGGAGGAGGCCACTCAGTTCATCAAGCAGATCCTGGAAGGGGTGAACTACCTCCACACCAGGAAGATCGCCCACTTTGACCTGAAGGTTTGTTCCAACATAACCCGTTGCTCTCTGTTCCCCCAGATGCAGCAGATGTGGTCACATGAAGACCTAAAGTATCCTACTGTGACCTCAGGACCTGTAATCGTGTCACAGCTTGCTCATCATGATTCAGCATTTTCTCCACAGACAGGGCAGATTATCAACACACCGTTACACTCATTTGTTTGAATTAAAATAAAGGAAATAAATTAACAAATGT